>NC_064578.1:24090000-24690000 GCF_937001465.1 Orcinus orca
CTGATAAAGGGCGTAGAATAAACAGTTATCCCCCTGTAACAGCAGTACAGGCAGAAGCAGCCAGGCCCAGCATCCACAGAGGGCTGTGCAACCACTGAGGAGACACAATGATTTCACTCTACCTATGGCACAGTGAGGGGGATTTGCTTCACAGTATTTTGATCAAAAAGATGCTCAACTTGCAGGAGACATTTGTTTTAAACATTTATTTTAGTAAATAAATGTCTAAAGTAAAATTAGATATTTATTGACCAAAATTAACTCATTTAAAATAGTTGTTTTAGTGTTTGCTCATATTTATTTACTTATCTCCCTGCACTTCCCAACATCAGGATAGAGAGTGGGGGACTTTATGGACTGGACCAGTGATATCCTGGGGACCTAAGCAGAGTATCTAGTGTCCATCAAAATCGTACAGTATAATCAAAATCCAGCAGCAGAGGTAACATCCCAAGTGGTTCCTAGGTCAGCAGAAGCAATAGCGGTTGTAGCATCAGTGGTGGTGGTGATGACAGTAGTGGTAAAATGGGTAACAGTACTATCACTAGTAGCAGTAGCTAACATCCATGGGAGGGAGGTATACATAAGTTGTATCAGGCACCAAATTGAGTATTTTACATGGATTATTCCATTTAAGCCTTACTCTAACTATGATATAGATACTATTATGCCCATTTAACAGATATGGTATCTGAACCTTAAAAGCGTTAAATACTTTTACAAGGCTGTACAGCTATTTAGACACATAACCAATATCTGAACTGCTGTGAAATGGCACAAAGAAGATTTTTTCAGTGGTAAGGGGTGCACTAAGAAGACTGAGGCAAAAAGTGTAACTAATTCAACAAATTCAAGAGGTACTAAGGAGAGTAACTGCTTGAGTCAGTCTGAGAAGATAAAATTAAAAATGAACTGGGTGACTTTTCACACCTAAGTGCAGCCATGCACTGTTTGTAGCCTGGCACAGGCTGGGGACAGTTAGAAAGAATCAACACAAAGCAAATGGAAAGACTGGCACCGCAGCACACACCCGTGCAGGAAACATCCAGTGTTTGAGACAAAGTCAAGCATTAGTCTTTGGACAAGTAAATGAGAGTATTGATTGGTCTGAATTACAGGATGTTTTTCTAGTGACATATTCATAGAAGTCTTCCCAGATTATAGCAATTCTCCATCTCTCTTACCAGTTTCCTTCATCTCCTTAGATGAGTCCCGAGTCATACTGTGTATTAAATCCCCCCACACAAGCTCTAGACGCAATTTATATACTCATCTCTGATCCAAGCTGATTTTCTAACTACAAATTTGGAATTGGAGCTATGAAATATCATTAGAATCTAGATTCTCATGGACAGTAAAAATTCAGGTTTTCTTTTTAAGATATTCTTTCTTGTGGACTGAATAGCACAGAGCTGGAGGAAATTTCATATGATTTCCAATTTCTGTTTCTTATCCTGTCTATGTTCCTGCTTCTGAATTCCATAAGCTATCTTAATAATAACACCTGGATTTAAAAAGTAGCCAGAGGAGAGGGGGAAGATGGCGGAAGAGTAAGACGCGGAGATCACCTTCCTCCCCACAGATACATCAGAAATACATCTACATGTGGAACAACTCCTACAGAACACCTACTGAACGCTGGCAGAAGACCTCAGACCTCCCAAAAGGCAAGAAACTCCCCACGTACCTGGGAAGGGCAAAAGAAAAAAGAATAAACAGAGACAAAAGAATAGAGATGGGACCTGCACCAGTGGGAGGGAGCCGTGAAGGAGGAAAGGTTTCCACACACTAGGAAAGCCCTTCGTGGGCGGAGACTGCGGGTGGTAGAGCGGGGAAGCTTCGGAGCCGCGGAGGAGAGCGCAGCCACAGGGGTGCGGAGGGCAAAGCGGCGAGATTCCCGCACAGAGGATCAGTGTCGACCGGCACTCACCAGCCCGAGAGGCTTGCCGGCTAACCCGCCAGGGCGGGCGGGGCTGGGAGCTGAGGCTCCGGCTTCGGTCGGAGCGCAGGGAGAGGACTGGGGTTGGCGGCGTGAACACAGCCTGAAGGGGTTGGTGCACCACAGCTAGCCGGGAGGGAGTCCGGAAGAAAGCCTGGAGCTGCTGAAGAGGCAAGATTCTTTTTCTTGCCTCTTGTTTCCTGGTGCGTGAGGAGAAGGGATTAAGAGCACTGCCTAAAGGAGCTCCAGAGAAGGGGGCGAGCCGCGGCTAACAGCATGGACCCCGGAGACGGGCATGAGACGTTAAGGCTGCTGCTGCTTCACCAAGAAGCCTGTGTGCGAGCACAGGTCACTCTCCACACCTCCCTTCCGGGGAGCCTGTGCAGCCCGCCACTGCCAGGGTCCCGGGACCCAGGGACAACCTCCCCGGGAGAATGCACGGCGTGCCTCAGGCTGGTGCAACATCACGCCGGCCTCTGCCGCTGCAGGCGCGCCCCGCATCCATGCCCCTCTGTCCCCCCGGCCTGAGTGAGCCAGAGCCCCCCAATCAGGGGCTCCTTTAACCCCTTCCTGTCTGAGCAAAGAACAGACGCCCTCCAGCGACCTACACGCAGAGGCGGGGCCAAATCCAAAGCTGAGCCCCGGGAGCTGTGAGAACAAAGAAGAAAAAGGGAAATCTCTCCCAGCAGCCTCAAGGAGCAGCAGATTAAATCTCCACAATCAACTTGATGTACCCTGCATCTGTGGAATACCTGAACAGACAACGAATCATCCCAAATTGAGGAGGTGGACTTTAAGAGCAAGATACATTATTTTATCCCCTTTTCCTCTTTTTGTGTGTATGTGTATGCTTCTGTGTGAGATTTTGTCTGTATAGCTTTGCTTTCACCATTTGTCCTAGGGTTCTATCCATCCATTTTTTTGGTATTTTTTTGTTTTTTACTTTTTAAAAAAATTCTTTCTTAATAATTATTTTTAATTTTAATAACTTTTTTATTTTATTTTATTTTATCTTATTTCCCTTTTTCTTTCTCTCTTTCTTCCCTCCCTCCCTTCTTCCTTCCTTCCTTCCTTCCTTTCTTTCTCCCCCTCCCCCTCCCCTCCCCCTCCCCCTCCCTCTCCCTCTCCCTCTCTCTCTCTCTCTCTTCTCCCTTTTATTCTGAGCCATGTGGATGAAAGACTCTTGGTGCTGCAGCCAGGAGTCAGTGCTGTGGCTCTGAGGTGGGAGACCCAACTTCAGGACACTGGTCCACAAGAGACCTTCCATCCACGTAATATCAAACTGCAAAAATTTCCCAGAGATCGCCATCTCAACACCCAGCTTCACTCAACGACCAGCAAGCTACAGTGCTGGACACCCTATGCCAAACAACTAGCAAGACAGAACACAACCCCAACCATTAGCAGAGAGGCTGCCTAAAATCATAATAAGTCCACAGACACCCCAAAACACACTACCAGACATGGACCTGCCCACCAGATAGACAAGACCCAGCCTCATCCACCAGAACACAGGCACTAGTCCCCTCCACCAGGAAGCCTACACAACCCACTGAACCAACTTTAGCCACTGGGGACAGACACCACAAACAACGGGAACTACGAACCTGCAGCCTGCAAAAAGGAGACCCCAAACACAGTAAGATAAGTAAAATGAAAAGACAGAAAAACACACAACAGATGAAGGAGCAAGATAAAAACCCACCAGACCTAACAACTGAAGAGGAAATAGGCAGTCTACCTGAAAAAGAATTCAGAATAATGATAGTAAAGATGACCCAAAATCTTAGAAATAGAATAGAGGAAATGCAAGAAACATTTAACAAGGACCTACAAGAACTAAAGATGAAACAAGCAATGATGAACAAAACAATAAATGAAATTAAAAATACTCTAGAAGGGATCAATAGCAGAATAACTGAGGCAGAAGAAAGGATAAGTGACCTGGAAGACAAAATAGTAGAAATAACTACTGCAGAACAGAATAAAGAAAAAAGAATGAAAAGAACTGAGGACAGTCTCAGAGACCTCTGGGACAACATTAAACGCACCAACATTCGAATTACAGGGGTTCCAGAAGAAGAAGAGAAAAAGAAAGGGACTGAGAAAATATTTGAAGAGATTATAGTTGAACACTTCCCTAATATGGGAAAGGAAATAGTTAATCAAGTCCAGGAAACACAGAGAGTCCCATACAGGATAAATCCAAGGAGAAACACGCCAAGACACATATTAATCAAACTGTCAAAAATTAAATACAAAGAAAACATATTAAAAGCAGCAAGTGAAAACCAACAAATAACACATAAGGGAATCCCCATAAGGTTAACAGCTGATCTTTCAGCAGAAACTGTGCAAGCCAGAAGGGACTGGCTGGACATATTTAAAGTGACGAAGGAGAAAAACCTAAACCAAGATTACTCTACCCAGCAAGGATCTCATTCAGATATGATGGAGAAATTAAAACCTTTATAGACAAGCAAAAGCTGAGAGTTCAGCACCACCAAACCAGCTTTACAACAAATGCTAAAGGGTCTTCTCTAGGCAAGAAACACAAGAAAAGGAAAAGACCTACAATAACAAACCCAAAACAATTAAGAAAATGGTAATAGGAACATACCTACTGATAATTACCTTATATGTAAATGGATTAAATGCTCCAATCCCACCAAAAGAAATAGACTGGCTGAATGGATACAAAATCAAGACCCATATATATGCTGTCTACAAGAGACCCACTTCAGACCTAGGGACACATACAGACTGAAAGTGAGGGGATGGAAAAAGATATTCCATGCAAGTGGAAATCAAAAGAAAGCTGGAGTAGCAATTCTCATATCTGACGAAATAGACTTAAAAATAAAGACTATTAGAATAGACAAAGAAGGACACTACATAATGATCAAGGGATCAATCCAAGAAGAAGATATAACAATTGTAAATATTTATGCACCCAACATAGGAGCACCTCAATACATAAGGCAAATACTAACATCCATGAAAGGGGAAATCGACAGTAACACAATCATAGTAGGGGACTGTAACACCCCACTTTCACCAACGGACAGATCATCCAAAATGAAAATAAATAAGGAAACACAAGCTTTAAATGATATATTAAACAAGATGGACTTAATTGATATTTACAGGACATTCCATCCAAAAACAACAGAATACAACTTTTTCTCTAGTGCTCATGGAACATTCTCCAGGACAGATCATATCTTGGGTCACAAATCAAGCCTTGGTAAATTTAAGAAAATTGAAATTGTATCAAGTATCTTTTCCCACCACAATGGTATGAGACTAGATATCAATTACAGGAAAAGATCTGTAAAAAATACAAACACATGGAGGCTAAACAATACACTACTTAAAAACGAAGTGGGGCTTCCCTGGTGGCGCAATGGTGGAGAGTCCACCTGCTGATGCAGGGGATGCGGGTTCGTGCCCCAGTCCAGGAGGATCCTACGTGCCGCAGAGCATCTGGGCCTGTGAGCCATGGCCGCTGAGCCTGCACGCCCAGAGCCTGTGCTCCGCAAAGGGAGAGGCCACAGCAGTGAGAGGCCCACATACCACAAAAAACGAAGTGATCACTGAAGCAATCAAAGAGGAAATCAAAAAATACCTAGAAACAAATGACAATGGAGACACGACGACCCAAAACCTATGGGTTGCAGCAAAAGCAGTTCTAAGAGGGAAGTTTATAGCATTACAATCCTACCTTAAGAAACAGGAAACATCTCGAATAAACAACCTAACCTTACATCTAAAGCAATTAGAGAAAGAAGAACAAAAAAACCCCAAAGTTAGCAGAAGAAAAGAAATCACAAAGATCAGATCAGAAATAAATGAAAAAGAAATGAAGGAAACGATAGCAAAGATCAATAAAACTAAAAGCTGGTTCTTTGAGAAGATAAACAAAATCGATAAACCATTAGGCAGACTCATCAGGAAAAAAAGGGAGAAGACTCAAATCAATAGAATTAGAAATGAAAAAGGAGAAGTAACAACTGACACTGCAGAAATACAATAGATCATGAGAGATTACTACAAGCAACTCTATGCCAGTAAAATGGACAAACTGGAAGAAATGACAAATTCTTAGAAATGCATAACCTTCCAAGACTGAACCAGGAAGAAATAGAAAATATGAACAGACCAATCACAAGGACTGAAATTGAAAATGAGATTAAAACTTCCAACAGGGGCTTCCCTCGTGGCGCAGTGGTTGAGAGTTCGCTTGCTGATGCAAGCGACATGGGTTCGTGCCCCGGTCCAGGAAGATCCCACATGCCGTGGAGCGACTGGGCCTGTGAGCCATGGCCGCTGAGCCTGTGCATCCAGATCCTGTGCTCCGCAGTGGGAGAGGCCACAACAGTGAGACGCCCGCGTATCGCAAAAACAAACAAACAAAATCTTCCAACAAACAAAGCCCAGGACCAGATGGCTTCACAGGCGAATTCTATCAAACATTTAGAGAAGAGCTAACACCTATCCTTCTCAAACTCTTCCAAAATATAGCAGATGGAGGAACACTCCCAAACTCATTCTACAAGGCCACCATCACCCTGTTACCAAAACCAGACAAGGATGTCACAAAGAAAACTACAGGCCAATATCACTGATGAACATAGATGCAAAAATCCTCAACAAAATACTAGCAAACAGAATCCAACAGCACATTAAGAGGATCATACACCATGATCAAGTGGGATTTATTCCAGGAATGCAAGGATTCTTCAATATACACAAATCAATCAATGTGATACACCATATTAACAAACTGAAGGAGAAAAACCATATGGTCATCTCAATAGATGCACAGAAAGCTTTCAACAAAATTCAACACCCATTTATGATAAAAACCCTTCAGAAAGTAGGCATAGAGGGAACTTTCCTCAACATAATAAAGGCCATATGTGAGAAACCCAAGCCCACATTGTCCTCAATGGTGAAAAACTGAAACCATTTCCACTAAGATCAGGAACAAGACAAGGTTGCCCACTCTCACCACTCTTATTCAACATAGTTTTGGAAGTTTTAGCCACAGCAATCAGAGAAGAAAAGGAAATAAAAGGAATCCAAATTGGAAAAGAAGAAGTAAAGCTGTCACTGTTTGCAGGTGACATGATACTATATATAGAGAATCCTAAAGATGCTACCAGAAAACTACTAGAGCTAATCAATGAATTTGGTAAAGTATCAGGATACAAAATTAATGCACAGAAATCTCTTGCATTCCTATATACTAATGATGAAAAATCTGAAAGTGAAATTAAGAAAACACTCCCATTTAGCACTGCAAGATATAGAATAAAATATCCAGGAATAAACCGACCTAAGGAGACAAAAGACCTGTATGCTGAAAATTATAAGACACTGATGAAAGAAATTAAAGAAGATACAAATAGATGGAGAGATATACCATGTTCTTGGATTGGAAGAATCAACATTGTGAAAATGACTCTACTACCCAAAGCAATCTACAGATTCAATGCAATCCCTATCAAACTACCACTGGCATTTTTCACAGAACTAGAACAAAAAATTTCACAATTTGTATGGAAACACAAAAGACCCCGAAGAGCCAAAGCAAGCTTGAGAACGAAAAATGGAGCTGGAGGAATCAGGCTCCCTGACTTCAGACTATACTACAAAGCTACAGTAACCAAGACAGTATGGTACTGGCAGAAAAACAGAAATATAGATAATGGAACAGCATAGAAATCCCAGAGATAAACCCACACACATATGGTCACCTTATCTTTGATAAAGGAGGCAGGAATGTACAGTGGAGAAAGGACAGCCTCTTCAATAAGTGGTGATGGGAAAACCGGACAGGTACGTGTAAAAGTGTGAGATTAGAACACTCCCTAACACCATACACAAAAATAAGCTCAAAATGGATTAAAGACCTAAATGTAAGGCCAGACACTATCAAACTCTTAGAGGAAAACACAGGCAGAATACTCTATGACATAAATCACAGCAAGATCCTTTTTGACCCACCTCCTAGAGAAATGGAAATAAAAACAAAAATAAACAAATGGGACCTAATGAAACTTCAAAGCTTTTGCACAGCAAAGGAAACCATAAACAAGACCAAAAGACAACCCTCAGAATGGGAGAAAATACTTGAAAATGAAGCAACTGACAAAGGACTAATCTCCAAAATATACAAGCAGCTCATGCAGCTCAATATCAAAAAAACAAACAACCCAATCCAAAAATGGGCAGAAGACCTAAATAGACATTTCTCCAAAGAAATATACAGAGTGTCAACAAACACATGAAAGAATGCTCAACATCATTAATCATTAGAGAAATGCAAATGAAAACTACAATGAGATATCATCTCACACCAGTCAGAATGGCCATCATCAAAAAATCTACAAACAATAAATGCTGGAGAGGGTGTGGAGAAAAGGGAACCCTCTTGCACTGCTGGTGGGAATGTGAATTGGTACAGCCACTATGGAGAACAGTATGGAGGTTCCTTAAAAAACTAAAAATAGAACTACCATATGACCCAGCAATCCCACTACTGGGCATATACCCTGAGAAAACCATAATTCAAAAATAGTCATGTACCAAAATGTTCATTGCAGCTCTATTTACAACAGCCGGGACATGGAAGCAACCTAAGTGTCCATCATCGGATGAATGGATAAAGAAGATGTGGCACATATATATAATGGAACATTACTCAGCCATAAAAAGAAACGAAATTGAGTTTTTTGTAGTGAGGTGGATGGACCTAGAGTCTGTCATACAGAGTGAAGTAAGTCAGAAAGAGAAAGACAAATACCGTATGCTAACGCATATATATGGAATCTAATAAAAAAAAATGTCATGAAGAACCTAGGGGTAAGACAGGAATAAAGACACAGACCTACTAGAGAATGGACTTGAGGATATGGGGAGGGGGAAGGGTAAGCTGTGACAAAGTGAGAGAGTGGCATGGACATATATACACTACCAAATGTAAAACAGATAGCTAGTGGGAAGCAGCCACATGGCACAGGGAGATCAGCTCGGTGCTTCGTGACCACCTAGACGGGTGGGATAGAGAGGTTGGGAGGGAGGGAGATGCAGAAGGGAAGAGATATGGGAACATATGTATATGTATAGCTGATTCACTTTGTTATAAAACAGAAACTGGCACACTATCGTAAAGCAATTATCCTCCGATAAAGATGTAAAAAAAAAAAAAAAGTAGCCAATTTAAGTTGGTTTCTGTAATTTGAAAAAAAAAACACCTCAAATAACACAACTGATTTAAGAAACATGGTATCTTATAAACTATATTATTATTATTATTTTGAGGAACAGGCTAAGGCTTTCTCAATAATGCTTTCTCATCCTTTATGAGCATGTAAGGCAGGGAACTCTGCCAAGTCCTATAATGAGCAGACATCTGGACTATGTAAATTTTATATAACTGTGTAAGATTAGATTCTGGAGTTTAATCAGATAAGGTTTATTCCGTTCAAAATACTGCTTTACAAAAAGTTAGGATGTGCTATATTTCGTACTATACTATTAAATGTCTCACGATTCCTTACTTTACTGAATATGAATACATTATGAATGTGCAATTTAAAAATTCACAGATGAAGAAGGAGCACTTGACACAATCTATCACCTTGCCCAAATATAAAATTTGGTTTTAATTACACTAATTAGAAAATAGACTCTAAAAACTGTATCTAACTTTCAACAGGATAGTAACATAACTTTTTATGTTTCATAATCAGTTATAGAACTGTGAAATTCCCCATTGGTATCATTGCTAATTTATATGCCTCATACTTACAAACTTACTTTAGCTCTGATTAATAAAATAAAAAATGCCCACTTGCATTTCTTTGTGTGATGCACAGGGATTAAAGGATAAGTAGACTCTCATCCAGTTTGTGTTCACTCTGTAATGTAGTGGTGAGTCCTAAAAACAGTTACCTGCTGTCTGAGAATACTGTCGTCTATAATTTCAATATGCTTGGTTGTTGACTCAAATCCAACAGTACTGCCAGTCTTGATTATGCTGCCATATAAGGCTCTGGTTCCCATCAACCATACTTGGATGCTTTTTGTGGAAATCATCATGCCATAGTCAATGGAGATATGACCCCTGAAAGTGTCTAAATAATTAAAATTAAGTTTTTACTTATTTTTCCATTATGTTAAAATGACCGATGATCTTATACCTATATTTACATATTTATTTTAGCCAATTTTGATAGGATCTTTGAGATGGGCTGAAAAATATGTAGGTAATAATATACATACGGAATTCACTTCAGGGCAGTATTTCTCAAACCAGGGAGGCAATTTTGCCTCTAGGGAATATTTATAAATTTTTGGAGACAAGTGCTTTGATGTAACTGGGGTGGAGGAGTGAGACTGGCATCTAGTGTATGAAAGTCAGAGATGCTGCTAAATATCGTACAATGCACAAGAAAGAAATCTTCCACGTAAAATGGTAACAGTACTGAGGCTGTGGAAACTCTGCTGTAGGGGGGCCCTCTATAAACCCTAAATAGGTATTTTTAGTTATTTTGGTTGATGACTGAGATGTGAAACTACATTTTGCAGCTACTCACAGATAGGGAATTGTATGGTGATGTCAGATATGAGCCCCTTGGAATATAAGGGCGCCCTCAATTAAATTATCTGTTGATCAAGTTGCTTCTCACATGGTCAGATCTTTGTAATTTACCCCAGGATGAGAAGTTACAGGTTTTTTTTTTTTTTCTTTGAATTTAATGATGGACATTGAAAAATCTGAACAATAAAGTGAGAACAGAATTACTAATCAATGAATTAATCGTTTTCATAGACTATCCTACATTTGTCTCAAAGTATTTAACAGATTTTTTGTTAGATGTTATAAGATGTCTTAAATGTAAGAAAAATAGGTAATTTTACTCCAACTTTGCGTATGGCAATTATGTGTCTCAAATGGGTAAACAGCCAGGACCCTGAACTCCTTCTGCAAATATGGTAATTTAAGTGCGTAACACTTGAAGTGTCATGTCTCCATTCAAGAAAAGATGATTTTCATTTGAAATCCCAAGCAGGAACTGACTCTGCTCCTTACAGGGTGAAACTATAAACCTTCCCAAGGGACAGTGTGGCAGAAAATGTTGATTGTGACCGAGAAGGTGACACATGGAGACAAGTATTTCAGAACACGGAAGAGCTGCAGCACAGTGAAGCCATTCCTAGCCTGAAAAGTAAAACAGGCAACTCCCATTTGATAGAACACTGAAAGGCAGCAGACTCTTCATGGTAATCAAGTGATAATGACTATATTTAAAGCGGACTTTATGCTGATATCGGTCACTTCCTTTTTTAAGTGTACCATTTGCAGATAATTCTTGGTCTGTGCTAAGGCTCAGAAAATGTAAGAAAAGAATGCCATACTACACAGCAGGAAAAATAGCCATGATGCTATAAAAAGTGAGAAATAAGAGGTACACTTATTCTCCTCACCCTCATGAGCACTGGAGTACTGTTCTGAGTCAGATTCCTGTCATCCCTTACCAAAGCTCTCAGACAAAGTGGTCCTAAACGGTATGTCGGCCTTCAGGACACCCATCTCTCTCTCTTATACATACATACATGCATACACAAAAACATAATTTTAAATTGAAGGCCATTCTCAAAAGAAAATGAAATTTAAAAATAAATATGAGTTCTTCAAATTCATCATTCTAGTAAGTTATATATGTTTCCCCTTTTTCACTTTTTATTATTTCTGTTCTAACAGTGTGGTGATCAAACAATATAATTTTTAATTCTAATTTGTTCTTACTATCTAATAACAATTTATTTTTGCTTTATAATCTCCATTACTAGAATTTTTATGGCTATATAATTTTCAATATAGTTAATGTGTCACAAATTTACTACTAATAAGGACGTGTTAAGAAAACCTTGCTTATTGCTTTTCCCTTTATTTTTAGATAAAGATGCTCACTACAGTGTTACTTATTCTGAGCAATTAGGATGTTTCTAATGATTCTCCAACAGAAAATCAGGATTACACGGTCAATATATAGGATCCTTCTTTTCCCTGTTTCATAAAAATAACCAAACTGCTCTCCAAAAATGGTGTATCAGTTAACATGGGATTCTGGTAATACATGAAGATATGTTTTAAAATATCTTCATTTGTACTTAGTGTTACCTTTATTTTTAACTTCTATTAATTTAAAATAATACATTGTCACCTTAACTGTAAAATTAGAATTCTGCATTGTGAGCCTAACGGTTAGGTCTATCTTAGAAAGGCTCATACTTATGAATACTCAGGGTATTGTTTGCCATAAGTTTTGGTTTGTGATCATTCATCAAAAATAGCTGCAGATCACTTATGTGCAAAACTCAGTGATAAATAACAAAGAGGAAAAATATGTGGTCTCTGACTTCCGTAAGTTTGTCACTGGTAGGAAAAACAAGTTGTGTGTTCAGATAACTGTGATAATGTGAAACATGATAAATGACAGAAAAGAGATGGTTACAGCAGTGAAAGTTTAGTAACGAAGAGTAGAACAGAGAAGCTTTTAGGAAGTATGGCATTTAAGCTGGCTCTTGAGGAGAGAGTAATTTAGGAAAGGAAGACAGGACATGCAAAGTGGAGACACCTAAGCAAAGGAGCAAGGCAGAAAACACAGAACAGTGGCTTCTCACGGGAGAAGGCGGCTTGTACCCTCTAAAATTGTAGCGCAAATGTGGGGGGGGTGTGTGCATATTTTTTAAAGTGGTCCAGAAGTTTTCATCACATTTTCAGAGCCATCACTGACTGCACCACTATATATGTGTATGTATAAATGTATGTATATATAGGCTTGAAGCAATAAGTAGAGGGAGGGAATTCTCAAGATAAGCATACATTTATTCAGTTTACAAATTAAAAGGGATAAGATTAGCTCATAATATCCAACATCTTGCTAATACCCAACATCTTAATTTATTTTGATATTAATGTTTGAGGAGATAGATTGAAACTCATTCCTTGGTGGAAATAACATCTTATGCATGATGACCACATTTTTCTTTAAAACTTTTTTTACTTATCTTTTATTTTTCCATATAGATCTTTTGAAAGAGACCCAACCAAATCCTATAAAGGAGAATATTATATATATATATAATATTATATATTATAAATATATATTTTATATATATATAATATATATATTATATATATATACGCACATATATATACACACATACACACATATATACACACACATATATATACACATATATATATATTATATATATATACACACACACACATAAATATATATACATAATATACGTCTGTGTGTGTTATATAATAAAAGAAATTAGAACACTAACATCAAAATTATTTAATAACTTCATCAAGAAAGATTCAACAACGACACAGTGGCAGACATGAGACTTATCTCTTATCTCTGGAAATTTGCCTCCTAATTCCATTCCCCTTGTACTATATCACCTACCCCTCAAGTCAAAGTCACTTGGAGTTTAGGGGTTGGAACAATGGGTTCTTAATGCACTTAAAGGTCACTCCCTTAACGCTACTTCTGTCAACTCCCATTTCCTGCACCTGTATTCCCTGGGCCTTCCCTCTTTCCCTGGTCTTCTGTGCTTTGCCACTTCTCCCTCTTTCCTTTTTTTAATTTCTTTTTTATTTTTGTAAATGTCAAAAAAGTTATTTCATTTTTTTATTGTGGTAAGAACACATAACATGACATCTACTCTCTTAACAAAATTTTCAGTGCACAGCACAGTATTGTGAACTATAGTCACCATGCTGTACAGTAGATATCTAGACTTACTCATCCTGCATAACTGAAACTTTATACCGGTTCAACAGCAACTCGCCCCAGACTTTGGCAACTACACTTTTACTCTCTGCTTCTGTGACTTTGACTATTTTAGATACTGCATATAAGTGGAATCATGTGGTATTTGTCCTTCTGTGAATGGCTTATTTCACTCAACATAGTGTCCTCAAGGTTCATCCATGTTGTTGCATATGGCAGGATTTCTTTCTTCTTTCAATGCTGAGTAATACCTCATTTTAATATCTCAAGGCTAAAAGAATATAATACATTTTCTTTAGCCAGTCACCCATTGAGTGCATTGAGGAAAAAATTTACTGTAATTAGCACTGCATTGTACTGTGATAAAGATAGCTGTCTGTTTTCTTTAAGGGCATATGACTCTTATTTCCCTTCTCTTTCCAATGGCCATGCTATTTGACAACTGATGATTAAATGCCCTAAGGTAGATTTCCTGTTGTAAAATGTCTGTCCCCAAACATTCATCTCTCTCTCATTTATAGGATTCCTGGGAACTAACACTTTAGATGTGGAATAGATTGCAGGTATTGTGTATTTTTTGAGCTAAAGAACTGAGTAAGGGGAAGGGAAGAGATCTGATGCACCACTGAGGAATGTAATGGAAACACAATTACTCATTTCTAAAGTGTCTCAAATATAATAAAGAGAAGTTACCTCTTGACAATTTAATGATGCAGAATAGAATAAGTTGGTAGAACTGTCATTTGAAAATAGAAAATTAGGGTTTTATAAAAAATATTGTATGATCTTGGTTATTATTCAGCTCTAATGTGAATTCACAAGATCTTTAGCAGCCTGGAAATTCCAAATGCACTTATTTTGTTGATCTTCAAAAAAATTCAGCTTTTATACTGATGTCTCTCAATACCTGGAACAGGATGTGAAAGCTTCTTCAGTGTCTAGTTTATGAGTTTAGCTATAGCTTCTTCTCAAATTTCTTTTTACATTTTCTCAAGGGGGAAAACAATTCTTCTATATGCTTTAAAATACACATTGTTCAGATAGCGTGTCAAAATTCATTTCAAAAAGTTGACAGAAGAGTCCAACTCTTCTTTACCACTTCTAAGAGTGCTCACTACTCTTAGAATTTTACTTAATTCTCCTACAACAAGGACCAGACAAGATGGTTTCATGTCAGACTGTGAGGTAAATGACCCTGGCTGATGCTTCTTGGGACACCCCCTGAGAAGACAAGCACAGGGCCATCAGGTGCCACATAACAGCTAGGCATACCTAGATTAAAAGTTTAACATCACAGGAACTGGACTAGCCATATAGTTGTGATGTCATTAAGCTCCAGATAACTTGCCTTGGTTGCTGGGGTTTCCCCAGTTTAGTACTGAACATCCCATGTCCTGGGAATACATTCAGTTCTGGGCAAATTTAATATACAGATGGTTGCTGACTTAAGATGGTGCAAAAGTGATACTCGTTCATTAGAAAACATACTCGGAATTTTGCATTTTCATCTTTTTCTCAGACTGACGATAGGTGGTATGATAACTCGTGATGCTGGGCAGGGCAGCAAGCCTGCAGCTCCCAGTCAGCCAGGCAATCACGAGGGTAAACCACCAGTACACTTACACCATTCTGTACCTAACCGTTCTGTTTTGCATTTTCAGTATTGTATTCAATAAATTACATGAGATACTCAGCGCTTTATTATAAAATGAGCTTTGTGGAGGAGGCAGAGTCAAGATGGCGGTATGGGAAGACACGGAGTTAGCGTCTCCCCACAACTAGGGCACCTGCTGGCCGCTGGTGAGGGACTCTGACACCCAAGGAGATGGGAGGAACCCCACAGTGAACTGGTAGGATGTAGGGGGACTAAGCGGGGAGGAGAAGTGGAGGCCACACAGGATCGGCGCCCCTGAGGCCAGGGAGATCAGGAGAGGCAGGTGAGAGGGGCTCTCCAGGAGGAGCGGGAGAGGAGCAGAGGGCGATTGCCCCGCCCACTCAGGCCTGGGGAGCCTGCTGAGCTCCCAGGCTGATCCCCTGCCCTCCAAAGTCCTCTCCAGGCCACGTAGGTCCTTGGGGGCATAGGAGGGAGGCTGAGGAGATCAGGAGAGACAGGCAGGAGGGGCCCTCCCAGACCGGAGGAGGGAGAGGAGAGGAGGGTGTTTGCCCCACCCACTCGGACATGGGAAGTCTGCTGGGCTCCCAGGTGAGGTTACCTGCCCTCTGAGACCAGGTGTGGGGGGCACGCCTGGGCCCCTTCTGTTCCTTGAGCCTAAGCCCCACCCCGCACAGCCCCCAAGGCCTTTTCCAGCCCTGTGGGTTCTGAGCATTGGTCCTGCCCGATGCCCAAACCTTGCCCTTGCTTAGGCCCCACCCTCCACAGCCAAAGCCTTCTCCCCCACCAACCCCTCGCCTTTATTTTTTGGTCCTTTCCCCTCCTCCTGTTTTTTTACTATTGTGGTACTCATGTACCTTCCGGTTGCTGATTCATCTATATATTAATTTTTATATTCTTCCTAACATATCTGTTAGTTTCCTAGTCTAATTTTATATTTTACTTTGTTATTGTTATTTTTTTTTTTTTGCCACCCCAGGAAGGTGGCTTGCAGGATATTGACTCATGAGCCCAGGTTCGGGAAGAAGTTCCTGTGGGGGGAGCTCCGAGTACGAACCACTGGACTAACAGAGAACCTCAGACCCCAGGGAATATTCATCTGAGTGAGATCTCACGGAGTTCCTCATCTCAGCACTAAGACCCAGCTCTATCCAACAGCTTACAAACTCCAGTGCTGGAAGCCTCAGGCCAAACAACCAGTAAGACAGGAACACAATCCCACTCATTAAAAAAACAAAAAAAAAAGTGAGATGGCAAAAAATTACATCATAGATGAAGGAGCAAGTTAAAAACCTCCAAGACCAAATGAATGAAGAGGAAATAGGCAATCTACCTGAAAAAGAATTCAGAGTAATGATAGTAAAGATGATCCAGAATCTCAGAAATAGAATGGAGGCACGGATTGAGAAAATACAAGAAATGTTTAACAAAGATCTAGAAGAATTAAGGAACAAACAAACAGAGATGAGCTACACAATAACTGAAAGGGAAAATATACTAGAAGGAATCAATAACAGAATAACTGAGGCAGAAGAACGAATAAGTGATCTGGAAGAAAAAATGGTGGAAATAACTGCTGAGGAGCAGAATAAAGAAAAAAGAATGAAAGAATTGAAGACAATCACAGAAACCTCTGGGACAACACTAAACACACCAAAATTCTAATTATAGGGGCTGCAGAAGAAGAAGAGAAAAAGAATGGGTCTGAGAAAATATCTGAAGAGATTATAGTTGAAAACTTTGCTCACATGGGAGAGGAAATAGTCACCCAAGTCCAGGAAGCACAGAGAGTCCCATACAGGATAAACCATGGTAAAAACACACCAAGGCACATATTAATCAAACTAACAAAAGTTAAATTCAAAGAAAAAGTATTAAAAGCAACAACAGAAAACCAAAAAATAACATACAAAGGAATCACCATAAGCTTATCAGCTGATTTTTCAGCAGAAACTCTGCAGGCCAGACAGGATATACTTAAAGTGATGAAAAAGAAAAACCTGCAACCAAGATTACTCTACCCAGCAAGGATCTCATGCAGATTTGATGAAGAAGTCAAAAGCTTTTCAGACAAGCAAAAGCTAAGAGGATTCAGCACCACCAAACCAGCTTTACAACAAATGGTAAAGAAACTTCTCTAAGTGGGAAACACAAGAGAAGAAAAAGACCCACAAAAACAAACCCAAAACAGTTAAGAAAATGGTAATAGGCACTTACATATCAATAATAACCTTGAATGTAAATGGATTAAATGCCCCAACCAAAAGACACAGACTGGCTGAATTGATACAAAAACAAGACCCATATATATGCTGTCTACAAGAGACCCACTTCAGGCCCAGGGATACATACAGACTGAAAGTGATGGCATGGAAAAAGATACTCCATGCAAATGGAAATCAAAAGAAAGCTGCAGTAGCAATATTCACAGCAGATAAAATAGACTTTATAATAAAGACTGTTATGAGAGATAAAGAGGGACACTACATAACAATCAAAGGATCAATCCAAGAAGAAGATATAACAATTATAAATGTTTATGCACCCAACATAAGAGCACCTCAATACATAGGCAAATGCTAACAACCATGAAAGGAGAAATCAACAGTAACACAATAATAGTAGGGGAATTAACACCTGCTTACACCAATAGACAGATCGTCCAAACAGAAAATAAATAAGGAAACACAAGTTTAAATGACACCATAGACCAGTTATATCTTATTGGTATTTATAGAACATTCCACCCAAAAGTTGCAGAATACACTTTCTTCTCAAGTGCACATAGCACATTCTCTAGGATAGATCACATCTTGGGTCACAAATCAAGGCTTGGAAAATTTAAGAAAACTGAAGTTGAATCAAGCATGTTTTCTGACCACAATGCTACAATATTGGAAATCAATTACAGGAAAAAAATTGTAAAAACCACAAACACATGGAGGCTAATCAGTGTGCTACTAAATAACCAAGAGATTACTGAAGAAATCAAAGAAGAAATAAAAAAAAATACATAGATACAAATGACAAAGAAAACACGACGAACCAAACTCTATGGGGCACAGCAAAAGCAGTTCTAAGAGGGAAGTTCATAGCAATACAATCTCACCTCAGGAAACTAGAAAAATCTCAAATAAACAATCTATCCCTACACTTAAAACAACCAGAGAAAGAACAAAGAAAACCCAAAGTCAGTAGAAGGAAAGAAATCATAAAGATCAGAACAGAAATAAATGAAATAGAAATGAAGAAAACAATAGAAAAGATCAATAAAACTAAAAGCTGGTTCTTTGAGAAGATAAGTAAAATTGATAAACCCTTAGCCAGACTCGTCAAGGAAAAAAGGGAGAGGATGAAAATCAATAAAATTAGAAATGAAAAAAGAGAAATCACAATTGACACTGCAGAAATACAAAGGATTATAAGAGACTACTCCAAACAACTAAATGTCAATAAAATGGACAACTTGGAAGAAATGGACAAATTCTTAGAAAGGTACAATTTTCCAAGACTGAACGAGGAATAATTAGAAAATATAAACAGACCGATCACAAGTAATGAAATTGAAACTGTAATTTAAAATCTTGCAACAAACGAAAGTCCAATACCAGATGGCTTCACAGGTGAATTCTATCAAACATTTAGAGAAAAACTGACACCGATCTTTCTCAAACGCTTCCAAAAAACTGCAGAGGGAGAAACACTCCCAAATTCATTCTAAGAAGCAACCATCACCCTGATATCAAATTCAGAAAAAGATATTACAAAAAAAAAGAAAATTATAGACCAATACCACTGATGAACATAGATGTAAAAATCCTGAACAAAATATTAGCAAATAGAATCCAACAACACATTAAAAGGATCATACACCATGATCAAGTGGGATTTATACCAGGGATGCAAGGATTCTTCAGTATACACAAATCAATCAATGTAATATACCACATTAACAAATTAAGGAATAAAAACCATATGATCATCTCAATAGATGCAGAAAAAGCTTTTGACAAAATTCAACACTGATTTATGATAAAAACTCTCCAGAAAATGGGCATAGAGGGAACCTACCTCAACATAATAAAGGCCATTTATGACAAACCCACAGCAAACATCATTCTCAATGGTGAAAAACTGAAAGCATTTCCTCTGAGATCAGGAACAATACAAGGATGTCCACTCTCACTACTATTATTGAACATAGTTTTGGAAGTCCTAGCCTCGGAAATCAGAGAAGAAAAAGAAATACAAATTGGAAAAAAAGAAGTAAAATTGTCAGTGTTTGCGGATGACATGATACTATACATAGAAAATCCTAAAGATGCCAGCAGAAAACTACTAGAACTAATCAACAAAGTTAGTAAGCTTGCAGGATGCAAAATTAAGGCACAGAAATCTCTGGCATTCCTATACACCAACAATGAAAAATCGGAAAGAGAAATTAAGGAAACACTCCCATTTACCATTGCAACAAAAAGAATAAAATACCTAGGAATAAACCTGCCTGAGGAGGCAAAAGACTTATACTCAGAAAAATATAAAACACTGAGGAAAGAAATCAAAGGTGACATAAACAGGTGGAGAAATTATACCATGTTCTTGGACTGGAAGAATCAATATTGTGAAAATGACTATACTACCCAAAGCAATCTACAGATTCCATGCAATTCCTATCAAATTACCACTGGCATTCTTCACAGAATTATAACAAAGAATTTTACAATTCGTATGCAAACACAAAAGATCCCTAACAGCCAAAGCAATCTTGAGAAAGAAAAACAGAGTTGGAGGAATCAGGCTCCCTGACTTCAAACTATACCACAAAAGTACAGTAATCAACACAATATGGTACTGGCACAAGAACAGAAATATAGATCAATGGTACAGGATAGAATGCCCAGAGATAAATCCACACACATATGGGCACCTAATTTACGACAAAGGAGGCAAGAATATACAATGGAGAAAAGACAGTCTCTTCAATAAGTGCTTCTGGGAAAACTGGACAGTTACATGTAAAAGAATGAAATTAGAACACTCCCTAACACCATACACAAAAATAAACTCCAAATGGATTAAAGACTTAAATGTAATACCAGACACTATAAAACTCTTAGAGGAAAACATAGGAAAAACACTCTTTGACATAAACCACAGCAAGATCTTTTTTGACCCACCACCTAGAGTAACAGAAATAAAAACAAAAATAAACAAATGGGACTTAATTAAACTTAGAAACTTTTGCACAGCAAAGGAAACCATAAACAAGACGAAAGGACAACCCTCAGAATGCGAGAAAATATTCGCAACTGAAACAACAAAGGATTAATTTCCAAAATATACAAACAGCTCATGGATCTCAATATCAAAAACACAAACAATCCAGTTGAAACATGGGCAGAAGACCTAAATAGACATTTCACCAAGGAAGACATACAGATGGCCAAGAGGCACGTGAAAAGATGCTCAACATCACTAGATATTAGATAAATGCAAATCAAAAGTATAATGAGGTATCACCTCACGCCGGTCAGTATGGCCATTATCAAAAAATCTAGAAACAGGGCTTTCCTGGTGGCGTAGTGGTTGAGAGTCCGCCTGCCAATGCAGGGGACACAGGTTCATGCCCCGGTCTGGGAAGATCCCACATGCCACGGAGCGGCTAGGCCTGTGAGCCATGGCCCGTTAAAAAACTAAAAATAGAACTACCATATGACCCAGTAATCCCACTACTGGACATATACCCTGAGAAAACCATAATTCAAAAAGAGTCATGTACCACAATGTTCACTGCAGCACTATTTACAATAGTCAGGACATGGACACAACCTAAGGGTCCATCGACAGATTAATGGATAAAGAAGCCGTGGCACATATATACAATGGAATATTACTCAGCCATAAAAAGAAACAAAATTGAGTTATTTGTAGTGAGGTGGATGGACCTAGAGTCTGTCATACAGAATGAAGTCAGTCAGAAAGAGAAAAACAAATACCGTATGCTAAGATGTATATATGGAATCTAAAAAAAAAAGAAAAAAAAAAAGGTTCTGAAGAACCTAGGGGCAGGACAGGCATAAAGATGCAGGTGTAGAAAATGGACTTGAGGGCATGGGGAGGGGGAAGGGTAAGCTGGGACGAAGTGAGAGAGTGGCATGGACATATATACACTACCAAATATAAAATCGATAGCTAGTGGGAAGCAGTCTTATAGCACAGGGAGATCAGCTTGGTGCTTTGTGACCACCTAGAGGGGTGGGATAGGGAGGGTGGGACGGAGACACAAGAGGGAGGGGATATGGGAATATATGTATATGTATAGCCGATTCATTTTGCTATAAAGCAGCAATAACACACCATTGTAGAGCAATTATACTACAATAAAGATGTTTAAAAAAAACCCCAAATAAAACACAAAGAAACGAAATTGAGTTATTTGTAGTGAGGTGGATGGACCTAGAGTCTGTCATACAGAGTGAAGTAAGTCAGAACGAGGAAAACAAATACTGCATGCTAATGCATATATAAGGAATCTAAAAAAAAAAAGAAGAAATGGTACTGATGAACTTAGTTGCAGGGCAGGAAAAAAGAGGTAGACATAGAAAATGGACTTGAGGACATGGGGTGGGCGGGCGAAGCTGTGGCAAAGTGAGAGTAGTATCGACATATATACACTACCCAATGTAAAACAGTTGACTGGTGGGAAGCAGCCGCATAGCACAGGGAGATCGGCTCCGTGCTTTGCAATGACGTAGAGGGGTGGGATAGGGAGGGTGGGAGAGAGGCTCAATAGGGAGGGGATATTGGGACGTGTATGCATATGGCTGATTTGCTTTGTTGTGCCACAGAAACTAACACAGTACTGTGAGACAATTATACTCGAATAAAGATCTATTAAAAAAAATGGATTTTGTGTTAGATGATTTTCCCAACCGTAGGCTAACATAAGTGTCCTGAGCATATTTAAGGCAGGTAGGCTAAGCTCTGATGTTGGGTAAGTTAGTATATTAAATGCATTCTCCACTTATGATATTTTCTACTTACAGTGAGTTTATTGGGGACGTAACTCCATTGTAAGTCAAGGAAGATCTGTACATGTGTATGTATAAATATGTATGTGTACATATATGTATAACAGTCTGAAAGAATATAGAATAAATTATAATTCTTATTCACAGTGATCGGGTTATACATTTCCTTTTGTTTTTTGATTGAGGGAGAGGGAGATGCATGTAAGTAAGTGAGCATTTCTTTAGAAAAATAATATTTTTAAAACAATTGAACATTCTAAACAGTACACATAGGGGGCATGAGTTTTGTGGCAAAGCTTATGTGCATCAGTGGTAGCATGAACGTATTTGTAATGAGAGTTTTTAGAGTTTAATCAATATTTACATATTTATTTTAATTGAGAGTTTATTTATTCAGCTTTAGCAAAGCCAAACCCAAAAGTGGTGTGATGCGCACTAACAGGAGCCAGTTTTGCTTAGTCAGCTTTTGGATTCTAATAACTACTGATTCTCACTTCCCACTTGGCCTTGCGCAAATCAATTTCCCCTTGGAATCTCAATTTCCTGTCATTTAAAATATTAGGATTAGAGTAAATGAGTTTCAGCATCTCAGATATGCCATTTTGTTTTGTTTTTCTATTTTTGTGTAGAATCAAATTACAAGTCCCTACATTTATACCATCTAAGAAAGGAGCAAGGAAGTGGCTTCAGGGAGTGATGGAAGCAAAGAGAATTAATAAAGGTCCATAAATCATGAATAGAATGTGCTGCTAAAAGGTACTGTGATGCTCTGAAAGAGGAAATTGCCCTTAGCAGGGGCAGGATTTGACCTTCTATGCTTTGCTGCAACATCAACGTCAAGTCCCAAGTTCACAGAAAAACATAATCCTTCTTCCTGTACTAGAACATTCTAAAAATTTGTTAGGAAATGAAGTTGTGGGCTTCCCTCGTGGCGCAGTGGTTGGGAGTCTGCCTGCTAATGCAGGGGACACAGGTTCGAGCCCTGGTCTGGGAGGATCCCACATGCCGCGGAGCAACTGGGCCCGTGAGCCGCAACTGCTGAGCCTGCGCGTCTGGAGCTTGTGCTCCGCGACGGGAGAGGCCGCGACAGTGAGAGGCCCGCGCACTGCGATGAAGAGTGGCCCCTGCTTGCCACAACTAGAGAAAGCCCTCGCACAGAAACGAAGACCCAACACAGCCAAAAATAAAGATAAAATAAATTAAAAGAAGGCTCAACATTAAAAAAAAAAAAAAAAGAAAGAAAGAAAGAAATGAAGTTGTGATTGAGGTGCAGAGGTGCCGAGGCTCCAAAGGGTCCAAAGAGTTCAAGAAATCAAGCTGACTTGGCCAAGAACATAGGCAATGGTGATTTGGAAAAGATTTACCGAAATTTGGTCTTAGGATCTTTCTACAATGCAATTCAAGTCCAACCCTTCTTTTCTCCATGCCAAAACACAACAGAAGCATAGAATGGGAGCAGAGGAAGGGGAAAGGGTGAGAAGATTTCTGATACATGTGTGCTCCTGGTTGTTGGAATCTGCAGGTCCCACATTAGAGTGGAGGTTTACTGCTGCTATGTATTTGAAACATTTATTTGTTATTTCATTCATACAATTAGCACTTGTTGAACATCTAGTATGTTCCAGATATTTTATGAAGCACTAAATATACAGATATCATGAAAGACTTTGAAAATTTATGGGAGAAGTAAAGAAACTGACAAATATTATTACACTGATATATTGTGAACATCAGGATAAATAAAAAATTTTGAAGTAAAAATTTGGGGAAAAATTGGAGGGAATAAGAGTTTTTGCCCAGAAGTAATTATTTTGCAGTGTTAACAGGGAGAAAAGATCTATGGTTTATTCCATAGTGGAAAACCTGGTGGAAAACTTAGTCAACCCAGGCAATTTACTCCAGAATTCATGTTATTAATCACTCCGCTATGCTGCTTCATAGCCATCAGTAGCTGTCATTTTCTAACAGTAATAATAACAATAGCTAAAATGTATTGAGCACTTACATGTATACTCACTCATTAGTCACATTTAATCCTCATTACAATTTTATGATGTAGGTACCATTTTAAATTTTATTTTACAAACAGAAAACAAATTAAGAAAGATTAAATAACTTGCCCAAGGGTCAACAGAACTGGAAGTCACCAATCCAGGATCCCAGCCCAGTTCTGATTAACGTAAGGAACTATGCTTTTTATCACCAACTTACATCATGCTGCTGGTATGTCACATGAGCCATTTCCCCTCCTGCTCTATAACTCCTTCCCTCCTATTGAGCGTATGTTTGGTAGATGTTTCAAACTCTGATTTTCAAATGAGCCAACATCTTTTTATGGAAACATTAGTTAAACTTTACAATGTATTAGACTATCTGCTAACAATTATGCTACTTTAATAAAAGTACATTTTGTTTTGACTTTTTTCTTTTTTATAAAGTATTCTGTGAATAGAAATTTTGCAAACTGTGAATGCATATACACAATTCCTTTTGCTTTGAGTCAAGACTACAAGAGGACTGATATAGGTCACTGTGAAGGGATAAGGAACAGATAATCTTTTATTTGCAATCCATAGTTGCCATATATAACACAGAAGGCGGTATCAAATCCCCTGATTAACCCATCACTATTCCCCAGAATAATTTATGTCCCTTGACTTTCACCTCAGTCCCTCCTGAACATCTTCCAAAGAAGACTTTCCTGATACCCATTGTTACTTGTTCAATTTCCATCTTTCCCACTTAATTAAGCACTCTATTAGGGCAGCAGCTTTATCTGACTCGTTCCCAGCTGTATCTCCAGCATTTAACAGAGTATGATACCCCTAAGATATGCTTTAAATCCAACCATGTTTCTTCCCTTTCACATCATCATTATTTCTCATTGTCTGTATTTCTACTCTTATTCTTTAACAAACTCTATTCTACAGAGCATCCCGTGAGACTTTTTAAAAGCATAAAGCAGATCATACCATACCACCCCCTTAAAAGCCTCTAGTGACTTCCATTTGCACTTGGCATAAATCCAAGCTCCATAAGCTGGCTTAAGCAGAAAGATCACCTTCTGTCCTCTTTAACTTCATACCTTTCACTGTCACCTTCTTTCATATTGTTCCAGCCATGCTGATTCCTTAAACAGACCAAAGCTACATCTACATCTCCAAACATCTGATCCCACTATGTGTATTAAAATATTCTTTTTCCTGATTTCCACTTGACGGGGTCCCTCTTATCATCCACTATGTAGAGTATATTTCACCTGTCCAGAGAGGTCTTCTCTGATAATCCTTTCTAGACTCTCTATCCCCTTGCTCAGTTGACCTTATTTATATCATACATGTCTTATTAACTAAGAAAATAAGATGACTTTTGATAGTGATATTTTATTTCGCCAGAACGTACACTGGAAACAGAAAATGTGACTATCTTCTTCCGAGCACTTAGAGTTCAAGGGTTAATAATGTCTAGCAAATAGTAAATATTCAAATGTTAATGGAATTACTGAAGCATGAACATAAATATATCCTAGATGTATGCTCATGCAATGTTCATTGATTTAAAAAAAAGATCAGGTGGATAAGTGGACATCAGGTCATGTTTGGCTTCCTATGTTTAGTATGCCTTTTTGGGGGAATGCAAGGTACTACCTTTTTGCCTGGACCATGTTGCTCTACATGGGCATGCAATATCAGTTACTTTTAATCATATTTTCTCTCCTAAAAATGTAGATCTGAATCAAGATAACACAGTTATAGAAGGCAGCTAAAACAATCATTTGAAGGAAATGAAAGCAGCAGAAACTCACAGATTGAGATTTCTTCAGTTGGACAGTGTCTTCTTTCAGATGCCCAACATATTTAATGCATGTCTTTTACTTGTGGAAGCTTATCAGAGTTGTTTTCTGTTGCTAAGAACCACACGACTGCCATAAATTATGGGAGAGATATGACATCAAGAGCTCGAGGTGAAGCAGAGGAATTAAAGTATCAGGAAAGTTGAGTTGGGGTAACAAGTGAACTGTTGGAATTGTGCCAGTGCTGTTACAATGACTCTAGCAGACTTTTAGACAGTTTAAGTAGGGTCTATACTTTTGTGGGCAAACAAGGTTTATTTAAAGAGTAGTAAAGTGATGGACAGTGGGAGGTATGACAGCGGCCTCCAGTTAGTGTGTCAGATGAACTACAATTTTTTTGAAAAGCAAAAAAAAGATGAAAATATTAAAAATATATTAAAAAGAAATCTCTTTTTGAAGTTACTTGTGATTTCCTATTGTTTTGTATCTCTCTGACACTTTAAATATTGCTTCTGAGTAAGTTTTTCTGAAGATCTCCTATTTACATTTTAAATAGCCAAAGAACAAAAATACCTCTATTCTGCATCTCTAAAAATGTACGATACACGATCAAAATGAGCTTCCTTGGGACTCATCTCAAACTTCTCTTCTCCTTGATATGTCTGTGTTTCCCAAAAGTCTCTATGATTTGGGTCAATTGGTTATTGACACTTAATATCTTCCTTCTTCAGATGGGGATTTGATATAAGCAGAGCCCTCTTAGAACAAAGGCAGTTTCATTACACTGGATAATTACATTTTTGGATATAATTGTTTCCACTGGGATCTCATGAAAACCTAAAGCAACAGAAATATTAAAAGGCTATGGATAGCCTTCTACTGGGAGATTGGGATTGACATATATACACTAATATGTATAAAATAGATAACTAATAAGAACCTGCTGTATAGAAAATTAAATAAAATTCAAAAATTCAAAAAAGATGATTTTTAATAGAGAAAATTTCTATAATAAAAGAAAATATTTCCTTGTATTACATAACTATGAAACCATCATTTTCCTATTCCCTTTCATTTACTCCCTTACATTCTTATTCAGTGTTTAATTATAGCCCAGGTAGCAGTTTAACACTATTAAAGCTATTAATATTGGTAGGCAATTAAAATTCACTTAACAGATATAGTTTCCTTTATATGCTTGCCTCTCTCTTAATTGTAACATGGGAGATGGTTGACCTTCAACGTCAATATAAGTAACATTTGTATAGTGTTTTCTGGTTTACAATTCACTTCTACTCATTCACCTGATTCCTAAATCTGTGCTAAATATCAATGTCTTCATTTTGCAAGTAAACAAAATAGGGCTCAGGAGATAAAGGAACATGTAGTCGGCAAATGAAAGAGCAGGGATTTGAGGCTAAGTTTACAGGGTCTCAAAGTCCACATTATTTTCCCCAAAATCACAGGAAATCTGTGGTCATATAAGGCTAAGTTGTATTTGGGGAGAGAAAAGAGTGGCCCATAAGCCAATTCTTCTCCCTCTACTCTGGAAAAATAAGTTGCTGTTTTGCATTAAAATAGTTAATTGTGCTTGTAGAACTCTGATACTGATGCCCCGTCAGTAAACAGTCATGTCCAAATAGACACAGGGCCTCTAATTTTTATCTCATCTTATTGTTACTATTATTGTTGCTGTTGTTGTTTATGATAAGTAGGTGCAATCCTAAAAGGTGAGTGTTTTCTCACAATAATCAGATGCGATGATGAGTGTTTTATACCTGCATGACTGACAGGTAGATGAAACCAGGGAAGCAAGTTAGTACACCCCACTCAATCATACACCATTTCAAATCTCCACACTGACTTTCAGGGCACAGCAGCTTCTAGTGGTTCTTGGGAACAGAACAGTAATCCTGAATGTTATAAATAGGTTGTTTGGTCAAAATATTGACAACCTAATCGAAAAACATATATCCTACTATTTCACTGTTTGCCAGCCAGTGAAATGAGACAGAAACCCCAAGGAATCACAGAAGGCTTCACATGACCTGCGACCTTGACTTATGCAACTGCATTACCCTGGCGAATGCAAGACCTTGTTTATATTTAGTTTCTTATCTTTTCCCCATCAACCTAGTCTATGAAGCAACTGTAAACAACAAATGTTGAAAAGACAAAAAAAAGTTGTTAAAACTTTCTCGGCTTAAGTCTTCATGTAGGTTCTTCTTAAAGAGACAGGGAAGAAAATTATTGGTGCATCTTTACCTCACCCAAAATCCACACAACGGAGCAGGGAATATTCCTATGCTTGGAAATAAAATATTGAAGCTGCCAGTGAACAAAATCAAGGTTGTTTAAGAGGACGGGGCCTTGGGGAGCGTCCTTCACATTCTGCCATCCTGATTCATTCATGATTAATATCCACATCTATGTATATTACAAAAGAGGAATTTGTTCCCTTGACTACTTGATTTTGTCATCCTAAAACACGTATTGAGCACTCTTTTGGGCAAAGTAATGGAGAAGATTCAAACCTGAAAGAAAATGAGAGATAGTAATACTCGCTGAATGCCTATGAAATCTTGCTGCTCAACGTGGGTTTTGTGGAGGAGCCGCACAGACACATTATTTAATTTCTCTAAGCTACAGCTTTATTCTGTTAACTGGGGATAAATCATATTTACTTTAAGTCTAGTCATCAGACAAACATAAATACAACACTCTTAGTATATCACCTAGTTCAACACTTTCAATCACTGTCATGCCTAACTAACCCTATACCTGACACTTTTCTTTTTTTTAACCTGTCACGCTGTATCTAAAATTAATATTCTTAAATTCCTTTTGGAAACAGCTTGCAATTCTCCCCCGAGACTTCTTGCTCATAATGCCTTTGAGTAGAGACTACTAAAATATTCATTGTTCTGTTTTTTAATTAACAGTACTTGAGTTTTTAATGAAACTAATGTGCTTAATTAAAACAAAACAAAACACATAAAAAACACTACATGTGAAGGAGATTTCATGGAAGTCCTTTCTGGCAACTTCTATTTGCATCAAATTGTCCAGAACTTTGTCACATGTTCCTGCTGAAGTGAACAGAGGATGGGTGATGTGGGACAGCAGACAGAATAATTGGGGGACACCATTATCTTTGTTGCCTTAACTGATAGAAGAGTACTCAACTTCTTCTTGAGTAAATAAAAAAAGTGTTATGTACATTTTACCATATTAAAAAAAGACAGCATAAGCAAATTAAAAAAAAAATACATGAAGTATTAGAACTTGAGACCGTCTGAAGAAAAACTGTATTTTCTTAAGAGAAATCAATATAAAGAAAAGAGAAGGCTTTCAGAAAGAACATCTTTCACTCTTTCTCCCACATCCTATATGGAAGGTGGGTATGATGCCTGGAAACACATCATCCTTTGCTTTTTACCGTGAGTCAACTAAAGTGAGGAAAATTTCAATTACATTGCAGAAATGCTGATACTGACTGACCATATTGGCTGTTGAACCAATCATAGCAGCCACCCATTCAGAAAGCATTTTGTAAGACCATTAGGACCCTATTCATTGAAGCTGCCAGTTCTTGAAATTGAAACCATTCCTAATGAATACACTTAGTTATTCAGGCTGTATTGGATCCCAAACAAACTTCTGTTTCCAGAAACAAGTTCCAGTCTCTGTGATACACCTCTTAGGTTGGTTAATCTCTTCTTTTCTTTGAAGCCTCTTAGTTGAGACGCCTATCTCTCTTCTTGGTTGATCAATTCACAAGGCTCAAATAAGTAGCAAAACTGGTATGATTCTTTGTTTAAAGAGGACATCTTCAGAGTTGGCTGAGTGTCACAGAAGAGTAATGAATAGGTCACCAAATCTTAGACCCTGATATTAGGAAGGCCCATGTGGTTATCTAATCCAGTGTTTCCCAACCTGGTTACATTACGTATGCATTGAGTATCATAAGTAGGGAGGGAGGGAGGGAGGGAGGGAGGGAAGGAGGGAAAGAGAGAGCGAGATTTCCTGGCTTCTCTCCAAAGTAACAGAATTTGTGGTAGGAGGAGATAGTTGATGGCAGGCAATCCGAGAGAATAAGATGCACATTTATTTTTATAGAAACTTCTCCAGCTGGGTCAGTGATTTCCAAGGTCAATTTGACAGCTGAAGGAACTTAGGCCCAAATAAGGGAATTGACAACACCTTTGGGGTCAAAGTGATTGATGGCAGAATCAACATTACAATCCTATGTCCAGGCTACCTGTGTCAAATTCATTCCACTGAGCACCTGTCTGGTGAGGTCCTTGGAGATATTTCTTTCTGGTCCCTTCTCTGTAAGGAAACTGAAAACTGAATATTGGATGCCTTTTTGCACATGTCGCATGCATATCTCATATGCATGCGAAACTAAGACTCATTTTTTTCTTTACCCACCTATAAACAGAAAGTGAAAGGAAGAGGGGAAAATGGGGAAACTGTTAAGACCCACTATGTAAGGTATAGACATCATTAAAGTCCTTCTTAGGTGAGCAAAGTAAGACTCAGGCAGTTCAAGAAAATTACCTATATTCACAAAGCTGGACAACAACAGAGCTAGGATTACAAATAATCCGAATGCCTTCAACCTTTGTGTTGCTTTGTCAATATTGTGCAGCTACTAGTGAAGGACATGGCTTGCTGCACACACTGTTTAAAGAAATACAGGACTATTGAAATTGGGATCTGAAATCCCAAACAGCCTTGGTATTCTTTACTTGAAGGTCCCTCAAAGCAAACTGAAGTCTAAGTGTGAAAGCTGGATTTTAGAATTAGTTTTGTCCAAGGTAGAAATCATACACTGTTTTTCTTAATATTTGCAATGAGCTTGCAAAAAATTGAAAGAAGCAGAACTTCCATATTGATGCTGTTTTTAGGTCTCTATTTCGGTTTTTCTTCCACGTTCTCCCCTAGGTTGTAGCCCACAGTCTTCCCAATTGCATAGAATTTATGTCAAAAGCAAGAAGATGAGAAAAGACAGTATACCTTGGAGTACTGATTCCAGATTTTTTCCAAATGAAAATGGTCAAATATGAATTTCTAAACAGAACAAGTTTGCCAGGGGTAGGAACAAGACATGACAGTCAATTAAGATAAATATTTTTCTAAGCCTCATTCTACCAGTGTTACACAATCATCAGTCCTTTTTACTCTTCCACAGAATCATAGAATTATCTGATGAATAAATCTTGATTTCCCAGCTCTCAAAGAAAAAGTCAAACCCTGTGATCTCTGAAGCCCTGCAAAAGGATGTGATTTACCAAAGTCATATAAAGGCACCTCTTTCTGTAACTCTGGATGATAAAACAGAACCTAACTGGAGTCCCTGATTCTGCTCTTGCTCTCATAAAACTCTTTTCACAGCAGCAAGAGTTTAAAAAAGTAAACCAGATCAGATTCTTCTTCTTCTCAAAATCCTCCACTGGTTTTCCATCACTCTTAAAACTGAATCCATACTCCTTGCATGGTCTCCAATGTGTGACAATTGGGCCCAAGGGCCCCAGAGGGGACTAGGTAAGAGGCCCTTGCCCTCTTACCTAGTCCCATCTGCTTTTTTATGCCCTAGCACCCTCACCTTTTCTCATCAACACAGCAAACTGGTCCTGTCTCAGAGCCCCTCACTCATTATTCTCCGTTCCAGGAATGTTCCTTCCAGATCTCTCCCTGGGTATGTCCTCCTGTTCAGGTCTCTGGTCCCAAGTTCCTGCCTCAGGGAGACCATCTCTATCCACCTTACATCCTCCCCCTTAAAAAAAAAAATTCTGATAAAATATGCATAACATAAAAATGCCATCTTGCCCACGTTTAAATATATAGTTTAGTAGTGTGAAGTACACTGACATAGTTGTGGAACCAAACTGCAGAATTTTTTCATCTTGCAAAATTGAACCTCTATGCCCATTAAACAGTTTCCGATTTCTCTCTCTTTAGTCCCTTGTAACCACAACTCTACTTTCTGTTTCTGTGAGTTTGACTACTCTAGGTACCTCATACAAGTGGAATCATACGGCTATTTGTCTTTTGGGGACTGGCTTATTTCCCTTAGCATTAGTCCTCAAGGTTCATCTTTGTTGTAGCATGTGTCAGAATTTCCTTCCTTTTTGGGTTGAATAACATTCCATTTTATCTATATATCACATTTTGCTTATCCATTCATGTGTTGATGGACATTTGGGCTTTTGGCTATTATGTACAATGCTGCTATGAACATGGGTATACAAATATCTATTGGAGAGCTTGCTTTCAATTCTTTATATCCAGAATTGAGTTGCTGGATCATAACGTAGATCTAATTTTTAGAGGAATTGTTTTCTACTGTGGCAGCACCACTTTACATCAACACCAACAGTGCACAAGTGTTCCAATTTCTCCACATCTTTGCCAATACTTGTTATTTTCTATTTTTGTGATAGTGGCCATTCCAGTGGATGTGAAATAATACCTCATTATGATTTTGATTTTCATTTCCTTACTGATTAGTGATGTTGAGCATTTTTTCATTTGCTTGTTAAAGGTTGGTATATCTTCTTTGGCAAAATGTCTATTCAACTCCTTTTTAATAATTTCATAATAGTTTAGGTCTAATACTGGTAAATGTAGGCTGTTTAAAATGTTCCCCTACTATAATTATTGATGTAATAATACCATTGTACATAAATAATGATTGATAATTCTTATTTTTCCCTCAGGAAAAATTTCTTAGGAGCAGAATTACAAATACTAGGTCAAGATGTGAAGACATTTTATGAGATTTTGATTCATGTTTCCAACAGTTTTCCAGAAGTGATGCACCAGTTTACACTTCCACTAGCAGGGTATAAAAGAAACACCTCCATTTTAAGTACACAGTAGTAAGGTATTAATGTGCAAAACTGAAAAAAATATAAACAGTTACTAATTTAAGAGCTGAGGAAATGTCCTCCTATCTTACCCTGACTCACTAGAATGTTTTCCTTTTGCTTTCTGTAAATTGGCCTTATTAACTCAGATAATGGGGAAAATGTGATGCTAAGAGGCCTCTCAGGAGCTGAAATTCACACATCAGTCTGTTCTGTGCTTGTCATAATTATTTAGACACAGTTTTGAAAGACACAGTTCTAATCTCGGAACAGGACAAAGCCAAAGAGAGATTGATTCTGAGACAATTTTGAGGACTTACAGAGAATCTGAGTATTACTGATTGTCCTCAGCAATTTAGGATTCAAACTTTGGGGTTTGTAGCACACTCTCTCTCAAACATTGTTCTAGAATTTCCTGTGGCATTATGAGAGGGACTGAAAACCAGCCATGGACGAGTCAGTGATATTAAATGTAACCTATCTCAGCCATGGACGAGTCAGTGATATTAAATGTAACCTATCTCATAATGTCTATAAAAATAATTCATGGCTATTTCACCATTCTCTGGGTTGTCATAATGCCTTATGCAGCAGGTGGTTTGCAGCCAAGGCAATAAAAAGCTCTATTCACTCCATTTATTCGTATGTAAAATGTGAATATTGAACTGTATTCGTGATTCTCAAACTGAGTTCCCTAAAGTCACGTGGGGTGCTGCAGTAGAGTAGGTCATTATATTTTGGGGGGAGCAGGGGATAATCTATGTAAGATCCCATAAACTGTACAGTCCTTTTTAAAAAAACATAGCAATAATCTTGGAAACTACTAGACTTGTATCTTTCTAACCGTGAGTCTATGGCTCTACCCTTTCCCTTCCATACTTCATTACATTTAGCAGCTAATGCTCACGATAGTTATAGGCAATAGAGAAAAGATGAATTTTTTATTGCATTTTTTTTCTTTTTAAGTGCCGATATGTATTTTCATGATACCTGTGTTACCTGTGTAACTCATGTCAGCTGGAGTTTTCTAGCCCCTTTCAAGTAAATACATTGTTAAATCCATTCTTTGATCCCTATGAAAATCCAAAGGCCTCTGGTAGATAGATTTCAGCCAACAAATGTTGGAGAGAGAATGGGGGAGGGTAGAGAGCTGCCATCCCTTGATTACTCTGCTTCTGAACCAGCATCTGTGTGCCCTGTCTCTGTTCTGAAAAGTATCAGATGAAATAATTTTCTCATATCCCTTAAAAATCTTGTTTCACAGGAGGCATTGTGTAGTGTAGTATATTTTATAAAATATAGAAGAATGGGCTGGGATTGTAGGAGTTGGGACATAATAGGAAATTGGCTTAATCACAACCACAACAACTTCAAAATGGACACTAAGTATATGGCTTTTAAAACAGTCTTTGGCTATTCCACCATGAAAAAAACATAAACTATTTTTCAGTCATAACTGCCCACTTCATATCCTCTCAAGATGTCCTCCCTTCACTCTCTTTCCCCATTTTTCTTCTTCCCTCACTCCCACATGGATTGCCAGGGAGTTAGTAGCGTCTTCTTACTCAATAAAGAAGAATCATTCATTTCTCCTGCACTCTTTCTGCTGTAATCTACTCCAAGCCCACCTTCCTACATCCAGACCAAAAAGCAAACCAAAGCCTCACAAAGAGACTTTCCATTTAATAGGATTCACTCTTCCACAAAACATTCTGGTTGAAAATAATTATGTTGTCTTAATTTTCTGTATTTTTAAAAAATTCTAAGTTCTTTTAGGAAGACTCATATATGATGCCCATAATCACATGAGTCATGTGTGTATTATCTCATATGGGTCATGCTTCGAGTATGTAGAATGTTATTCTACTCATTATTTAAACATTTTTTTTCAAGTAGTTTTCAAAGGTATTTTGCCCTTCAGTGCCCCAAATGTTTCTTTTAATAACGCTCTTTCCTGATCTCAGATGATTCAGAATTTTTAGTGGGCATTGAGAAGCTATGTCAAATCCATTTGTAAAAGCTTTATTAACTTTAACAGCAAAATCTCATAAGTTTGGCTTGCTTAATCTATCAATTTAAGGCTCATTAAGATAAGGAACACAAAGCTGGAAGAGAATGCCTCTCTTTTCTTTGAAAATGCTTATAAAATCAAGCACTCAGCTGTTTTCTCATTGTATGTGGCTTTGGAAATGTCAGGCGAGTTTGAACTGTCAAAGCCATCAAAAATACTGCTGAAATTGCAAAGGAAACAATGACCACCTGGGGAAAACACAGTAAACTGTAGGACCCAGGAGTCTGCTTTTCCCATAAGAAGGGAAGTAAATTTTGAAAGGGCAAAGTTGGAGAGCCAAATTCTTCCATATGAAGTCTACAGAAGATTTATCAGTTGTGGGGCTGTGTGGTGAAACACAATATACTATTAGAACATAATTGTCTTATAAAGACTCTCTTCACTTTTGGGGATCACTGTTTCCACTCTATCCTGCCCACCTCTGCCAGTTGTGTCTTCCTTAAAAATCCAGAAAACCTATCCTTGTCTTTCCCCCCAAATCCTTCAATTGACTTTTGGTAGAGATTTGCCCTGATATGGTGCAAAGAAGATGGTCATCTGAGTGAAATAAAGTAAGTTCTGAAGGATGCAATTCCACATAATGAACCTTAGAATAATTACCCAGATGCTCTGGATGTTTTCACATTCTCCTGAAAGCAGAGTCTGAGACAAGGCCTTAGTTCTCATTGTAGACTGCTGGGGAGGGGGGCCGGGGGGGTGGCCTCAATCCTTCTAGCTGATTTTTTTAAAATAAATAATTTATTTGTTTTTATTTTTGTCTGTGTTGGGTCTTTGTTGCTGTGCATGGGCTTTCTCTAGTTGTGGCGAGATGGGGCTACTCTTTGTTGAGGTGCACGGGCTTCTCATTGTGGTGGCTTCTCTTGTTGTGGAGCACGGGCTCTAGGCACGTGGGCTTCAGTAGTTGTGGCTCGTGGGCTCTAGAGCACAGGCTCAGTAGTTGTGGTGCACAGGCTTATTTGCTCCACGGCATGTGGGATCTTCCCGGACCAGGGATCGAACCCGTGTACCCTGAATTGGCAGGTGGATTCTTAACCACTGCACCACCAGGGAAGCCCCTTTCTAGCTGATTTTGAAGTACCATGTGGAATGTGTCACTTTGAAGGATGAGATATAGAAACACTTTGTCCATGATTCACATTCTCCATGGGTAGAGGCTGACCACTTGGCATGCCAATTCCTTTACATGTGTGGGCTCTTCAATGTATCAGCTGAGCAAGCCCCTAAGAATTTGGCCAACAGTCCCAAAGTAGAAAACTAGAGAAATACAGCAGAAACTTTAGATGTAGCACTCTTATGAAACATAGGAACTGTCTGCCATGGTTGCTTCTCTGAAATCAGAGGTTGATCTGAGAGATGTGAAATAGATTATCAAAAGTGTCTGCTACAGTGTATCTTCATATATTACCCATTGTAAAGATGATTTTGTTAATATAAAAGTAATAACACAGCGCCCATTAATATCCTACTGACTGACAAACTCAATGGTTATTTCCAATTTCTGCTTTTGTGAATATTTGGTGGAATTTGATGCAGTTGGTTGCATCCTTTTCTTTAAATGCTCTAGTCTCCATTCTACTCTGCCTGAGTCTCTTTATTTCTGTCTCACTACTCTCTTAGTTTTCTTTCAGACTTCTCTCATTTACCTACTCCTTAATTTTAGTGTTGACCAAGTTTCCATCCTTGGCCCTCTGCTATTCTCTGGAAGTCCTTTCCTAGACAACATGGTGACAGAAGAAGTCACCTGATCTGCAGATTATTTGGAGATTTTATTGTAAATGGCCGCATGCTCACAATAATGCACTAAGTGCTTGACCTAGTTACTTATAAGCTGCATCCGCTAAGAAACATGCTTTATTTTATCCATATGAGCTTCTAGAGAAAATGGACTATATCACAAAACAATCCAGATTTTCTGCTTTTCAAAAAAATTGAGACAAAACTAGGTCAGCATCTCTGTACACAGAAACTGGCTTAGACCGAATAACAGCCTTCTAACTTCAGACCAGTGAGCTCCTAAAATATGTACACACATCCATTTCCTCACCCATGTATGCTTTCATCTTATTCCTCACCAACGTCTCCAAATTTTAAATAGGATGGTAAGGAGTAGAAAACAAGATAACCTTCTATCCAATATAATTTAAGTCTATCATCCTATCATTACCTTCATGGTCAAATTCAATACTTTTTAACTAGTTCTTCTTCAAGTTTGACTATCCTTGGATCACTTGACTTCCCTTTTCTTCCTAACTTTACATAGAACACTGAAATTGCGTCTTAGTCTTTTTTCCCCTTGTATTCTTAGTCTTTATTCCCAGTATCCTGATACTACGTGCTTAATTTTTGGCATTTTTTAAAGATTTATTTTTGGAATAATTATCTATCTATCTGTCTCACTTGTAGCTAACATTTGGGGAGACAGTATGGCTTAGGGAAAATAGCACCGGATTGGGGTGAGGCATTGTGTGTCCTAATCTTTCCTGAGTCAGTAAGTAGCACTTAGTGTTGAACTACATTATCGTGAAGGGTCATTCTGGCTCAATAGTTCTAATTTTGCTGCCTTTCTAACCTAGACAAGCTAAGTTCTCAAAGTAAAGAAGATCTCCTAAGTAAATTTTGACCAGATTTACTGTGCAATTTATTGTGCTTTTGATAAATTTTATGTAACTTAACATTTAAATTCCTAATAGCCCTCTTTCAGAGTGTACTGACAGCTCAGTTATTTTTTGACAAATACTTACACTCTAGTAAATATGACTGGCCTGATATGTTTTTTCAAAAGCTCCTTTTCCCCCATGTATGCCTGAAGGAAATTATCTTAGAAGTGAAAGGGTGGTCTCCAAGGAAACAGAGCTAAATTCTAAACATTGAACTGTAGCAAACATTTTTTTTTTCCAACAGAGTTAGAATAAAACTGCCTGTTTCTTCTAGGTTTCCCCAAGGGGTCAATCCCAGAATCTGAGCTTGGATCCAATGGCAGTGACCCTCCCTGACTTTCAACTCTCTTTTTATAATCCTTCATGCTTCTGAGAGGAAAGAGGTAGAAACAGCCCTCCAGTGGTTCAACAAATGCATTCAACATACCTATACAACGTTGGGCACAAACTAAGAACTGGGTACATATAGACTTTATTGTTTAATCCTCATTATTCTCATCACTACTCATGTTTGTATCTTTAGTTCTGTTGTAGCCAATGACTATGAGATTCATTGGTGAGTTACAGAACCGTTCTAGAGTTGAATAATATTCATCTCCTGGTGTTTGTGCAGATTCAGTCTCAGGAATGGCACAGGTTTATAACAGGTATCAACTGTGGACTTGGTTGCATCATTAATTTATTTGGGCCACAGTTTCTCCAGGAGGCAAAATAAGGCATTTGGGAAAGAAGATATTTCATTCTACTCAGTCTCTCTTTTTCTGTTCTATGATTTTAACATATTATTTCAGGGGGTTTTCACCTGGCATGTAAGGAAGATTCATGCCTTTGTTTCTTATAAATCCTAAAGTTCTATGATTTATTCCCTTAAGTTTTATGAAGTAATTACTTGCAAGAGTTCTTCCTTGTATGAACTGTAATAAAAATGACTTAAGAAAAATGGTTAGTCTTTGCATAAAATTAAGCAGAAATTAAATTAAAAGGCAGGACATCTGTTCATTTTACATCAAGTCTTTGAGGATGTTCCCAATGAACTGCAGAGTTTGTGATGATAAGGAAAATTGGGGCAAATTTCAATTTCTATAATTGACCTTTCCTATCTCCATGCCATGGATCGCTCCATTTCCTATTTTCTGCCTAATCTGAGCCCAGACTTCCAATTGTGACACAGTAAGTTCCATCAGCTAATGAATCAACTGGTTCAAGAGGAATTTTCCTTCTTCAAACAGACCTTATCCAGGAGAAAAGAGTGAAACGCGAGGCTATATAATGTAGAGAGAATGAAATATAATAATAACTATCATTGATTGAGAACGTATGTCAAGAACTGTATTTACATTTACATTCATTATTTCAATAAGTCCTCAAAACAAACCAAAACATAATGAAATAAGTCCAAAAGGTTGGTTTGAAACATGGAATCATCTTTTCCAGAAAGGTACAGAAAGACGTGTAAAGATATGAGGTAATAAGAGCTAAAATTTACTGACCACCTGCTGTATGCTTTTGATGTAATTTGTTTTTCTAAATCTCAGACAATCCCATGAGGTGTAATGTCATTAATCCCTGTTTTCTAGATTAGAAACGTTAAGACAAAGAAAAATTAAGTAATTAGCTCCAGGTCACATGACAATGAAGTTCACTTCGGATTAAAGATTGATAATTAATTATAATCTTGCGTCCCTAAGTTCACAAACAGACATTGCTTCACAATGCTTTCCATCCAGTGACTGAATGTTCCTTCGTGGAGACATGAGGACACAGGGAGAGTTTTCTCTAATAAGCTGGACACAGAAACACTTGCTCTTACCATCACATCATATAAAGAAAGAAAGAAAGAGAGGAATAGTTATCAGAAGCTATTTCTGGGACGGATGTAATTTGGAAGAAAGTAAAGACAAATGCGATATTGCTATTGTATTTTAATATCATTATAAAGTCATTTTGCTTTTTTATAGGTTCCTTTGTTTTTTCCTCAGAGTGTTAGGGAAAATTGGGCTTCTTTCTTTTGTCAAACGAATTTCCTCCAGGTCAGAAAACCAATCACAGAGGAGGAGGCAGTATTTCTTGGGAGCATATAAACAAGTTTCACAGTTTACAAAGGATTTTAGAGTCCCATTTTCTCCCACTAATGTAGTCTGCAAAAGGAAAAATAGGTGATGGGTACACCAAGGCAGCTAAAATGGCAGAGAAGGTGAGAGAGGGAGAGAGAGAGGGAGGAAGGATAACTTCAGGAAAGAAATTTTTCCTGCTAAGAACCCCTAGAGTTCAGGGAATGATCTGCCAATGGTCACTGCTGAAGGATTAATACAGAAGGCATCTGCTGGGGACAGGTGGCAGCCCAGCAGAGAGGGAAACAGAGGCATTTGGTATCAGAAAAAGAAAACAGAAATAAAAATCTCTTAATTCCACTCTTCCATTTTTGCAAAAGAAAACTAGTTGGTGTGTATTAATGATAATATCTCCATTTTAAATGAGAATAGGTATTGTGTTTAGCCTCCATGTGTTATCTGCATATGAAATTTTGTTGAAGAAAAGGATGTAATCAAAAGTGGAGATACATAATCTGATGCTATATATAGCAGGCATTCCCAGAAGTGTTGGGAGGAGAAATTTCACATTACACAGAGATTTTTAGAAATTGTGACTAGAAGAAACTGAACGAAGTGTGCTGGACGAAGTTTCCCCACATCAGTGAACCATGAGAGAGAAAGGGGATTCCCTTCACAGAAACACTCTTGTCTACTGAGACTCTAACACAAGAATATTCCTGCCATTTACCAGCACAGAGGTGAACACTTCATTCCCCTCACAATCCCTTTGACTCCACCATTGCTGAAGCAAATTTCTGCTTAGGATTCTACCCGTCCCTTTTTCCTGGTAATATCCTCTTCAAGCCACATTTTGATTATGAATTTGTCTATTTCTATCACTTTAATTATTTATTGCAGGAAGTATAACTGATAAACACATTTAAAAAAGAGACATAGGGCTTCCCTGGTGGCGCAGTGGTTGAGAGTCCGCCTGCCGATGCAGGGGACACGGGTTCGTGCCCCGGTCCGGGAAGATCCCACATGCTGCGGAGCGGCTGGGCCCGTGAGCCATGGTCGCTGAGCCTGCGCGTCCGGAGCCTGTGCTCCGCAACGGGAGAGGCCACAACAGTGAGAGGCCCGCGTACCGCAAAAAAAAAAAAAGAGAGACATAAAAAGTAGAAATCAATAGAAGTATGATGATGGGAGTGCTCCATAAAGGAGCACTGACAGTGCAAAACTGTAATTTTCGTTTTTTAAACTGAAATTGTTTACTTTGGCATCTAGTTTATGATGGTATTACTGAGTGTCAAGTGAGACCTCCTTTGAGTGAGTGTCCTGTAGTTTTTGTAAATTTTGTCTTGCTAATACTTGCCCCAATCTTTTAATGCTAGGCCAAGATAAGGTTGTCCATGTTCTGAGAATTTCTGGGAGATCCCAGGAATTTATCTGTTAAGTTTTTCTCTTCTTTTTTTAAATTCTCTTTTCTTTTGCATTACCCATTTCTACCTGGCTCTTACAAAGTAATGGTAGACAGCAAAGGAAACCAAACAGACTTATTCACAGTGTCTATTGAGGCACTGGCATAGTGTCTATTCTGGCCTTGTTGCTGCTTACGTTGGGAAGCCTCTCACAGGCACTGGGGTCTGGCACATGGACAAGACACCCTTTGACTCAGGCCCAGGTCCTTGGGAGTTGAGGCCTCTACAGATACATACCTGTAGCTCTTTATGGGAGGAGGATGTCTGGCAGAGGCCAGCACGCTGCCTGCTAAAGCCTGTATTGGGTGCCCTGGGAGTACATATCAGCTTCTGTCTTCAGAGGATGGTGTCCTGGGCCCCTGGTCCTGTGTTTGAGTGCTGGTATGGCTCTTGAAGACAGAGTTTATTCTCCTTTGAAACAGATATGTAGGTAGCCAACAGGCACCTTAGAACTTTGTAGGAACAATGTCAGAGTGTGTGAGTGGGGCTCTGGTCAGCACTGAAGAAGTGTGATTGAAACCAGCCTTGAGCCCCTGGCAGCCTGGCTAGAGAGCTCTGCGTGGAAAGGGGTATCTGTGGCTGGGCCAACGAGAGTACTTTAGGCTTCAGGGAGCCTAAGTTAAGCTATTGTGTCCAAGAAATTATTGTTTTGGCAGCCTATTAACAGACTGTAATAAGGAAAAGAAGAGGTGTTCCCAACCTTGTCACAGAATATCTTAAACCCTTGATATCAAGAGCAACATGATTACCTTATCTGTCTCAGGACACTGTGACTTCTAAAAACCAAGGCTTTTTTTTCTAGGTTAACCTTGACTTCTTTGGTTTTATTGCTTAAAATGATAAGTTCTATCTTTGGAAGCAGCTTGGGTCCATATGCAAATTAAACTGTGGGCAGGCTCCTCATATACCTTTGTCCCATTCAGGCTCTTTCGGGATTCAAGAATAAGTAGGCACTGTGACAGCTCAGACTATCACATTTTCCCAGAATCTATCTAAAGACGTGGTATAAATAAATAGAGGAAGAGACGCATAGAGGCTAGAAATGGAGTTCCCAGCGTATACAAATATAGCAATATTTCAAGCATTATCCACGGAGAGGGCACAGGGCTATGGACTCAAATATACCTACTGCTCGATGGATATAATTCCACAGTGGAGATGAAACTGCCAGGCTCACACAGTCACAGTAATCACAAACAGTGATGTCCCTGAGCTGATGCCCTTTGTTCTGATTCCATCTAGTTAACTATCTACTACCCTATTCCAATCGTGTCCCCTGTCAATCATGTGCTAATAACTTTTCTAGGTATAGAGGACACAGTGATGAATGAAATAGACCATGAAGTCCCTACCTTCCTGGAACTTGCATTCCTATAAGTGAAGCAAAATTCAACAAATAAATGTATAACACATTTGTTGTGACCCACACAACGGAGAACAATGAACTCTGGCAAGGAAGATAAAGGATGCTGAAGGACTGGGGGCTTTATTTTATGTGGGATTATCAAGGAGCACTTCACCAACGAGGAGGGCATCTTAAGAGAAGAAGTGAGGTCTGAAGAAGTGAGGAAGTAATCTTTCTCACTGGAGGAAGAATGTCTCCAGCAGAGGAAACAGCAAATACAGAGTCCCTGAGGTGGGAAAAAGCCTGAGCTGTTCTGTCAACTGAAAAAAAAAAAAAAAAAAAAAAAATAGTGTCAAGGAGGAGAGGTGAATAAGGGAGTGGAAGAAAGGGTGAGGGGCGAGGTCAGAAGCAGTCGAAGGACAAGTCACTGGGAAGCATTTGACCATTGTAAATACACTGCCTTTGCTCTGAGATGAGAAGACTTTGGAGAGTGCTGAGCAGTGGAGTTACATGATTTCATGTACATTTTAGCAGGCTCATTCTTTCCAGGAGTTTGACAAAAAGGCCACAAAGAAGTGAGGTGGGAGATGTGATGTGGGAGGCAATAAAATTTTTTGTTGTGGAGAAATTAAAAGCATTTTTATGTGTGTTTGGAGAAAATTCACCAGAGGGGAGGGGAGTCGGGTTTTATAATGCAACAAAGGAATAGAAGAATTATCACAATGATGGAAATTAGAGAAGGGATAGAATCTAATACATTGGTGGGAGGATCGATTTATGTGAGAAGACAATTCAAATTAATTGACAGAATGCTGATCTATATAGGGGACTATGCATAGACATGGATAAACATGACGGTTTGGTCATGTGGAAGTCCTCCTTCCATTTTCTTGATGAAACAGAATGCAAGAGTATTAGCTGAGAATGAGCATTAGGGAGGTCATATGCATTTTGATCACCTGGCTTTTTTCTTTCAAATCCCTTCCTTTGCCCAAGTCACCCTTCCTGGGGTGCACAACTGGCCCCGCCTGCCCTGTGCCCTTGCAAGCACTGAATAAGTTTGCCCAGGAAAAGTCAGTGGGACTTACACTGCAGTCATACTATGAAACTTCTAACTCGAAGTGAGTTTTTTCAGCCAGAGGGGCCTAACCTTCCTTAAATGTTCTTCACAGAAGCAATCAGATCCAGAATTCATATCTTTAGAAAAGCAGTCTTCCTCTTTCTCAAAGCAAACCAGGCACATAAGAAGTATTCTTGCGATAGCCAGCCTACTAAGCCACATAAAACTGGGCCATTATTACTTGTGTCCTTGTAGGTATTTTAGCCTTTAAATGGTGATACTATCATTTTAATTAAAGCTGAGGTTTCTTCAGAATTCAATTCAAAAAGAGACTGCAGGGCCCCATTTTACAATAGAAACTAAATCCTCAGTCCACAAGTAAAACAAAGTATATATATGAAGGTAGGCAGAGTTGGAAGGTTTCAAAATTTGATGGTGGGAGATCAGTGTTACAAGGGCACAGCAGACAGATACTCCCAGGACTATGAAATTATAAAATTCCTTTTATGAAGCACAAGATGAGATACAGAAAAAATCTATAAATCGGGGACTGTGTAGGGAGTGAGTTACACCTTGTGGAAAATGTGACTCTATCTTCTTTTATCCCTGAGTGATATGAGTAATTTAATTAATATGCCCATTTTACACATAGGATATGGAGATACTGAAATCTTCAACCTACACAATACTGGAAAATAATTAAGATAGAGCAGAGTGTTGCGATGGCAGCATTATTCACATTTGGAGCTGGAAAATCACTTGTCGGAGGCTATCCTGTGCATCATAGTATGTATAACAGCATCCCTGGCCTAAACCCATGGATGTCAGTCGTACCTCCTAACTGTAAAAACCAAAAACGTCGCCAGGTGTTGATAAATACCCCTTGGAAGGGCAATATCAACATCACCCTTGACTGAAAACCACTGGTATAGACAAAATGCCCAGCATTGTGTATGGAGCATAATTCTTGCCCTGTAAAGATAATTTCACAAAAATAACAAAAGTCAGAACGTTTCCCACTTCCAATACAATAGGGCCAAGATTTTTTTCCTCAGCAAAGTTTTTGTTTCAACAGCTTTTAAAAAAACTTTATTTAGGAATAATTGATAAATATAATTGTATATATTTAATGTGTAAAATGTGATCTAGGTAATTAACACATCCATCACCTCACATAATTAACTGTGTGTGTGTGTGTGTGTGTGTGTGTGTGTGTGTGTGTATGTGTGTGTGTCTGTGTGTGAGATAGGAATGCTTCAGATTTGCTCTCAGTAGCTTTCAAATATACAATTCCATATTCTTAACTATAGTGACCACAGGGCATTTTAGATCCTCAGAACGTATTTTCTTATAATTGAAAATTTGTACCCTTTGACCTACATCACTCCATTTCCCCCTCCCCACAGCTCTTGGCAAATACCATTCAATTCTCAGTTTCTGTGACTGAGGTTCTACACTACATGTCAATATTCAATAGGTTATTTAGTGTAAATATCTCCCTCAGAGACACATCAATTCTTGGATGTAGTATCACCTTGGATTGAATAGGTGGAGCCTGTATTTGGGGCCTTGTGTCTCAAAGTTCTTTCTAGAAATTTTCTAAATCCCCTTCGGTTCCTGGGAGCCACCAGGCTGGCAGTGAGTGACAAAGGGGTGAGGTGCCCTGAGCCCAGATGGGACCCCCACCATTGAGTCCAGTGATCAATGTCTCACACACTTCAGGGATGGCCCTGTCTGGGTACAGGACAAGATTGAGTATAGGATCCTTCAAACAAGTACTTGTTTCACTTCACCCATGATAGTTGTGATAGTTGTGATAGTTACAAATATTGTCTAGAGAGGCTAATTACTGATATAAATTTTATTAACAGATTGACACAATTATCAGCATTATCGGATGATAAAAATAAACAGAGGTTACTTATGTAAGGAACACTGAGAGCTTCAAGGTGTCTCTGATGCCCCTGAACAAATGTCTATATGTGTCCATACGTGAATTATTATTGGGAACGTGTTTGTGGATTTCCTCAGATTCTGAATCAATCAGTGATACAATTCTGTACTATTCTCGAAAAAGAATTTGGATTTGGAAAATGTGGGTCCACTTCGAGCATCTATGCACTTAAATGCTTGCCTTCCAAAGGCTTTTCTTCTGGGAGTTTTTAGTGATTTGCAAATTTCTCGACAAAAGCTTTTAAGTTTTATGGATAATTTGTGAAACACAGGAAGACTGGCACATTTATAGGTGAGTCAATAGTTTTAGGGTTGCAATGATATATTTTCCATCTCGTTTAGATCTTAGAAAAAGTTTGTCTGATCTTTCTTTCAGAGACATCCTTGGTCTCCTCACCTCTTTCTGAAAAAGTCTTACTTCGATACCAGTGACCTTACAATGAGGAAGAGACTCTCTGGCATGTCTTCTTGTAACCTGTCACAGTTTGCCAGTCAGATATGCTGTACATACTAAAGGTCTTAACTAGGTCAGATCATTTTTCTTTTCTTGAATTTCAAATGTTAACACTTCACTTAAAGGAGGTTCAATTAAAGTTCTCATCTTAGATATTCTGTGATAGTTGAGTATTTCTACTACTTAACCTGTGACACTCTCTTTCAGTATACTATTATGTGAATGATATGTCTTAGTCTTATAGCTTTTATAGGGTAGGTTCCAAATTCCATTAGTGTTACGTTACTAAATCTGCCTAAGTTCTATTAACTCATTTTCAATAAAGCAACACTCTCTGTTTTAGTCTGTAGATGTCTATGGCTGTGTGGAGCTGTGTGGAGGATAGGCTCTTGGTGCTCCAGCCAGGCATCAGGGCTGTGCCACTTACGTGGGAGAGCCAAGTTAAGGACACTGGTCCACAAGAGACCTCCCAGTTCCATGTAATATCAAACGGCGAAAATCTCCCAGAGATCTCCATCTCAACACCAACACCGAGCTTCACTCAACGACCAGCAAGCAACAGTTCAGGACACCCTATGCCAAACAACTAGCAAAACAATAACACAACCCCATCCATTAGCACAGAAGCTGCCTAAAATCATAATAAGGCCACAGACACCCCAAAACACACCACCAGATGTGGACCTGCCCACCAGAAAGACAAAATCCAGCCTCAACCACCAGAACACAGGCACCAGTCCCCTCCACCAGGAAGCCTACACAACCTACTGAACCAACCTTAGCCACTGGGGACAGACACCAAAAACAACGGAAACTATGAACCTGCAGCCTGCAAAAAGGAGACCCCAAACACAGAAAGTTAAGCAAAATGAGAAGACAGAGAAACACACAGCACATGAAGGAGCAAGGCAACAACCCACTAGACCTAACAAATGAAGAGGAAATAGGCAGTCTACCTGAAAAAGAATTCAGAATAATGATAGTAAAGATGACCCAAAATCTTGGAAATAGAAAGGAGAAAATGCAACAAACGTTTAACAAGGACGTAGAAAAACTAAAGAGCAAACAGTGATGAACAACACAATAAATGAAATGAAAAATTCTCTAGAAGGGATCAATAGCAGAATAACTGAGGCAGAAGAAAGGATAAGTGACCTGGAAGATAAAATAGTGGAAATAACTACTGCAGAACAGAATAAAGAAAAAACAATGAAAAGAATTGAGGACAGTCTCAGAGACCTCTGGGACAACATTAAATGCACCAACATTCGAATTATAGGGGTCCCAGAAGAAGAGAAAAGAAAGGGACTGAGAAAATATTTGAAGAGATTATAGTTGAAAATTCCCTAATATGAGAAAGGAAATAGTTAATCAAGTCCAGGGAGTACAGAGAGTCCCACACAGGATAAATCCAAGGAGAAACATACCAAGACACATATTAATTAAACTATCAAAAAATAAATACAAAGCACAAATATCAAAAGCAGCAAGGGAAAAACAACAAGTAACACATAAGGGAATCCCCATAAGGTTAACAGCTGATCTTTCAGCAGAAACTTTGCAAGCCAGAAGGGAGTGGCAGGACATATTAAAGTGATGAAGGAGAAAAACCTACAACCAAGATTACTCTACCCAGCAAGGATCTCATTCAAATTTGACGGAGAAATTAAAAGCTTTACAGACAAGCAAAAACTAAGAGAATTCAGCACCACCAAACCAACTTTACAACAAATGCTAAAGGAACTTTTCTAGGCAGGAAGTAAAAGAGAAGGAAAAGACCTACAATAATAAACCCAAAACAATTAAGAAACTGGTAATACGAACATACATATTGATAATTACCTTAAATGTAAATGGATTAAATGCTCCCACCAAAAGACACAGACTGGCTGAATGGATACAAAAACAAGACCCATATATATGCTGTCTACAAGAGACCCACTTGAGACCTAGGGACACATACAGACTGAAAGTGAGGGGATGGAAAAAGATATGCAAATGGAAATCAAAATAAACCTGCAGTGGCAATTCTCATATCAGACAAAATAAACTTTAAAACAAAGACTATTACAAGAGACTAAGAAGGACACTACATAATGATCAAGGGAGCGATCCAAGAAGAAGGTATTAACAACTGTAAATATTTATGCACCCAACATAGGGGCACCTCAATATATAAGGCAAATACTAACAGTCATAAAAGGGGAAATCGACAGTAACACAATAATAGTAGGGGATTTTAACACCCCACTTTCACCAATAGACAGATCATCCAAAATGAAAATAAATAAGGAAACGAATACCGTATGCTAACACATATATATGGAATCTAAAAAATGAAAAAAAATGGTCAGAAGAACCTAGGGGCAAGACGGGAATAAAGATGCAGACCTACTAGACAACGGACTTGAGGATACGGGGAGGGGGAAGGGTAAGCTGGGACAAAGTGAGAGAGTGGCATGGACATATATACACTGCCAAACGTAAAAAAGAGAGCTAGTGGGAAGCAGCCACATAGCACAGGGAGATCAGCTCAGTGCTTTGTGACCGCCTAGAGAGGTGGGATAGGGAGGGTGGGAGGGAGGGAGATAAGGGGGAAGAGATATGGGGACATATGCATATGTATAACTGATTCACTTTGTTATAAAGCAGAAACTAGCACACCACTGTAAAGCAACTGTACTCTAATAAAGATGTTATAAAAAAATAGGCCAAATGAAAATCTTATTCATACTTTATAGCAATTCTGTGCTGTAGGTTCCAGTGGTCCCATTTTAAAGGTGATGAAACTAAGGTTCAAAGGAACACTGGACTGGTTATTTCTAAATATAGAAGCAATACTTTGATCTATAGGTCACCAAAGCACATACCTTTCCTTAGGTTATTCTGAAATATTGTAAAAGAGAAAAGAAAATAATAAAAAGGTCTTTGTTGGGAAAATAAAGGTCAGGAACCACAGGACCATCTGGCTGTGGTCTTACAAACTCATGGAGTTTATTAAATAATAATCGACTAACAATTCATTATTAATCAAAGGAATATACAAATCATAACTTCTTTGTTTATATGAGAAAGCCAAAGTTATCAGCCTTAGTTCAAATGAGAGCACGCATATTAACAAAAATATGAGGATGCTTTAACTGGGGCAGGAATTTCCCCCATTACATTTATGATTCTTAATAAATTTTAAAAATTTGCTCTAGAAAATAGGGTAAAGAGCCTCACTGTTAGCTTTGTAGACTTTTTGTTTGTTTGTTTTTTGCAGTACGCGGGCCTCTCACTGTTGTGGCCTCTTCCGTTGCGGAGCACAGGCTCCGGACACGCGGGCTCAGCGGCCATGGCTCACGGGTCCAGCCGCTCCACGGCATGTGGGATCTTCCCGAACCGGGGCACGAACCCATGCCCCCTGCATCGGCAGGCGGACTCCCAACCACTGCGCCAGCAGGGAAGCCCTGTAGACTTTTTTTTTGGAATTCAGGAACTTGATTTGGAACCAATGGTTGGTTGACCCTCTACTTATTTGAGTAAATGAAACATTTTCACCAAATGCCATAAGACAAATTAAAAGTAGATCCAGAATTAAAACCCATTTCTTCTGTCCCCCTAGATCATTAGTCTCATGATTATTTTGCCCCTTTGCCTCTTCTTTCAGGCCCAAATATAATTTAACATTAAATCCATTTTCTGCCTTTAACCTCACCTCCATATATATATTTTTGTTTACAAAAAGTCTTAGTATAAAATCTAAGACAAGAAGTCAGAGTAACAGAGAAAGGTCATAACTAGTAAAGGGAATTTTAGATATTATTTTTAGTCATTTTACTTAAGACTGTTTAAGAATATCTTTCTCTAATGAATTAAAATGTGTATTAATTTCAGAAAGTTGTATAGGAATAAAATAGAAAGGAATGATAGTGACAAAGGTATTGGCTTATATAACTCAACAGTTAAGGGATAGTTTGCTTCCAACTCAGCTGGATCCAGGTGCTCTGATAATGTTTTCAGGGCTCTGTACCTCCTCTACATTTCTTGGTGCTGCTCTCTTCCGTGGAGACTTCATTCTTAAACAGACTTCCCTCACACAGTTTGGAAGATGACCAAAAGCAGCACCAGGGTTAAGTGGTTTTGAAACTTGCCTTTCCAGATTTACTAGAATGTGTCCTTTGAAATAACTCTGAAGGGTACTGCTCTAGTCATGTCTACCACACTTAGACCAATAGTTGTGGACACAGGGTACCATGTTTGCCCAAAACCAAGTCACTCCTTCATACCCACAACCACAGGTGGCTCTGTGATTGGCAGTCTCCAGAAACTATATGAGGTGGGGAAGAGGCAATTCCTCAAGCTAAGGGAAACTGGACAAACAAACATCTTTCCATTACAACTTTCCATAGAAAAGACTACTGAGATTATAAAAGGCCATTTATTTGAGAAAACACCATCACAGTAGTCCCTCTACTCAATAACCTACATTTTGCTTAAGGTTAAACTATCCCTAAAAATAAAGGCTATATATCAATATTTTATATCCTTAAGCAGTTAGAACTTATAATGTATCTCTTTTCCTAATGCAGTCAATGGAAAATTATGTGGCCTGTTCTCTCATGTAGTAATGATCATATCAATGATACCTGTAATATCATTATCAATGTACTTTCCACAAGAGCAGCCTCAGAAAGTTTTGCTTTCACCCTCACGATCTTTTACATTTTTCTTAATATAATATGCAGTTTAAGACTTGGAAAGGTCAATTCTCTAGGTAAAAATCAGCTTCTACATGTGGGTTCTGATACTTGCCTGAGATTCTCTTGGATTGATAGATAGCAAGGAGATGATATCCTATAGTCCCTCAATCCCGGAGGAGAAGGAGGAAATGATTTGCATTCTAACAAGTACCACTTTGTACTAAGCATCTGGGATGAGAGAGTAAAACTCAGATGAATAAGTTACAGGCTACCTGTCCTCCTCAACTTTTAATCTTTTCCTTATGTTCATTCATCTGCATTTATTCATCTCTGAATGCCTAACATCTAAAACAGCTCCAGGCGTTGATAGGAGTTCAATAAGATTTCTCTTAAGGAGGAAAGAGTGACAAGAAAATCAATGATTATAATGCAGAATATCAAGTTCTTTGATGGAAGAAGTAGAACAGAGGAGAACTAATCAAGCCTCAAGAGGTACCATGAAGTATTTACATAAGAAGCTATGGGAGCCGATCCACAATGGACCTCTTACACTCCTACACATCTTTCTGAGTATGTAAAAATTGCAAGGCACTGATCTTGATGGTTCTTTCATCCAGACCGCTTCTCAGGATTGAGTATGTGGTTATAAATCCTGAAAATTAGAAAACACAGCACAGGAATGCACTGTGAAGTCCTACAATGCACCTGGTCTTGTTCTGTGCGAATTGCTTACACTTGCTATAAAAGGAGAGGAAATTTACCCTAAAATGACACCCAGCAATATGGAGGTATATATGTACAAAGTAATTCAATGTAGCATTGTTTGCATTGTTTGTAATCTCCTACATGCCTTTAAATTGAGGAGTGGCTGAGGAAGTTGTGGTATATTTAAAAAATGAACTGCTGTGTATCTATAAAAAAATGAAATTCTATGAACCAACATGGAGAAGTTTCCAGGATATATTGTTAAGTGTAAAAGCAAAGTATATAAAAGTATCTTTAGAAGAAAATAAATAGGAAAATACACCGCTATCTACTCATTTTAAAAAAATGAAGAAAAAATAAACAGAGACTAGTGGGATTGCTTACCTACAAGGAGTGGGTGAGAACAAAGTGAAAATGATAGAAGAAATGTGCTGAAGGGGTGAAGACACTTCTCTGAATATACGGTTTGTACAGTTCTGGCTTCTGCAACCATGTTAATGTTCTGCACACTCAAGAATATCACATTTTTTAAAAAATCAGCAGGGTTGGGCACAAACCCTAGGACCACAAAACAAATGAATCAAACCATGTTTCAAATGAATGACATAACCTTACTGAAAGAGGAAAACAGAAAAATAACTTTTGAATATAGTATTTATAGAAATGTAAACAAATACTGAACTCTAATTGGTAGGTTTTTTAAAATTTTACAATTCTGACACTAGTTTCTGACTTTCTGTATATTCTAGGATTAAACAAATTGGTAAATATATTATACATAGATATCTACAACTTACTTTCAAATGATTCGGAATAAAATTCATAATTATGTGTGTGTGTATTATAAGGTCAAATACAAATTAAAAATAAGAGGCTTAATTTTCCTTATTGAAAATAAAGAAAGGGGGACACTTCCCTTTTTTTAGAACATTTACTTTAGAAAATATTTAATTGTAGACTCTTTCTCTGTCTTTTTGAAATGTATGTAAATCTTTCAAGAGGCTAAATATGACTCTTACCAGCTGGATAATGATGCAACAATATATACAGTAAATATATATATAGGAAGATGAGATTATATACATACATATGACATATATACATGACAATATGTATAAGAAGATGTGATATTAGATATAATATAGTAATAGAATATAATCTACATATAATATATGTAGAATAAGATAGAATATTATTCATCCATGAGAAAGAAGGAAATCCTGTCATTTGTGACAACACGCATGAGAACATTATCCTAAGAGACCTTGAGAGCATTATTCTAAGTGACAAAAGCCAGCCAAAGACTAATACTATATGAGATAATGTATATGTAGAATCTAAAAACTGAACTTATAGAAACAGAGGGTAGAATCATAATGGCTGTCAAGCCCTGGGGCGGTAAGGGAGATGAAGAGATATATATTGGTCAAATGGTACAAACTTCCAGTTAAAAGATGAATAAGTTCTGGGAAAGTTAATGTACAGCATGGTGACTACAGTTAACAATTCTGTATTATGTATTCGAAAGTTGCTAAGAGAGTTGATCTTAAAAGTCCTCACCATAAAAAAGAAATGGTAATTACGTGAATTAATGGAGGTATTAACTAACCCTACTGTGTTAATCATTTTGCAATCTATAAGTGTATCAAGTCATCGTTATACTTAATGTTATATGTCAATTATATCTCAAAAAAGCTGGAAAATTTTTCTTTCTTTTCCAAAAAAAAAAAAAAATGAGTGTTTCTTATTCTACCTATGTTACAGGTTCTTCACCGTAATGCACCCTGCTGCATGTTCAGGCTTCACCTGGCCCTTCACATCAACCTGTAGGATTTGGATCTTGGGTAATTGGCAAGAATGGATAGCCATTAGGAAGATTGTTTTAATGAATGTAGCATGATTATATCAATTGGTGTTATTAGCACATATATTAATAAAGGCTTGCAATGAAGCAGGTAGAGTGAGTGAGGAGAAACCACTCTTAGTAAAGTAGAAATGAGAGAAAGAGAATGAGAAAGTAGGATTCTTGACACATTCCATGTCCCAAAGGAAGCTTGGAAGGCTTTGAATGTCAATTCTTAGACCTGCAGTCAATGGCATCATTCTAGTAGCGACTGGTATCTGTGATGTTTTCATCAAGAAGATGATTGAAGCATACTTTTTCAGGTGGAACAATACTTACTGAATAGCCAAGTGGTTGCTAACACTGTAAATCATGTCAAGATAGACCTTATTTCAAATTTTAGCTTTAGCCATATGCATTATCTCATGCAGTCCTCATATGTAGACATATTACAGAACAGAAAATAATATGAAGGTTAAGTAATTGAACGAAGTCTGGCATATTTAGTACCGTGCTTGGTGTGTAATAAATATTAATAATTTCAATAGGTAGCTAACTATTATAATGAAGAGAAAGATGATGATGATTCTATGGTTACCTATGTAAGCCACTGAACAAAGACATAAACAAAATATCCCTAAACCTCTCAAAGTTCTCACAAAATGATGAAAAACACTTATATGTTAGGAAGTAGACTCAGAAATGTTAATTAACTTGCACAAGGTTACACACTAATGATTGATGACGCTGGAATTTGAGTTCATATCTGTCTCGATACAAAGACAGTATCTTAATGACATTTTGCATATCTATACTGAACTCCATCAGCATTCAACTGTTTTATGCAGCCTGTGCAAAAGTCCCTCCTCCTTCCCATACACTAACCGGAATAGCTTCAGGGTATTTGGTTTCCACACATAAGTGTCCTTTCCTTAAAGCAGAATGTTTGCCCTTAAATAGGATGAACATGCCTTTTGGTCTCACAAGTATATCTGTGAGAGACATGGATTAGCCTTGACATCTGTTACTGATTTATGACTTTAAGGATCAAAATGCTTTAAAATGGTTAAAGCTCAATCCTATATGTTTAGATGGGGAAGCTAGGAATAAATAGTTCATTTTTGCTATCGCCACTTAAAACTTAATTTAATAAACGGCTATTATAAACCAGTCCCTGACAAAAGTTGTACACGTTTTATCTTACTTAGTATTTTTTAAAAAATACCTTCTGGCTTGGTTATTTTAACATAGTAACAAGTATTTTAAAGGTAATAACAGGAAAGGACCTTCAAGATGGTGGAGGAGTAAGATGTGGAGATCACCTTCCTCCCCACAAATACATCAAAAAATACATCTACATGTGGAACAGCTCCTACAGAATGCCTACTGAATGCTGGCAGAAGACCTCAGACCTCTCAAAAGGCAAGAAACTCCCCACGTACCTGGGTAGGGCAAAAGAAAAAAGAAAAAACAGAGACAAAAGAATAGCGAAGGGACCTGCACCTCTGGGAGGGAGCTGTGAAGGAGGAAACGTTTCCACACACTAGGAAGCCCCTTCACTGGTGGAGACTGCGGGTGGCAGAGGGGGGAAGCCTTGGAGCCACGGAGGAGAGGGCAGCAACAGGGGTGCAGAGGGCAAAGCGGAGAGATTCCTGCACAGAGGATCGGTGCCAACCAGCACTCAACAGCCCGAGAGGCTCGTCTGCTCACCTGCTGGGGCAGGCGGGAGCTGGGAGCTGAAGCTCCGGCTTCGGAGGTTGGATCCCAGGGAGAGGACTGGGGTTGGCTGCGTGAACACAGCCTGAAGGGGGCTAGTGCACCACAAGATAGCATGGACGGAATCCAGGAAGAAGTCTGGAACTGCCTAAGAGTCAAGAGACCATTGTTTGGGGGTGCACGAGGAGAGGGGATTCAGAGCACCACCTAAACGAGCTTCAGAGATGGGCACAAGCCATGGTTATCAGAGTGGACACCAGAGACAGGCATGAAACACTAACGCTGCTGCTGCAGCTACCAAGAATCCTGTGTGCAAGCACAGATCATTATCCACACCTCCCCTCTCTGAAGCCTGTGCAGCCCGCCACTGCCAGGGTCCCGTGACCCAGGGACAACCTCCCCGGGAGAACACACAGCATGCCTCAGGCTGGTGCCACTTCACGCCGGCCTCTGCCACTGCAGGCTTGTCCCGCATTCCATACCCATCCCTCCCCAGAGCCTGAGTGAGCCAGAGCCCCCTAATCAGCCACTCCTTTAACCCCCTCCTGCCTGGGGGAAGAACAGATGCCAGAGGGTGACCTAAATAAAGAGGTGGGGCCAAATCCAAATCTGAACCCCAGGAGCTGTGCAAACAAAGAAGAGAAAGGGAAATTTCTCCATGCAGCCTCAGGAGCAGCGGATTAAATCTCCACAATCAACTTTATGTACCCTGCATCAGTGGAATACCTGAAAAGACAACGAATCATAACAAAATGGAGGCGGTGGACTTTGGGAGCAAAATGGAGGTGGTGGAGTTGGGGATTGCTGTATGTGAAAGACTAGTTTCTGATTTATATGTTTATCTTAGTTTAGTTTTTACGCTTGCTTTCATTCGTGGATTTGTTTATTGGTTTGGTTGCTCTCTTTTTATTAATTTTTTACTTTTAATAATATCTTTTAGTTTTTATTTTAAAAACTTTATTTTATATAATAACTGAACTTATTTATTTTCTTTCTTTTTTTCTCCCTTTTCTTCTAAGCAGTGTGGTGACACACAAAGGTGGTCTTGGTGCTACAGCTGGGTGTCAGGCCTGAGCCTCTAAGGTGGGAGAGCTGAGATCAGGACATTGGACCACCAGAGAACTCCTGGCTCAACGTAATATCAACTGGTGATAGTTCACCCAGATATCTCTGTCTCAATGCTAAGACCCAGCTCCACTCAACAACCAGCAAATTCCAGTGCTGGACACCCCATGCTAAACAACTAGCAAGACAGGAATACAAGCCCACCAATTAGCAGAGAGGCTGCTTAAAATCATACTAAGTTCAGAGACACCCCAAAACACACCACTGGACGCGGTCCTGCTCACCAGAAAGGCAAGATCCAGCCTCATCCACCAGAACACTGGCACCATCCCCTCCACCAGGAAGCCTACACAAGCCACTGGACCAACTTTACCCACTGGGGGCAGACACCAAAAACAATGGGAACTACGAACCTGAAGCCTGTGAAAATGAGACCCCAAACACAGTAAGTTAAGCAAGATGAGAAGACACAAAAATATGCAGGAGATGAAGGAGCAAGGTAAAAACCCACCAGACCAAACAAATGAAGAGGAAATAGGCAGTCTACTTGAAAAAGAATTCAGAGTAATGATAGTAAAGATGGTCCAAAATCTTGGAAATAGAATGGAGAAAATAGAAGAAATGTTGAACAAGGACCTAGAAGAACTAAAGAGCAAACAAACAATGATGAACACAATAAGTGAAATTAAAAATTCTCTAGAAGGAATCAATAGCAGAATAACTGAGGCAGAAGAACGGATAAGTGACCTGGAAGATAAGAGTGGAAATAAGTATTGCAAAGCAGATTAAAGAAAAAAGAATGAAAAGAATTAAGGACAGTCTCAGAGAGCTTTAGGACAACATTAAATGCACCAACATTCGAATTATAGAGGTTCAAGAAGAAGAAGAGAAATAGAAAGGGACTGAGAAAATATTTAAAGAGATTACAACTGAAAACTTCCCTAAAATGGGGAAGGAAATAGTCAATCAAGTCCAGGAAGTGCAGAGAGTCCCATAGAGGATAAATTCAAGGAGAAACACACCAAGACACACACTAATCAAACTATCAAAAATTAAATACATAGAAAAAATATTAAAAGCAGCAAGGGAAAAGCAACAAATGACATACAAGCTAACACCCATAAGGTTAACAGCTGATCTTTCAGCAGAAATTCTGCAAGCCAGAAGGGAGTGGCAGGGCTATTTAAAGTGATGAAAGGAAGAAACCTACAACCAAGATTACTCTACTCAGCAAGAATTTCATTCAGATTTGACGGAGAAATTAAAACCTTTACAGACAAGCAAAAGCTAAGAGAATGCAGCACCACCAAACCAACTTTACAACAAACGCTAAAGAAACTTCTCTAGGCAGGAAACACAAGAGAAGGAAAAGACCTACAAAAACGAACCCAAAACAATTAAGAAAAATGGTAATAGGGACATACATATTGATAATTACCTTAAATGTAACTGGATTAAATGCTCCAACCAAAAGACAGAGACTGGCTGAATGGATATAAAAACAAGACCCATATATATGCTGTCTACAAGAGACCCACTTCAGACCTAGGGACACACACAGACTGAAAGTAAGGGGATGGAAAAAGATATTCCATGAAAATGAAAATCAAAAGAAAGCTGGTGGGCTTCCCTGATGGTGCAGTGATTGAGATTCCCCCTGCCGCTGCAGAGGATGTGGGTTCGTGCCCCAGTCTGGGAGGATCCCACATTCCGCAGAGCAGCTGGGCCCGTGAGCCATGGCCGTTGGGCCTGCGCATCTGGAGCCTGTGCTCTGCAATGGGAGAGGCCACAGCAGTGAGAGGCCCGTCTACAGCAAAAAAAAAAGAAAACAAACAAAAAAAACGAAAGCTGGAGTAGCAATTCTCATATCAGAAAAAATAAACTTTAAAATAAAGACTATTACAAGAGACAAAGAAGGACACTACATACTGATCAATGGATCACTCCAACAGAATACACTTTCTTCTCAAGTGCTCATGGAACATTCTCCAGGACAGATCATATCTTAGGTCACAAATGAAGCCTTGGTAAATTTAACAAAATTGAAATCATATCAAGTATCTTTTCTAACCACAACACTTTGAGACTAGATATCAATTACAGGAAAAAAAAAACTGTAAAAAAAATACAAACACATGGAGGCTAAACAATACGCTACTAAATAACCAAGAGATCACTGAGGAAATAAAAGTGGAAAAAAAAAAACCTAGAAACAAATGACAATGGAAACACGAAGGCCCAAAAACTATGGGATGCAGCAAAAGCAGTTCTAAGAGGGAAGTTTATAGCAATACAACCTTACCCCAAGAAACAATAAAAAATTCAAATAAACAACCTAACCTTACACCTAAAGCAATTAGAGAAAGAAGAACAAAAAAACTCCCAAAGTTAGCAGAAGGGAAGAAATCATAAAGATCAGATCAGAAATAAATGAAAAAGATGAAGGAAATGATAGCAAAGATCAATAAAACTAAAAGCTGGTTCTTTTAGAAGGTAACAAAATTGATAAACATTAGCCAGACTCCTCAAGAAAAAAAGGGAGAAGACTCAAATCAATAGAATTAGAAGTGAAAAAGGAGAAGTAACAACTGACACTGCAGAAATAGACAGATCATGAGAGATTACTACAAGCAACTATATGCTAATAAAATGGACAACCTAGAAGAAATGGACAAATTCTTAGAAAAGCACAACCTTCTGAGACTGAACCTGGAAGAGATAGAAAATATAAACAGACCAATCACAAGCAATGAAATTGAAACTGTGATTTAAAATCTCCAACAGGGCTTCCCTGGTGGCGCAGTGGTTGAGAGTCTGCCTGCTAATGCAGGGGACACGGGTTCGAGCCCTGGTCTGGGAGGATCCCACATGCCACGGAGCAACTAGGCCCGTGAGCCACAACTACTGAGCCTGCGCGTCTGCAGCCTGTGCTCCGCAACAAGAGAGGCCACGATAGTGAGAGGCCCGCACACCGCGATGAAGAGTGGCTCCTGCTTGCCACAACTAGAGAAAGCCCTTGCACAGAAACAAAGACCCAACACAGCAAAAATAAATAAAATTAATAAAAGGCAGAAAAGGTGATAGTGTGCCCTGAGCACACTATTAAAAAGAAAAAAAAGAAGTCTAGTAAGTAGCTTGTGAGCAGCACTGTGATGGGGCTTTTAAAAATAATAATAATAAAAAAACTAAAATCTCCAACAAATAAAAGCCCAGGGCCAGATGGCTTCACAGGCAAATTCTATCAAAAATTTAAGGAAGAGCTAACACCTATCCTTCTCAAACTCTTCCAAAATATAGCAGAGGGAGAAACACACCCAAACTCATTCTACGAGGCCACCATCACTCTGATACCAAAATCAGAAAAAGATGTCACAAAAAAAGAAAACTACAGGGCAATATCACTGATGAGCATAGATGAAAAAATCCTCAACAAAATACTAGCCAACAGAATCCAGTAGCACATTAAAAGGATCATCAACCATGATCAAGTGGGGTTTATCCCAGGAATACAAGGATTCTTCAATATATGCAAATCAGTCAATGTGATACACCATATTAACAAAGTGAAGGAGAAAAAGCATATGATCATCTCAGCAGATGCAGAAAAACCTTTTGACAAAATTCAACACCCATTTATGATATAATCTCTCCAGAGTGTAGGCAAAGAGGGAACTTACCTCAACATAATAAAGGCCATGTATAAAACCCAAAGCCAACATCTTTCTCATGCTGAAAAACTGAAACAACTTCCACTAAGATCAGGAAGAAGACAAGGTTGGCCACTCTCACCACTATTATTCAATATAGTTTTGGAAATTTTAGCCACAGCATTCAGAGACAAAAGAGAAATAAAAGGAATCCAAATTTTAAAAGAAGAAGTAAAACTGTCACTGTTTGCAGGTGACATGATACTATACACACAGAAACCTAAAGATGCTACCAGAAAACTACAAGAGCTAATCAATGAATTTGGTAAAGTAGCAGGATACAAAATTAATGCACAGAAATCTCTTGTATTTCTATACATTAATGATGAAAAATCTGAAAGAGAAATAGAGGAAATACTCCCATTTACCATTGCAACAAAAAGTAAAAATACTTAGGAATAAAGCTACCTAAGGAGACAAAAGACCTGTATGCAGAAAACTATATGAAAGAAATGAAAGGTAATCCAAACAGATGGAGAGATATACCATGTTCTTGGATTGGAAGAATCAACATTGTGAAAATGACTATACTACTCAAAGCAATATACAGATTCAATGCAATCCCTATCAAACTCCCAATGGCATTTTTCACAGAACTAGAACAAAAAATTTCACAATTTGTATGGAAACACAAAAGACCCCGAATAGCAAAAGCAATCTTGAGAAAGAATTGTGGAATCAGGCTCCCTGATTTCAGACTATACTACAAAGCTACAGTCATCAAGACAGTATGGTACTGGCACAAAAACAGAAATATAGATGAATGGAAAGGATAGAAAACCCAGATATAAACGCACACACATATGGTCACCTTATCTTTGATAAAGGAGGCAAGAATAGACAATGGAGAAAAGACAGCCTCTTCAATAAGTGTTGCTGGGAAAACTGGACAGCTACATTAAAAGAATGAAATTAGAAAACTCCCTAACACCAACACCATACACAAGAATAAACTCAAAATGGATTAAAGACCTAAATGTAAGGTCAGACACCATCAAACTCTTAGAGGAAAACATAGGCAGAACACTGTATGACATAAATCACAGCAAGATCCTTTTTGATCCACCTCCTAGAGAAATGGAAATAACAAAAATAAAGAAGTGGGACCTAATGAACTTAAATGCTTTTGCACAGCAAAGCAAACCATAAACAAGACGAAAAAGCAACCCTCAGAATGGGAGAAAATATTTGCAAATGAAGCAACAAAGGATTAATCTCCAAAATTTACAAGCAGCTCATGCAGCTCAATATCAAAAAAACAACCCAATCCAAAAATGGGCAGAAGACCTAAAAAGACATTTCTCCAAAGAAGATATACAGATTGTCAACAAACACATGAAAGAATGCTCAACATCATTAATCATTAGAGAAATGCAAATCAAAACTACAATGAGATATCATCTCACACCGGTCAGAATGGCCATCATCAAAAAAGCTACAAACAATAAATGCTGAAGAGGATGTGGAGAAAAGGGAACCCTCTTGCACTGTTGGTGGGAATGTAAATTGATACAGCCACTATGGAGAGCAGTATGGAGGTTCCTTAAAAAATTAAAAATAGAACTACCATATGACACAGCAATCCCACCACTGGGCATATACCCTGAGAAAACCATAATTCAAAAAGAGTTATGCACAGAATGTTCATTGCAGCACTATTTACAATAGCCAGGACATGGAAGCAACCTAAGTGTCCACTGACAGATAAATGGATAAAGAAGATGTGGCTCATATATACAATGGAATATTGCTCAGCCATAAAAGGAAATGAAATTGAGTTATTTGTAGTGAGGTGGATGGACCTAAAGACTGTCATACAGAGTGAAGTAAGTCAGAAAGAGAAAAACAAATACTGTATGCTAACACATATATATGGAATCTTAAAAAAAAAAAAAAAAAGGTTCTGATGAACCTAGGGGCAAGACAGGAATAAAGATGCAGACGTAGAGAATGGACTTGAGGACACGGGGATGGGGAAGGGTAAGCTGGGACGAAGTGACAGAGTAGTGTTGACATATATACACTACCAAATGTAAAACAGATAGATAGTGGGAAGAAGCTACATAGCACAGGGAGATCAGCTCGTTCATTGTGACCACCTAGAGGGCTGGGATAGGAGCATGGGTGGAAGATGCAAGAGGGATGGGATATGGGGATATATGTATATGTATAGCTGATTCACTTTGTTATATAGCAGCAACTAACACAACAATGTAAAGCAGTTATACGCCAATAAAGATGTTAAAAAAAAAAAAAAGGATAGCTCCAGTATTACACTTTTACTAGTGGAATTTAGAATCTTACTTTCAGTAATCATGTTTGTGCACACACATATGAACACACACACACACATCACAGTGTAGAATAGATCATGCTACATTTTAACATAGGTTAAAGATACATTGTCTGAGGGAAGAAGAACAGAAGTTGCCATTCTAATAGTCAACTGATCCTCACCTTCTCAAAAGACATGTGTCACTTTACCTAGACTTTGGGTCACTCTCACTGGCCTTCATCACTAATTGAGACAAAACTACATCTCCTTGGACCAAAGGAAACTAATCCATCTAGAGTCCTCTTCTCACATTACACCACGTTTTCCCTCTTTCTTCTATTCCGTTTTGTTCCAATAAGCACCATACTGGACAAATGAGTGAAACATGTTAATAAAGAACTGATACCAATAATAATAATAATGGCATTGTGCTTGCAACTAGGAAACTTCTCAACACGTTAACTAATGTATCATATCTCATTTAATCCTTACCGTTTTATGTATGGGAAATATGGGGTGAGAAGGTTTTAAATCATGTAACTGTAAGTATCCACATGTAGAAGTATTAAATCCTGGTCTTTCTTACTTGAATTGTGATACTGCAGAGCTTTCCAGTAGTTTTCTAACTGTAGTCATTTATTCCAGTTAAATGACTCTGAATATTAGTTCAGAAGAGTTATTTGTATATATAAACTCAAATGTTATGACATTCTTTCCTGAGGAAGTATTATACCTTTATATCTCAATGTGACCTATAGGCACAGTATTCAGGTAACCAATAATAATATTAATGACAATAAATAATTGGTCAGACACTGATATCAAATTTCACTTGTTAGATGGGGCTTCCCTGGTGGCGCAGTGGTTGAAAGTCTGCCTGCCGATGCAGGGGACACGGGTTCGTGCCCCGGTCCGGGAAGATCCCACGTGCCGCGGAGCGGCTGGGCCCGTGAGCCATGGCCGCTGAGCCTGCGCGTCCGGAGCCTGTGCTCCACAACGGGAGAGGCCACAACAGTGAGAGGCCCGCATACCGCAAAAAAAGGAAAAAAAAAAAAAAAAAAAAAATTTCACTTGTTAGAATATTCAAATGTGAAAAAATAAAAACAAAGTAAAAAACTGCTCTGAGCCAGTTGGAGTTTATAGCATTAATTGAAACCAACCTCATTTAAATTATTTTGAAAGGTTTCATCTGCAACAATAATTGCCTGAGGATGACAAAGCAAATATGTCAGAAGCCTCAAGGAAAAAGACATGTCACTTAACCACTGGGGAGAGAAGGGGGTAAAAATTGCATATATGAAGACAGTAAGTTTCTAAGATCTACATCTTTCACAGGCAGTTAAGTTTACAACTTATAAGGAAAATCAGCAGAACAGAGTCTTTGCTTTCAGAAATTGAATGGATAAATAATAATCCCAGTTATTTATTCATTCATTCATCTATCCCTCCATCTATTCATTCATTCATGTATTCATTCATTCATGCATGCATTCATTCATTCATGATTTATTTGTTCATTAAATATGTATTTAATATTTATAGTGTGCCTGGCACTGTGCTAATTGCTTCAGAAGGAGCAGGAAATCAAACAGACCCATTGGACTGTGATCTTCACAAGAAGGACTTTCGACTTCTGGGTTTGTTTGGATGGGTTTGAGTCTACCGGTCACGGTCTTGACATGAAAAGGTGGCACACTTAAACTAGGTAACTTGAGAAGAATGTTAAAATAGGCTATTTGCAAAGGTTACCAGTAGCATTTAGAAAAAGAAGTAACAGACAGTATACTGCTTCAGGGGTTGGCACCATGGGAAGATATTACCACCCCCAGGCTTGAAGGAGCAAGGATAGGGATCCTTCCCCAGAATGCTGAGAGAAGGTAATGAGAGAAGCTGGCCAAAGGCGCTATGGCCATAAATATCCAGATCATAGGCGAGAAGGCACCTGGGGAATAAATGCCTCAATTCACTCTCCTATTACCCTCTGATTTTCTTCCCATCTTTCTCATTGCTCTGACTGACTCAACCACAATCTAGAACGTGGGAAAACCCATTGAGGCACTGTCCACGTCAGGCTTCTGGGGCATAGAGCAGGTAAAAATGAGTAGAGAGTGGGTGGAAGGCTGGATGGGTGAGATCCAGCATACTGAGTGAGCATTTAAATCTTACAATTCTGTGATAATTAACTTTAACATTTGAATGGACATGTAAGTAAAACGTAAATTTTCTTTCATCTACTTATGTCTCTCCCCAGAATTAATTCTTTAAATTTGTATAAAACCTACTAGGGTGACCAACTTAAGGATTACATTAACAGAGGAGAAGTCCAATAGTCAAAGACTTTGGGGTAACTTGTACATTACCCAATTACTAAATGGAGCCAGACATTAAACCCAAAGAGTTTAATTCAATGGACTGTTCTCTTAGACATCACCCAATACTAGTTTCTTCTTTGTGAGTTTTATGCAAAGGCAACTGCCAAGGCATATAGATCTATTTCATTTTTATAGGCTATATGTTACACTATTTTTAATGGACCACATTTTGTTTAAACAGTGAAAAACTTGAAAACAACCTGTATTTTCATCAATAGATAACAATTACAAACAATGTCACAATGAATGTACTTATGTAGTTACTGTCAGAAATGGGCAAAGACGTCTTTAGGATAAAATTGTATTTGCAGATTTACTAACACAAAGGCTGTGTGCATGTAAAGTTTGGCAAATTCTCCTCAACTAAGTAATGATGTTTGAGAATTTATATTTTAGCATACCTGCTTCAACACAAGATCCTATACATCGACTATTTTCTACCTATGATATTAACTGGATTCATTTGGAAATGTAGGGCAGTTGTAGGTTTCTAAGAAAATCCCATCGAAATACTGATTTAATAATTTCATCAATAAGTACCTCTCCACAGCATGAAAAAAAGAATGCCTTGCATGTTTTTCTTTTTTACTATCAGACTTTGAAACTACTTCAAAATCTTTGAGACCTTCCACTGACATGTTTGTCTATGGTATGTGATTTTTCTCACTGGTAGAGCAAGACGCAGCAAATATCACTTAAACATCCTTTTTCAAATAAAATAGCATAAAATGGAAACAAATGAAGTTTCCTTTTAGACAGATTCAAGCTGCCCACCCAGAATACGACCTTTTCTCTGAAACTTCTTCTCACGCTACCCTAGAGAGCGACATATAGAAGAGGAAGAATTCTACAGAAGTGTGGTGAGGATTGGGGGTCCTGTTCACATCTAAGCAGAAAGACACCAGACAGCCTCTTTACAACTAGAAAATACCAGCCTCTAGCCATACATTTAAATTGTAAGCGTGAAAAAACGATGCCTGGAAACCACACCGATATCAAACTATGTCACATAGCTCTCTTATGCCTTGTGCCAAAAGCCTGATATATGTACCTTATGATCTATGGGGATACTTAAGATTGGAGAGACCAGTACTACACATTAACTTTGCTTAGGAGGTGCCTTGACTATACTGATTCCTCAAATTATCTACGACTACCTGCTGAATCACATTATGTATGTATTTTTGAAAAAGAGGAAAAAAAGCTAATGAAGTGGAATATTACTACCTGCTGCAATTAATGATGCTTTCTAATTTATTTTAAACTTCTTCAAATTTAGAAATAAAAAATATAGATGTGCTTTAGACTTTTTTTTTTTTGCTAAAAAATAATTCTTGGTTGAATGCAATGCTGTGGGACATTTATCAAACCAAGTTACAAATAAAAATGGAGACAGAAGTCTGACTTCCGTACACTGGCTCTGGGGTAGGACATAGAAAAATCAAAACCAGTCACCTGTTATGGATTGATACTATAGGAGCAGAAGCTGAAATGCCCTATTATCCTGGAGTGACTTTGACGGGTCCTGAATCTCCCTTAGTCCCTCAACGCTCCAAGTATCAGAATGGAACAATTTCAAGAACTGAAGTGGGGTAAGTAGCAGGGCTCAGAGTCAAGAACAAGAGGCAAAATCAAGCACAGAGGGGAAGTCCTGCGTTTCTCCACTTTATGAATCCAAACCACCAGTGAGACAAATGATCGTAAGTTAGATTTAAAGCAATACAATCACCTAGATGGGATGTCTAGCGTGGCTTCCTCAGTGTTAACATTCTGATAAAACTGAAATGGGACTGTCAAAAATGGTCACATCCCAGCCACCTGGTATAAATAACCTGTCTGCAGAGGATGCAGTTCCTTTGGTACCTTTGATACTGCTCTTGCTAGCTGCCTTCCTACACAGTCTGACACGACCACTATAATAGGGAGGAGTCAGAAGAGGAAAACACACAGGTTGAAGAGAAGAAAATACTGGTGCTATTTTATTGTTGTTGAAGTTGCTATGTATTTCTTCCCTATGGCACAACGCTGAGTGCCTCACTACTGCAATATGCAAATTCCCTAATACTGACCCTCTTTAAAACCCAGCCTGTAGCACTTATTGTTTGTGTGCTCATGGGCCAAATTCAGTTCATTTGTCCTACAAAATGAAGACAGGTCTACCCCATTTTGAGTACTTTAAGAGATAATAATACTGCAAAGAGCTGATATTTATTAGGAGCTTCCAATGTTCCAAGAAATACACAAAACCCTAAAATGAGGTTTACAGTTGCAATAGTTGATTTGTGAGGTAGATGTTATCATCCTCGTTTTCTAAGTAAATAAATGAAAGATCAAGGAGTTTTAAATGACTTTGTCTGATCACAATGAAAATAAGTGTTTAAGCTGGCATATAAACCCAACTCAATTACTGATCCCCAAACTACGGCCCTAATCTTAGATAAAATGTTTTATCAGCTCAGCTTTCAGGTTATTTCCTTGATTGTGCAGACAATCATTATATGCATCATTATATGATAGTTCTATGCTAATATCTTTTTACTGTCATTGGACTGGAAAAGGAAAAACTACCAAAGATAATCCTTTTAAATTTTTCTCTTTTTTAAGGTTTCAAAAATATTGAATGCTTTCCATATTATCACTAATTATATTAATAGAGTTGTGGAAACAGGGTATTAATAGATATGTGGAAACAATGTAATACCTTCAGGTAGTATTAATGCACTAATGGATGTGCCAAGCTATTATTGTCATTCAAACTGATAAGGTATTTTGCCTTTAATGGCTTTGAGTGTTCATCTCCTTGAGAAGTTTTAGAGTCCATGCTAGCTAGTATTTTAATAAAAGCCCTTCCTGTTGACTTGATATTTCACAATTAAATGGAAAATGCTCTGTAACTAATGTGTTTAAAAAGTAGTGATCAGTTACCTATTGAAAATAATAAGTCACAATTTTGGAGCATCTGTGTTTACTGACTTGCAGTTGTCAAAGTAAATTAGTATTTAATTAGGGGGTGCATCTTTATCAGTGATTTGTAAACACCTAAGCTATACCAAGGGTAATGAAGGAACTACAGTAATTGTTGAAGTTAGTAGTCAAGTTTTGTTTTCTACATGAAACAAATATTTCAGAAGTGTTGGAAAAAGACAGAAACAAAAAAAGAGGCAGAGAGAGAGAAATTATTACTGAATTGGCTCAATCTGTTCTTATTTTCTAGAATCTAACAACTAATCCTAGAATTATGAGAATGTTGTCATCCTAGACTATTCTCTATCAAAATATGCCAGTGGATTTATTTCTCTTGTTTTGACTCTATCAGTCATATTGCAGATTGATAACTATAAACACATTGGTTAAATACAATGTGATATCAACCATAATGATTAAACAAATATGTTTCTCTCTCTCTCTCTTTCTCTGTATTCGAGAAGGAATCATCTCTATTTCTAAAGGAAAGATCTGCACCTGAGATTGTTCTATAAAGCCAGAATTTATTTAAAAATCTCACACAACTACCAATTATAGTATTGTTTTAGAATACTGATGTAGAATATTTATTACAGAGCTTGGAATAATGCTTGGGTAAACTAAATAGTTTGATACTTATATAATTTTCAAACATGAGAATTAAATCTGTTGGAAATAAGTCTCCTTAAACCATTTATAACCTATGTGTAAAGCAATTCCTTAGTTTAGTTGACTTCTAATAATTTTCTTATGGGATGAGCAAGTTCGGAAAATATTACAGTTTGAATATTTAATAAAACACATCAACATTCATTTTAATACATAACACTTTTTATGAAGAGCAATGAATATAAAAGCATTTTCCCCAACATGCGGCAAATGCTTAAGTTAATGTTATCATAATCAAAGGTGCTTAAAACACATACCTACCTCTTCTTCTTTTGCACATTCAGATCTATCTTCACTTTGACCATCTTAGCATTATTCCCAACAATTCAAGCTTAATGAAAATATTTCAAAATATGACACTGTGTCCAAATTAAATTTTAGAGAAACATTCTATATTATTATTATCTTGGATTCAATAGGTTTATGAATTGCAACAATGGGCAATAAATGAGTTGAATATGTTGAGGATATAGTATGCAGGCACTGAGTCTCTGGAAAGTTTGTCCAAAGTAGCACAGCACCAGATATTGTGTTGAGGTTGAGGAAAAGGATTTCTGTGTCTGTGTCTAATACAGACAATGGGCAAGGGCTTTGTCTTACCAGGACCGATTTAGGAATCAGGTGACTAGAGCAGACGTGGTCTTATAACCAGGAATTCTTGTGCATCACAAAGTGAGAAGTAATTCATCAAGGTTTGACTGTGAGTGACCTTGGTTAGGTGCTAGGAACACAGAGATAAATATCTGAAGCTATGATTTTATAAAACTTAACAACTGGTTGAAGAAACCAACTAGAAAACCAATGATCTATAAACATCATGGTCACCAAACTAATAACGAATTAAGAGCAAGGGATTTAGAAGTGTGCTCTAGATTATAGAGGAAATAGGTCCTGCCTCTGCCACATGCTTAGCTGTCCTGATTTTAAACAGTGAGGAAAGAGAATCCATACTACATCAATAGTGGGAATTTGATATTCATGACTTATTACAAAGGTGTTAGCAAAACTTACAGGACAAAAGTGACCAATGAAGCAAGAAATTAGTATCAACAAAAAGCAGTTATCACCTTTACAAGCTAGCGATATAAAAAGGAAAGCTGGAGTTACCAGAGTTGAGTAGCTGAAGCCGTCTGGCATCAGTAGGATAATGGGGAAGGGGTATTCAATAGGCAGTAGAACCACTGAAGGACTGCAGTCACTTCTGAAGATTCTACGCCATATAGACAGAATTGGAGCTATGCTGGCTTTTTCCCATGCTCCACACTCCAAATTCCTGCCACTGTCTCTACTGTACTGAAAAGAAATGTGAAACCAGTTGGCGAGGGAGACTAGGAAATGTAGGTTTCAAGACACTTCCCACCACCCAGGACAAAGAAAGTGTAAGGAAGTTACCAGAAAAAGAGAAAAATGACTACGACTAGTGCAGATAAATTACTTAAAATCTCTGAATTCTGCTAAAAGTCATCCAATAGCTTCCCATGGCATTTAAGCTAAAATATGAACCCCTTACTTTCACACACACACACACGCGCGCAAGCACACGCACACACACTCTATGTACTCCAATCTGCATAGATTTACCCAACATCACAGTATTATCCTCTATTCCTAGTGGACTTCAGTTTCATTCTTATGTCAACTTCTTCCTGTTCAAGACCTACTTTTCTCTCTTCCTCAAATGGAGTTCTCTCTAGACCTGCTTGGTTGGTTCCACACTGCAGTGCAGATTTCTGTTTAAATAACATTTCCTGGTAGAGTTCTTCTTGGACCACCCAATCTAGAGCAGTCCCTTATCCACTTATAGTCACAATAACCTCAGCGTGTTTCTATTCTTTGCAAAGCTCTTTTACTGTTTGATATCAGATGCTGAATTATGAAGCAATATTGTAAAATTTAAAAACAAGAATGTCTGCCTGTTCCTACAGAATTCCATGTGAGCAGGGACTTTATTTATTGCTTTATTTAGTACCTAAAGAATGCCTCTCAAATAGTTGCTCCCCAAAGTATATTTTTTAATAACTTGGATGAACCTGTGCTGCTATGAGAAATATCAGCCCTGCTTTGTACATGAAAAAATTGAGTTCAGAAAGTTTAAATACAGTAAGATATGTGAATTTATATAGGTTTTTTAATTGAAATATAGTTGATGTATAATATTATGTTAGTTTCAGATGTACGACATAGAGATTTGACATCTTCATACGTTACAAAATGATCACCATAAGTCTAGTAACTATCTGTATAGCATATACATTTTAAGTGTAGAATCTAAAATAAAAAAATATGCAGTCAGAAGAAATTTTCTTTCCTCTTCATGCCAAAGAAAAAGAGAAAGATAGACTCACGTGTACAAATCTGTCTTGCTTTCCAGAATGATAGTGGAAAAACATATTTCTAAGGGTTTGACAAATTCCTCAATAAAAATATATTTTATCCTAAAACTATATGTTATAACAATTCTTCAGAGGAGGATTCCATTATTTACTTATAGACATATTAATCAAAAAACTTTTGATTCATTTTATTATTAAGATTTACTGGCATCATGGGGATCATTGTTATTTATTAGGGATTTAGGATTGTGATTATTTAGGGATTTCTTTCTTTGTGTTGAGTGATTTATTGTAAATGTGTACATAGCATGATGTATGGTTTCTTTTTAATGTTCATCAACTATTGGATTGGAAAAGGTCTTGTAGTAACCTGGATATGAAGTCCAATTATCATTTCACATCCTCACTTTTTATCTCTGGCTTCCCTTCTTCCACTGGTCTCCACAGTTTCCACAGAACAGGTTTATTTTGGTTTAACTTTGGATAAAAGTACATATTTCTTTTATTTTAAAAGTAATGTACTAATAAGAACCTACTGTATAAAAATTAAATAAAATAAAATTTAAAAAAAATAGTAATGTGCTATACTTCCATACTATGGAACTGTGGATAACACAATAGCACACTTGTAAAGAACTAGGGCAAATGAACTGGCCTTATAACTTATTTGTCCAACAGAATGTGGCTAAAGTGACATTGTGCCAATTCTGGGTTTAGCCCATATGAGCTGGGGGGCTTCTGCTTTTGCTCTTTTGGAAACCAGCTACCATGCCAAGAAACTCAAGCTAGTCTACTGAATGATGAGAGGGAATGTAGAGAATAAATGAAAGAGGTCACATGGATAAAAGCCATAACTCACTAGCTGGCCACCAGCACCAATGTCTTGCACATATGAGTGAGGGTATCTTGGATATTATAGCACTGGCCAAGCTCACAGTTGAATGATGCCACCTGAGTGACCTCCCCCCACCAACCTCAAGTGGAGTACAAGTGAAACAGAACTGCCTAGCTGAATTCAGCCAACCTACAGAATTACAAAAAATCATAAAGCATCACTGCATCATTATTTTAGGTCACCAGATATGATTTATTTTAAAGCAATAAAAAACTGAGAAAGTGGGTCTGTTCACATTCTCAGGATGCAGCTGGGTCAGATACAAGATCGGGGTAAAAACAGGAGTAGAGGTCTTTCACATATATCAGTAGAAGCTGAGCCCCTGACTGCTAATCTTTTCCTCATTACAACTCTGTTTCTTCATGGGGAATAATCCTCAGACTTTATATAATGTAGAAAATAGTCACCAAAATTCACTGTCACAGTTCAACTAGTATAATTCATCGTCTCATCTTCTCTTTTTCAAAATACACACTTTATTATAAAGTAGGCTTCATTTAACATCTGCATTATGAAAGTTAAATGATAAAATCTGAGTGACCTTTATTATTTTGCATGAGGCTGCTCTCATCACCTTATCTCAGTTTCTGAAAAGGTCATCACCAGTTGTACCTGGGGATCCGTTAATAATGTGTTAGTGTCTGCTTTGTAGGCCAAGGAATTATCCACAAATCAAAATACACAAACATTATGAAACTGAGTTTACAACTATGCGAAGCAACTTGTGTGGGATGGGTGTGCTAATTTTGTATAGGCTTATTGCCTGGCAGTAACTACAGGAGATTAATGATACAAGTTTAAAATGCTACCTCTTTGAATGCACAAGCCATATTAAAATAATGGTAAGATGGGGGAAAAAAGGCTTAGACAGGCTTGATTCCAGCACAAGTTCTAACAATCATTGTATGACTGGAAACAAACTCCTTGGCCTCTTTGTTTAATTTCCTTTTCTACAAATTGGGAAAAAGCTCCTTTCCAGACCTAACAATAGTATGGCTGTGAAAGGCAATTGCAATACTGTTCAAAGCGTTTGTGAGCTGAAAAGTTCTTTACTTCAAAACTTGCCCCAAACTAATAAATGTCCTTTGTTCAACTGAGGTTACCCTATTACTTTTTTATCTTTTTCAGAGAAACTGTATATGGTGTGGGGGGAAGCAGTGGTGATGGTGGGCAAAGCTGGGATTGAACTGGAGCCCCACCAATTACTAGTTGATCCCAAGTTGAACTTGGGTTGTCACTCTCCCACTCTGAGTCTCAATTTCCTCAAATGAACTATGGGATAATCTTAAGGGTGTGATGGGGCTTCGAGGTAAAGCATCATGCAGGTTACCCTCCATTTCCCCTAAATATTCGTAGTATCTTCTCTGCCCTGAGTCCCAACTGGATGATCTCTATGAACTGTGCAGCCTGGGTCCCCTGTGCTTTCCAGCTTCTTGTTGGGTTGAGCTAATGAAAACCATTTATAGGAGATTGTAGAATAGGAGGAAAGGGAGGCTGGATATTTTACGCTGTCATTGTCTGAGTTTCTTCAAGGCTAAGATTCCTGATGGGAGCTCCTCCCACATTGTTCCAGCTCTCACTGGCCTCCAATAACTGTAGTCTCTCCTGCTTCTTCCATCTTTGAAGAATTTAGGACTTCTTGGCATGTCAGTCCCTTAGTGCCCGGCCATCCCTTATTGGTTCCTTTAACTCTCCACCTTCCTTTAATTTTGGAAACAGTTTCTTTATAAACCCTTTTGAGTATTCCATCTGTTTTCCTGACAAGACCTTAATGCTTCAATGTGCCAGTCACATATTAATCTCTAAAAGCTGTTAGCATATTTTATGATAATAATTGTAGTACGTTAGGTAATAAAAAGTCTGATCTTTATGAACCTGCCCTTCTATTTCCTTTCTTTCTAACTTTAATATTGTTTGCTTTGGGGGGAACATCGACTACCTGAAATCATTAGGAAAAGAAAAAAGAGACCCAAATTTGTGGAACACTACTGAGTAAGGAAGAAGTCAGGGGAGAGCATTTGTCTTCAAGGAACTAGGCAGAGAATTTGATCCCAAGATATCTCAGGTGATGGCTGTGAATGAGTTTTGAGTATGTATGACTAAATGAAAATGCACTACTAGAACATTGTGACCCAGAACCCAAGTTCCTGTTTTATCCATGCCCACCTTAGACTGGGGCTCTGAACAGAGACATAACACAAGCCGAACTCTCCCTACTCATACGCTGACCCAGTGTGCATGACGGGTAAGGTTTAACTATCATTGCTCTTTGGCTCCACGGCTATATTAAAATGCCTCACATTTCTTTGAGCCTTTTTGAAAAGTCCCCTAAACCACTCCAAAGTTTTACTAAAGCTATTAACTGTCTTCATAATGCTTCCCATTCACCAGGTAAAAATAGAAATTCAGGTAATAGATACCTATGCAGACAAATAAATACAATGATATTTAGCTAGCAAGCTTATTAGATAGATGATAGATCAATAGATAGATAAATTGAGATAGGTGTTAAACAGACAGGTAGACAGGTAGGTAAGATTACAGTAAGATGGTATATCTTCTGTATGAGTATTTTAAAATTTATTTCAATTCAAATGGATTTCTGTCACAACCCTATTAAGAAAGAAACAAACCTCCTATCTCTGTTCAAAAATTTTCCAGACCACTATACTGCTGTTGCCGTAGGTTATTCAAGCAAAGTTTTCTTTAAAGGATATAATTTTCAGTATCTCTCCTCTCAACCCCTAATCCTCTCCCAAATGCCCATTAAATATTGTCCAAAATACTTTATTTTGATCCACCCATATCTTGGCTCCTTTCTTTTTGTTTGCATCTGAAATGGAGCAGCCATCTTGTTTACCAGGGACCATAGTAAAGTGAGTTCACTTATTGATTGACATTATCAAGCAGTCAGACAGACACTGTAGCAGGTAAAATTGCTTTTTTTGTGTGCTGTTGTCTGCCAAACTTTAACAGAGAAAGTGATGTGCTTTTGCTAGGCAGGGCTACTATACAAGTAGGTCTTAAAAATGTTGCAAACATTAATGGTGTTGGATCAATAATAGTACTACCACAGGTAAAATGTTATTACATATATTATTAAGACATTGCTCAAAATGGAGTGACTCAAAGGACTTGGAGAATGTATGAGTAATTGCTGTATCACTGGTACAATAAAATGCTAATGGAAGTTTTGCCATACAACATGCTGCGTATATTTTTCCCCAAGATTTTACAAAGAGTGATTTTGCATTAATGCACGATACAGACCCCCAATTGCTCCATCACAATCTCATCTTCCTCCTCCACACGAGCCAATTCAGAATGCAGAAGATGATATTCTTTCTCTACTCATTATTTTTTTTTCCAAAATCTCCCATGAAATAAAAGGCAAAATAGGATAAGCATTCCTTATTATGCTTTATTATTCTAAATATTTAATACAGGATTAAATAAAACTGGCTTTAATACTGTCATCTGAGCAGCGTGTAATATCAAATGTTAGTTCCAGAGAGCATTGTGGACTGCCATAAAAAAAAAAAAACTTTATTTACTAGTAGTTCCCAAAGATAAGCAACTGTGTTCTTTCACTGAAGTTAGGAAAACATGAGCTAGACTAGAGCTAGACTACTTCAGTGTGTTAAAAGAATATTACTCAAATATTCTTAGTTTTTCAATTAACTTGGTCCTTATATGTTCTATATAGAGAACATATACACAAAGATGATGGAGCTGGTAGATACGAGAAGATCTTGGATCTTGTGTAGCTCTCTTTCCCCAAATATTTACATAGTTGTCTACTTATTTTTATTGATTTAAATATGTATCAATGGATTTATTTTAGTTGAAGTTCTGTCTGTTGAAGAAAAAGGTAAAGATAAAAAAAGAAGAATATCCCCATTTTTAAAGGTGAAGTAAATCATTTTACCTAAAGTCACCTTCTGTCTGAGTGTGCAGAGCTGAAATTTGAACCTAAGCATGGCTGGCACCAAAGCTGAAGGACTTTACACTGTACTTCATAAGCTCAATTTTTAAAATATGCATCTTTACTTGTATGAAAAGAAGATCATTTGAAATGATGTAGATTAACCAATCCAATGAATAGATGCAGTTTATGGATCAGTTCAAAGACCAAGAATTACCTGTCTTTGTCTTTGTTTTAAAAAAACACAACAGTGGTTTTATATTTTAGAAATAATAATGTTATCTGCATGATCCAACTTTAATATATATTTATAAATTAATATACATAGCTTATTTCTGGAAAGAAAATCAGAATAGTATCTGGAGAATGAATGTTGTCTCTCTTCTGTACTCCACAAGAGGCCATTTTGGAACCAATAATGCATTTAAGTGTTTTTAATTATTAAGTGTGTCCAGGGGCAGTTGCCATTTCACACAGTTGCTCTCTTTATACTATCTTCTAAATGTTGCTGGTCTCATTACTTTAATTATTTTTGCAATTGATTCCTAAATTTTACCATTAGGTAATTTAATTAACGATTCCATTGATAACTCCATGCTGTTAAAGCATTTTTAAAGTAACATTTCAGCTTAGATAAACAAACTCTGGATTTAAATTTTTCATTAATAATTATGAAATTTGTACCCAGAGTACACGAATGACCCTTGGGGGATTTTTCTGTTATTGTAAAGTAGAGAGCATTAAAAGAACTCTGAGCATTGATCAAGTGGAACAGTTCTCCAGTGATTAAAACATCAATGAAGATAATTCTCTACCCTCCTTTGATGGGTAAAAAGAAGAGCAAAGATAATTACACTCTAGGAGTGATCCTAACCATTAATTAGCTGCTTCTTCTAAGTAGGTTTATATCTGGGAGGAGGGGAGTGACAGCTATTGCTTTCCTACTAAAGCACGTATCTGATTGGGTCACTCCCTTGCTGAAACCCTTTGAACGATGTGCCACTGCACCAAAGATGAAGTGGAAAATGCTTAGTTTCCTTAGAAGGCTCTACCTAGTCTAGCCCCTGCCCACCTCTCTACACTGATGCTTTCTCTCCTTCCTTGTTACAGACTCTTTCAGCTCCTCATTCACAGCACTACTCCTTCCTGTCATAGAACATTTGTATTAATGCTGCCTCTGCCTGGAAATCCCTGTCCTCCTGCTTCCACTGAGTCACTTTATCATTTCAAAGTGAAATCATCTTTGACCACTCACATGATGCCAGATTTCCTTATTATTAATGTCTGAGCACTATGCATACCTCATTATTAGCAATTAGAATTATAACGTTACATTTATGTGTGTGACTGTTTGATTAAAGCATGTTTTCCCCATTAAATTGTGAGCTACATGAGAGGCAAGGTCATGTCTGCTTCTACTCAGCAATGATCATAAAACATGGCACACTGTGGTTACTCAACATATTCATGTTAATGAATGAATGAATACATAGTAAGCTTTTGGATATTCTAAGAATCGTACAGTATAATCAATATAGTCTGGTTGAGTCGAAGGTTAATATGTGTTTTAGAAATAGAAACAATTGTGTTCAAATGATGTCGCTTCAATTCGACAAATGTCTCATTTACAGAGTGGACATATTACCAGATGGGACAATTTTGAGGATTAAATGAGTTAATTTTGTCATTGTGCTTCAACCAAATTTAGCTAATTCATGGAGTTGTGAAACAAGTAACTTATTGACTGACTCATTCAAGAAACATTTACTGAACATACATGGTATACATAAAAGGCTCTGTGCTATGGGTTATAAAGTGAAACTCTTCAGGACTATTCCCCGACTTCACAAGCTTTTCTGATCCTAACTGTAATGCCACCATAGTCGCTGAGAGACTAAAAGAAATGCACATGAGCCACCTTGAGATCATGTAAAATGGTAACACTTCAGATTCATAGGCCTCATGGAGTGTTGCCTATTATACCTTTATTTTGTGATGATATTATTGTCATATTTCAACTTTTGACATCCTGGGGCTCTTTAATTGAGTTGAGATCCACAAACTCTAGTATGTTATTATGACCCCACAGTTTTATATCTGAATGACTCTTACTAGAAATTTACTTAGGAAACACAGTGTTGTTTTTGTTTTTGTTTTTAGTTTCCCTTGATTGAATGACTACCTCTTGAGTCAGTGACTATTCACTAAAAAGTGTGGGAAAATGATGAGTAATGTGAATCATTTCCAAAAGGTTACTAAAAAAAAAAAATGGAGTGACCTAGATTTCAAGTACAAAACTAGCAAACTACACATCACTGGCAAAAGTTCAGCTTGGAGTCTGAAGTAGTTGATCTGCTTATAAAATCTTGTGAGTAGTAGAAGAGAGAGTCTCTAAGGTGAGAGAGTCACAGACTCTGCAGCCCATTTTACAAGTGGAGTTTGGTACTCTAGAAAGGGACTGATAGTACAATTGATATTTTTTTAATATAACATGATTTTGCACATGAATCCTAAACTATATTTTTGGGGACACTATGATATTTTTCATATAAATATTCAGACAAAGTACTAAGGGATATTCAAAGCTTTGAAAATGGCATTTAAAATGAGATCAAGAAAGGAAAATAGTAGCTACTCAATTAACTGTACCAGACACTTAGTGTGGGCAGAATCATCAATGATCCCAATGACCATTAGGCTGGCATACTATTTTTTCCCCATTTTATGGATAGGGAAATTAAGGCTCAATGACGATAAGTAACTTCTATAAATAATATGGCCAGGGCTTCCCTGGTGGCACAGTGGTTGAGAGTCCACCTGCCAATGCAGGGGACACGGGTTCATGCCCCGGTCCAGGAAGGTCCCACATGCCGCGGAGCGGCTGGGCCTGTGAGCCATGGCAGCTGAGCCTGCGCGTCCGGAAACTGTGCTCCGCAACGGGAGAGGCCACAACAGTGAGAGGCCCACGTACAGCAAAAAAAAAAAAATAATAATAATATGGCCAACTAATTATTACTTACTAATATTCTTTACTAATTATTAATGTTATTAATTATTATTGATATTATTCATTATTATTAAAGTTAATTCTTTATTATCTGTTTCTCTGGACTAGAATACCACCTCCAAGAGAGCAGAAACACCTTCATAGTTAATTACTCAAAATTCCTTAGAACTTATAACTTGTTAAAAATAGGTGCTTAAAAATATTTTCTTGAATTAATAAACTATTTTATATATTTTAAATACTCATGACAAATTATGATTGTGAAATAGCATAAATATAAAGGGATTGCACAACTTACAAATTCAGTTGATCGTTTTATTTTTATTAATTTCACTCTTCTGAAACCATTAGCACAGTAATCTCCTTTTTAATAATTAGTATAATTTGAAAAAAATTAAAACTGTGTTTGAACTTAATCATTTTTTTAAAAAATAAATCCATCAATTAAACCCTCTATCAAAAGCTTTCTTCCTAATTTTGTAACTTGCAGCTACATTAGCCTAACTTAAAAGCAGTTTAATCTTCATACTGCCTCCTGATGTTTTTATTTTCATCTACATATAGGCCTTTTTATGTTTTTGTTCTATCACATTAAAAAATAATCCAGGAAATGGACTAATCTCATTGTGCCTTAACCAGGGTTTAAACTATTTAATGTGGCACTGGTTGCTTCCTACTTTCTAAATAGGTCTTTTAAGCTTCAGAAGTTCTAGTGATCTATTCTGTAGAATGTGTGATAGGCCCAATTACTCATCTCTAGACATGTTATATCCATCGTCAATTTACAAGTCACCACACTTCAGTAACAGAAGGGAGTTAATCTGGATCAGGAAAGTGGTCCAGAGGAGATACAATTAGGACCAAGTCAACATACAGTCCCTGTAGTAACGAGAGGGAATTCCTGAATGGTTGGATTCTATCTACTTAAAATAGGTGGCAGTAATCATTATACAACAGCATGAGTTCACTAAGTGAAAGTCATGTCATACTAACTTCGTTAACAGTCTTTCCCTAATTAGTTTCTTTAAGAGTATCTCTAGATATAGTTAAGTATTAGGTTGGCGAGAGTGTTCGTTTGAGTTTTCCGTAACATCCCGTGGAAAAACTCGAATGAACTCTTTGGCCAACCCAATAAATCAGCCTATTAATCACAGAAACAAAATGACCTAAGCAGTGAACATATGTTATAGTTGGCAGAGCTTGACTGATATTCTGAGGAGTGGAGAGAATTTAGTTTGTTAATAGGGAAAATATCTTTGAAATGCTATAGAAGTTTATTGTTTACCTGTCCATTTAATACTTTTGAATGACTGGTTTTACTTGGACCCTCTTATGTGTCAGGCACTGTACTAGGCAGAGGATAAATGCATGGGCTCAGAATCATGGAAGGAATAAATCCACTTAATCAAGGTATTCACATGGTGTTTCCCAGATCCTTATGATTTTTCTCGGCAAGACCTCATCTCTCATGGTTGTCAAGAGTAAGACCCAGCAGCAGGGCTCCCAATTCAACACTGTTCTCCTTTCCAAGGGGTTTAAGTTTTTATCTATTTCATATATTGATTGGCTAAAAAGTGCACTTGAAGTTTAAGCTCAGTGGCCTCCAAAATGTTAGAAAACTACTATAAGAATCATGGCAATTTAGTCATAAAATGTTAAAACGGTGAAACCCAGGAATGTAACTCATAATATGGCAACTTTGATTTATAAAGGCCTGTCCTCACAAATGTTTATTAAGGTAGATATTTTCAGCATTCAGAGGAGGGAATGAAGGGTCAGAGGTGGTTAGTGACTTGTCCAAGGGCAAAGGCTGTGCTGTGACATGGCGGGTCCCAGTACTCTCTGTATCCACCAAGGGCATTGGGGAAATACTAAACAATCTTTTTGCTGAGTGATCTGAGAGGACACTGATGCCAGCCCCTTTTTCCTATGAGGAATAAGAAGAGTGATGTATCGCTAAAGCAAATGAAGGCACTTCTGTTGTTGGCAGAACACCTGCAACAAATGTCTGAGATGACACTTAATAACACGAGCTTTTGAATCGAAGGAAAGGAACTTAAACCTTAATTTATTATTAAACACTGATTATTAATTGCATGAATATGGAAAAGTTACTCCCCTTCCTTAATCTTCAATTTCCTCTTCTATAACGTATAGATAATAAAAACTCCCCTATAGAGCTACTGTTTCTGTTAAAAGTTAACGTTATTAATAAAGAGCCTAAAACAGTGACTAGAAAACAGATGCTAGTTTCAGGGTGCCTACTTCATCTATGAATATCATACTAAGTGAACTAAGTCAGACAGAGAGAGACAAATATTACATGATATCATTTATATGTGGAATCTAAAAAAAGAATGATGCAAATGAACTTATTTACGAAACAGAAACAGACTCACAGACTTGGAAAACACACTTATGGTTACCAAGGGGGAAGAGTAGGTGGGAGGGATAAACTGGGAGATTGGGGTTGACAGATACACACTGCTATAGATGAAATAGATGATCAATGGAGACCTACTGTATAGCACAGGGAACTCTACTCAATATTCTGTAATGACCTATATGGGAAAAGAATCAGAAAAAGAGTGGATATATGTATATGTATGAACGAATCACTTGGCTGCACACCTGAAACTAGCACAACATTGTAAATCAACTATGCTCTAATATAAAATGAAAATTAAAAAAATATAAATCCCAGTATATAAGGTCAAAAATGTACTTCAGGGACTTCCCTGGCAATCCAGTGGTAAAGACTCAACACTTCCACTGCAGGGGTCATGGGTTCAACCTGTGGTTGGGGAACTAAGATCCCACAAGCTGTGTGGTACGGCAAAAAAAAAAAAAAAAAAAAAAAAAAGTACTTCAAAATCTGCAGAAGTGCTCAAAATGTTCCTTGATTTTTAAAAATTTATTGATATAATATTGGTAAATTGGGAGCCACGTAGGTGTCCAAAAATACAGAAACATTTATGCACGTCATTGTTTATATTGCAGATCTTCAATACAGATTGTATTACTAAAATAGATACTGTCAATATCAAAATAAATAATTTCAAAATGCATAGTTTTATGTCCATAACATAAAATAGATATGTAAAAATTAACCTTAAACCTATGACCTACAGAGTCCAGTGATACTATTCTGAGATCACTCAGATGTAAAAAAAATTACCCAAATTATTGGTCAAAGCAACTAACAGGAGCAAGGCAGAATCTGCTGGGAATGGACAACACAAAGCTGTGACTATATGGAGGAAATAGGGGACTTATTGTGACCATATGTGCAAACAAGCTACCACTCAGAAAGATTAATAACACCTACTTTACAGACTTCTGAAGATTCAGCAAAATAAAGCATAAAATGATGCTGAGGACAGGATATCACTTGGAGTTTTCATTTACTACACATATATTTAAGCTACTGTTGATAATGAGATATTGAAAGTATTTTAGCTAGAAAAGAGAAGATAAGTAGAATATAAGAATTGCCTTTATATGTTTAAATAATCACTCTTACATGCCTAACCTTCCAAATTCCTGGTTTTGGCATCTGAAACCATACAAAGGGAGGAAGCAAATTTTAATTCAGTATCAATAAATACAGCTTAAAAATATGGAAACATAAAAGCTTGCTTTAACATGAATCCCCTTATTTTTAATGGATGGTCAAGATCCCATTCTGGAGACTGAGAATGGACTTGAGTGGCTATAGAACTTACTTTCCCTCCTTGGATGTAAATGTAATGCAAATTAGAAAGTGACTTTTAGGAATACAGCAAGAAAACCATACCTATTCGGGAGGATGAAGAGAGTTCATGAAAGGAGGAATAGTTAGGGCAAGCTGAGCTAGGCACCTGCAAATCCCTTGGCTATTCCATATTCACCTATTTCTTCTTACATGATGTTTGAAAGCACAGGGATGGACTAAAAACAAAATGAGGACTAACTCCTTGGTATTATTGTCCAAATGAGCTGACAAAACAAAAATAATTTTCTATGGAAAGAGTAATAAAAATAGGATAATTTTGTAGAGACCAACGTGCCTTTTATTTTCAAATTTGGAGAAACAGAAATGGAAGGGAGGCATTTGCTATGTACTAAACTATTCATGAATAAAGCCAATACCTTTCAATTTTCCCATCTAGGGACTTGACAGATGTGGTCAAAAGCCAACATGTAGCACTCTTTTCTGAACGTGAAGCATCAAATTAAATGTGAGCCCCTGGTCCTGCAATAATAGAATATTAACATCTGACTCCGACCTACAAAAACTGATCCATTGTCATACCCGACCTTACTATGTAATGCAGCTCATATGTTATGGACGCATAGATTAGGCTCTGAAGTTTTTATTTTGAGAATCTTATGTGATCAATCCAGTGGTCCCCTTTCACATGTCACGTCTACAAACTCATCCTTCCTTAACTAATATTTACTGAAAATGAGTTTTGAACTTTTCTTAACTTTTCTAAGGAATTAGATCAATACCCTCTTTCAATGTTACTTGAAAAAATTTTCCTTCACACTACAAAATGACTAATCACAAAGAACTCATTTGTAATCTCCTAAATAATAAATGATTTTCATTATGCTTTTGCTCCAAAAACTGCTTTTTAAAGCCAAAAATGGCACATGGTTCCTGTACTATGAAAATTATGTTGGATGATAGTAAAATGCTTGGTTGGTAGTGAGGGTTGATGCTAAGTTACTAACTAAAATCATAAGTCAGAATTCCTTTTAATTCCTATATGAGGAATAATATTAGCTATATTATTTAGGATTCACAGGCCTTGCTACGCATTATACAATACCTGAAAAATATCTCCCTATGCAAAGCACCATTAAAATTAATGACGCAAGGAAGCAGCCTCATAAAATTATGCACTCATATTCTCATAAAGAGCAATGACAATTGTGATCAATTTTTACCAGGCAGTTTCTAGGGTATAAGTTAAAATACTGTGTCTGTGGGGGATTTGCTCAGTAGAGGTCTCTGTAGCATACCTGATGCAAAACTTCTTGGGTGTATTAATTTTCTTCTCCATAACATTAAGTCCCCTCCCTTTAACATGACATACATATGGTCTTATAATAATCTATAAATTCATTAATTACTCAAAGTAATGTTTTAATCTGTTAATGAGTATTTGACACTTAGTCAAGGAATTAGTGCAGTCATAACACTACAGTGGATAACAACAGTGGATAAGACACTTAGCTCCACCGAGTTTGAAATAGTCTCTCTCTCGTGTATGGGAAAATATCAGATGGAATTTGAATGACTGTTTCTATTTCTAGTACTACAAGAATTAAAGTCCAAACTCCTAACAATTACCACATTTGTGATTCTGGAAATGGAGAAGGTAAATTAATTGGTGTCCATACAAACAGATTTTAGTTGTGAGTTCCTAAAACAAAGCTCAATGATTTATACTATTTGATGGAAATGTGATCCTCTGGAAAGATCTTTTAAGGCCACCCCCCAGGATGAAGTCCAAGTATGAGGGAGGGAGATAAATTAGTCAAATTATCTCTCCTGATTATGTTACTTAAAAAACAAAGAAGGGGCTTCCCTGGTGGTGCAGTGGTTGAGAATCTGCCTGCCATTCAGGGGACACGGGTTCGAGCCCTGGTCTGGGAAGATCCCACATGCCGCGGAGCAACTGGGCCCGTGAGCCACAACTACTGAGCCTGCGCGTCTGGAGCCTGTGCTCCGCAACAAGAGAGGCCGCGATAGTGAGAGGCCCGCACACCGCGATGAAGAAGGGCCCCCGCTCTCCGCAACTGGAGAAAGCCCTCGCACAGAAATGAAGACCCAACGCAGCCAAAAATAAATACATACATAAATAAAAATACATTTTTAAAAAAACACAAAGAAAACAGTATAGCAACAACCAAAATAGTGACTTCCCTACAAAGAAATTATTCAGTTTATTTGATTTGATATTAAAAGTCATTCTCATGAGGTTCTTTATATATATATATATATATATATATAAATTATTTATTTATTTTTGGCTGCATTGAGTCTTCATTGCTGCACGTGGGCTTTCTCTAGTTGTGGCGAGCAGGGGCTACTCTTCGTTGCGGTGTGCAGGCTTCTCGCTGCGGTGGCTTCTCTTGTTGCGGAGCATGGGCTCTAACTGCCCAGGCTTCAGTAGTTGTGGCACACGGGCTCAGTAGTTGTGGCTCGTGGGCTCTAGAGCACAGGCTCAGTAGTTGTGGCACTCGGGTTTAGTTGCTCTGCGGCATGTAGGATCTTCCCGGACCAGGGCTCGAACCCGTGTCCCCTGCATTGGCAGGCACATTCTTAACCACTGCACCAGGAGGGAAGTCCCCATTAGGTTCTTATCATTGGTTTTTATTTTAAAAATTTGAATCAGGACAGTTTGATGTATAACCTACTGTATGGCAGGTCATGCATTAGTCAACGGGGATACCAAGAAGAATAAGTATTTCTCACCACCAAATGGCTCACATTATCATAGTAAACCGTGCACAGAGTTCTCAAAAGTCTGTTGCACTGTTCTAAATGGTTCTAAAATGGTTCTAAAAACCATTTGTCTGTATTTGGTGTCATCTTTATAACTGTAGCTTAAAAAGATTGTTAAATATTCTTCTTGCTCCAGATGGATTTTAAGTAAGTCTGGATAGTAGCTAAGAAAGTCACTCAGATAAACAACTACTAATTAATTTATGTGTAAGTCAAAATAAAGTTCTAAATCTTTCTGTACCACATTTGGTTCATAACAAAAAATCGTATGATACTGGTCATCTTATTTTAATGTATTAATATTTTGTCTCTCTATCATACAAGGAGATAATCACTAACTCATACTGTTGTTTATCTGACACATTATTAACACCTACCATGGGTCCAATATCATGCTAGTCACTAGGGTGCAGTGGTGATATAAAACTGGTATTTCTCCTGACTCATGAAGTACATGCTCTAAAGATTATGCACATAGGGTGGCTCTTGGTAACTGGCAAATATTTTAGACATGATAGGTTTTCTTCCCTTTGTCTGCTTCTTCTTAAAGAGTGAGAGACTCATCTGAAGAAAAAATAAATTCTTATGTCTCATTCTCCTTGTGGATACCTAGTGGATAATTTATTACATATTATAAATGCTAATCTTTTAAAAGCTGTGCCTTGCTCCCTGTTCCTTCTGTGTTTTGGAACAATGAAGACTGATGGCTACTGAGTAGATCAGATTTCTAGTGTGGACTTAGAATTGGTGAATAAATTTGTCATTTACCCTTTCTATGTCAGACCAACTGGTCAACTTGAAGCATGCTGACCCCCACTGAGGCTTTCTCTAGCTACTCATCTGAAAACTGAGAGGAAGAAGAGACAAGATAAAGGGAGAAGGGAGAATGAGTAGAGTCAGGTTGAGAGCAACAGCATGTGATTCTGTTCAACTCTTCATTTACTATCTTACTCTGACATTATGATCATTAATGCTCACAATGTTTTGAGAGAGCAACAGTCTGTCACTGACCCTGACTGCCAACTGCCTCTGTCTTTAAAGACCTAGCTCTTATATTTGCTCCCTAACACAAATATATAGAAAGAAGAGACTGAGATAGATTATCTTTGCAGGAGACATCAAGTTTCCCACCTTACTTTAAGAATCTAGTCTTCTGATAAAATACCACATGAGCATCCTTAGACAAAAGAAGCTGAAAGCACATTCTTCATCTCTAAAGTCTTTGCTGTCTGGGCTCAGAAATCTCTAGTTTTAAAGTGACGTAAGGGATCCTACTAATCAGTTGATATTTGTTACGTTATTTTTAATTTAAAAATAATCTCAAGGGAATGATGCTGAGTTTTTCCCACTGGGTAAAGGGTACTTGAGACCTCTCCTACATTTTCTCAGAATTTTCCATGAATCAATAATCATTCTAAAACAGAAAGTTAAAAAAAAGCAACAAAACAGAAAGTTAAAAAAAAGCAAAAAAAAGAAAGTTAAAAAAATACTCATTAAAAAACCAATAAATAATAAAGCAAAAAATATTAAAAATAAAAGCTCCTTGTTACGGTAATTCCTTTGACCAGGTAACCAACTTAAATGATGACTACAGACAATGTCCAGACTGGACATAAATGAAGCTATTATATGTATACCTATTCATGCTATAATTCTGAAATTCCCCAGTGCTTTTGACATCTTATAGAACTCATTTATTCAAGTCACAGTCTGCTGATAACTATTCAACTCATACTAACGCTACAGAATAAAATTCTAAGAAAAGAAGTATACAATTTACAGCCCAGTCTTAGACAGATGGTCTGAATGATTATTCCCAAAAGGTTCAGCTCTGTGACAAGATCAATTGCTGTAACAAATATATATGGTGTTTCACACTTCACTCAACTCTACTGTGCAAAAAAAAATATGGGAAAACCATCTAATACTGAGTATATCCCATGTTTACCCCCATTAAAAATGGATCTCAGCATTCAGTGATGTGGGTCTCTTACCTGAAATCGGGAGGATAAAGAGAGCTTAATTAATGGCACAAGAGGTGTGAAAATATTGCTGTGTGATGGGAAGCACATGGAGTTTTCAACTATGCAACCTAAGAATTGGCAAGGATTTTCATGTCCACTGCCAGCAGTTCTCTTCCTCTGTTCCTCCAGATTTTGGCAGCTGGAAAGCACAGGCTGTGCTGTCTTTCCACTTTCCCCCAAGCGGTGAAACTTGCTCTGCTGTTAGACATCCATACAAATGCACACAAATAAACCTCGCCTGGGTTTCAAGAAATCAATAATTCAAAGTGTTGAAAATGATTAAAAGCAACATATAGAACTGAAGGAATAGGAATTTATTACTAATTTATTTAAGCATCTTTCCCTTGGTGGTTTGCTCACCAGGAAAACAGACCTACTCGCCAGCCACACAGAAGAGTTCCACAGAAGCGAGAGTGTTCATTTTCACCAATAATTTTGCCCATAGCATGTTAACCTTTCAGCAGTATTTGACACAGTTGCTTAGTCTTTCTTCTTTAAATGTTTTCTCCTCTGTAATTAATGACAAAAGACTTCCTAGGAAACTTTTTCTAATTTTATGAACTCTCCTACTCAAACCCTGCCTCCCCTTCATCCATTTCTTTCTCTTTTTTCTCCCTTTTTCTCTCTATCTGACACACACACACACACACACACACACACACACACACACACACAATTAGTTTTAACTTTAGAGAAAAACTGAGAAGATAGTAGAGAGAGTTCCCATATACCTGCCACTCAGTTTCTCCTGTAACAAACATTGTATCAGTATGGTACACTTGTCCTAATTAATGAATCAACATTGGTACATTATTATTAAATAAAGCTCATGCTTTTTTTTTAGATTATATAATTTTGTACCTAATATCCTGGAGGTCTATGACCTTTTAAATGATTTTTTTAAACTTTGCATACAACAAGGATCATTCTTTGTGCTGTAAAGTACTATAGGTTTTGATGTAAACACTGTGTCATGTTTTCATCATTACAGTATTATAAAATAGTTTCACCACCCTAACAATCCCCTGTGCATCACAAAGTCAACAACCTCCTCGAACCCCTTGCAAGCAGTGATTTGTTTACTATATCTGAAGTGACACTTTTTCTTGAATATCATAAAAATGGAATTTAGCAGTATGCAGCCTTTACACACTAGCTTCTTCCACAATGGCAATGTACAATTAAGATTATCCATATCTTTATGTGGCCTGACAGCTCATTATTTTTTTAACACTGAATATTGTTCTGTTGTATGGATGCATCAAAGGTTGTTTACCGATTCACCCATTAAAAATACCTTATTGCTTCTAGTTTTTGGTGATTAGGGACAAAGCTGCCACAACATTCACATGCAGATTTTGTGTGGACCTAATTTTTCAAATAAGATGAGCAAACACCTACGAGTGTGACTGCTGGATTGTATTGAAAACCATGTTTTAGTTTTACAGAAAACTGCCACACTATGTCCCAAAGTTACTGCACCCTTTTGCATTTGTAACAAATGAGAGGTCCCGTTGTTCACATCCTCAGTAGCTGGTACCACCATTTTTGAAAAACATTAGTTATTCTAGTAGGTGTGCAGTGATATCCCATTGTTTTTTAATTTTTTAAACATCTTCATTGGAGTATAATTGCTTTACAATGGTGTGTTCCTTTCTGCCGTATAACAAAAGTGAATCAGCTATGGATCACTGTTTCTCTAATTTGGATTTTGCTAGTGAAATATGATGCGGAGCATCTTTTCATATGCTATTTGCCATCTTTATATTTGCTTTGGTGAGGTGTACCTTCAGACTTTTCCAATACTTTAAATTGGGTGTTTATTTTCTTATTGTTGAGTTTTCAGAGTTCATTGCATTCAATTGAGCCCTTAACATTTTAAACAGACAGTTAAATTCCTTCTCGGACAACTCCAGCAACTGTGGAGTTGTGTCAGATCTGAGCCTGGTTCTGACAATTGCTTGGTCTCTTCAGATTTTATCTTCTCTTGCCTTGGCCTGTCTTTGAATATTTTTGCTGAAAACTGGCATATTATATCAAGTAATTGCAACTGAGGTACATCATCATTTTGTATTTTTCTGGCTGAGAACTGGGATGAGTATAACATTTTTTGTAACTATAGGTGTCAGAGCCTTCAACTTCCTCTAAGGACTTTGTTTGATGTTGTTTCTCTTGTTTTTCTGGGCTGCCTTATGAACTCTTCCTCAAAGAAAGTCTATGTCTTGCAGCTCTTTCCTCTGCAGTCCAGGGTTAATACGCTGGATCCCTTTTGTAGTTGTAAGGTTCTGGAGATGGGAGCATTCTCCAATTGTACAATTAATGTTCCATCTTTTAGTGGATGTGGCTCAAAGTTGTGACCTTAACAAGTGTTTCTTCATTGGTATAGCTCCTTTCTCCTGACCCATAATCCCTTCCCTGGCGGCAAAATTCCCAGTCTATTTTGTTGACTCCCTTATCCCTATTAACGTGTTTTCTTTTTTCTTCTTCTCTATACAGGAAGAGTTGCAGTGGCTAGAATGGGGAAAATAGCGCCCCCCCAAGGTCTGGATAAGGCTGTGGCAAAGTTTTGTTTGTTCAGTTCCCCCCTCCCCCACCCCCGTACATTAAGACTTTGATATGAAGAAGGTTCTAGACATATTTCACAATAACTTATTTTTCCATCTCCCTCCTCTACTCCCTCACCTCCTCATCTTAATAGAGTCAAGAGGGGGTCTTTCTCTTGACTCAGATCTCCACTGTGAAAAGCTAGTGGGGTTCCTGGAGATAAAGGTTATAAAAGTGTGGAAACCCCTAAAACTGTGGTGCCAAGTAGCTTCTTACTCTCAGGCTAGTCCACTGTCAGCCTGCAGAAATTCATCAAAAATTACCATTTAATTTTGCCCACCAGTTTATGGCTCCAATGGCTTCTGCCCAGGGTAAGCAGACCTCTACTGTGTTTCTCTGGATCCACCTGTCTCTCCATGTTTTGGTTTGGCAATTTGCCTGTGTAACCATCAGTTCTCTGATGGGTGCAAGAAAAATTGTTGATTTTCAGTTTGTCCATCTTTTTCTTGCTGTAAGGATAGCAGTGATAACTTCCAAGTTCTTTACATGGTAAAGCTGAAATTAGAAAGTATTCTCTTTTTCTGGCTTTTTTACTTCTCATTGTATATAGGTAACAGTAGATGCACTACATTGTTTCTCTCCTTGGCTATACCATATCCAATCTAATACGTTTAATTCTCTTACTGTATTATACACACATCTGTCTCATATCCCTGTAGCATCTTTTGTGCTAGCAGTTTCTTGTATCTTATAACATCCCCTCAAAACAATTTTGAAGGATAAATTAATTATAGAATAAAACAACACTTTTATAAATTTAAAGCTGAATTTGAAATTATATATAATGCTGAATACTAAGGATGGCAGCTGAAGTAAAGAGACAATAATGAGAACAAAAATAAAATAAGACAAAACCCAGAGGTTTTCTAGGCTACAAATGCCATAGGCCTTTCCGAGAGGTTTTCCAGGCTATAAATTGTCTAAAATCAAGGTATATTTACAATCTAGCTTCAAAAATGCTTAGTCGTTTTTAATCCTTCGATATATGGGCAAAATAAAGATATAAAAATTCTGGAGGTGTTTATGGTGACCATTTGTCTTGAAATGGAATCAAATGTTAGGCGGTCTATGGAAGGATACATATATTTAGGGGTGGTGTTGCAGAGGTAAAAATTCACAAATAATCTCTCTCAATACGAAGAATAAATGCAATTTCAGGGAATTCTTGGAGAACAAAATCAAACTTATTTAAAAAACCTACCATGACAAAGACTATGGTCTGTGATTTTCTCATTAACTTGTCTCAATAACCTTGACTCTAGGAGGATATGTCAGTGAGGTGAGGATTTTTCCTTGCCCATTCTTCGGTACAGAAGTAAGAAAAAACCTTGGCGATATTCCAAAATAACTGTTAAGGAGATGCTCAGCCTTAATTTAGAGTGAGTTTGGGTTCTATTTATTCAAGTGGGGTTAATGAAACATGAGAGTATCTATGAGTCTGTCAAATGTGCACTATATAAATAATGGTTAACTGGTTATTATCAGTGAACCAGTCCATTGCTGTGACATTAGCATGTCTTAAACTTTTTATCATGGTTTAATAAAATGGAATAATTAAATGTAGCTATGGAAAATTCAAATGGTGTCATCTGTAGAAACCATCCTCGTGACAATGACATTCTTCACATATAACTTAGACCTAAATTTGTATAAAAGGTAGTTTGTCTAAAGAATTAATCTTTCAAAAGAAATATTCATATCAAAAATACTACACGTTTTTATAGTACCTGCAAAAGAGTATCTCAGGAAAAATTTCATAGAACAGAGCTTTATATAAATCATATATTAAAGGCTCTCAAAGCACATCAGAAACCTCTGAAGTGGGAAGCTGTAGGTACAAGAATAAACAAAGTTGAATATTCTTGTTCCCATGGCTAAAGTATAAAGATGACTTCTGCTCAATGCAGGGAGTGCCAAAGCCTGCCAAGGCGAATGCAGATATATGAGGCATTGTGAAATTGCACTCATATATTTTTCCATGCCTGTGATTATTTGCTGATTTACTGTTGTCAAACTCCAGTGCTCATTCATTTAATCACAAGTCCCTTCACGACATAATTTAAGGTGATCACTCATGAGAATCTGGGGTGTGTCAGGAGCCTGAGGAACCACAGTGAGTTAGTGCTCTTGTGGATTCCTCGAGGAGCAATGAATTTCACTCCTCAAATGGGTCCAAAAAATGCGGTTAGTAGCCATGTGTGTTTGCAGAGTTTCAAAGACCGAGACAGTCGGCAGACTGGGTAAGATTTCTTCTCAAGAGACTCCTGGAACTAGAATCAGCAGGCTGGTGAAGCCCAAAACTACAAAGTTGCTGAGGGCCTGTGGCCAGAGCATTGGCAGAGACTATCCCTTTGCCCATGTCAAGTGGCTTCAGCCATCAGATTCATCTGCTCCCTACCATGTTTCACGAGAGATTGAAAATAGATCCTCACTTCCAAAGATTAGCCCCAACTATTTGTGAGATTAAATGGATAGGTGAGTTGTCATCAAAAATATATCAGGGAGAGAACAGAGTTTTGTTTAAGACTTCTTAACCAGGGACTTCCCTGGCGGTCCAGGGGTTAAGACTTTGCCATCCAATGTAGGGGGTGAGGGCTTGATCCCTGGTCAGGGAGCTAAGATCCCACATGCCTCAGGGCCAAAAACCAAAACATAAAACAGAAGCAGTGTTGTAACAAATTCAGTAAAGACTTAAAAATAAAAAAAGACTTCTTAACCTCATGTTTGTGGTTGGGGAATCACGGTGCTTCTAACCTTGGACTGCAAAGCATGGCATTTTAGTTGCATTTTTAAGGATCTACAGTGCCTAGCATTTTGAGGAGATATTTTAATAATTCTTACTAACTCCTTAGCTTATCATTTAAGAAAAAATGTTTCACATAATTTAAAATCCATGGGATATTTGGGATACACTGGGTTAGTAACGTTAAAGTATTTATACAAGCTTCTCAGAACCTTTAATATGGTAATATGCTTTCTGAATGCCCAAGAGGAAAAGAATAAAATATACTTAGAAAACACTGCACACTATACTGAGCTTTGTAGGACCAAGTGTTCAAGTCTTACAACCCAAAGATATTAAGTGACAATTAATTCTCTTCAGCTTAATGAGCCATCAACCAATTAAATGAGGTAATATATGCAAAATCACTTAATAAGGACTCAATAACTATTAATCATTATTATATGGTAAGCCTCGGTATTTTTTGTTTTTAAAAAACATGTTTAGGCTTCCCTGGTGGCACAGTGGTTGAGAGTCCACCTGCCCATGCAGTGGACGCGGGTTCGTGCCCCGGTCCGGGAGGATCCCACATGCCGCGGAGCGGCTGTGCCCGAGAGCTATGGCCGCTGAGCCTGCGTGTCCGGAGCCTGTGCTCCGCAATGGGAGAGGCCACAACAGTGAGAGGCCCGTGTACCGCAAAAAAAAAAAAAAAAAACATGTTTAATCTTTCTGATTTCATTATACACAAAATAAAATGTATAATCCCTAACTATGGTTTAGTCTCACCTTTCTCTCCAATTCCTTGTGCCTCCCCCCACCCCACACTTTTCGTCTTCTTTCTATTTAAATGCATTTCTTTGAGTCCCTAAAATACCCCTAATTCTTCCTGATATAGGGTCTTTACACCAGGCTGCTTTTGCAGCCTAGAGCATCCTATAAGCCCACCTCCTCTCTGCCTGGTTAATCTCTATTCATACCTCCAGTCCCAACTCACAGACCACCTTCTTAGGAAAGTCTTTCCTAAACCTCAGCCCTTGACCACATGCATCAGGCACTTCTTCATACCATCATGCCAGTAACTACTAAATAAGTTATAACCATCTTACATATATATGTTTTCTTACAAGCTTGGCAAGGGAAGACAAAATTGTGTTCTGTTCATCACTATATTTTTACAGCCAGCATAATAGCTAACACATAATAGCTGCTTTATAAACATATGTTGAATTAATGAATGACTGAAAATAGAGATAGGTTAGCTGGTTAGCAGGAATGATCTAAAATAATTCCAGCCCCTGTTTAGAGAGAGAGAAACTCATACACTCTCAAGGCTTGAGGGCTATGAAACCAATATTCCAAACAAACTCTTTATTGATCAAACAGTTTTCTACTGTGACAACATTTAAGAGACATTTTTGCATTGTAAGTGCCTCTCAAATGCTTTCATTTTAAGTTCATTGAAAATCACCTTGGTTCTCTGACAGGTACTTTTTTCCAGTGCTTTCAATGTTTGGCACCTTAACGGGCATCTGCCTAAATTTTTTCAGTTTGGCTTGTCAGTCTACAGGCCAATTTCTGATATATTCCATACATTTTACTTCTATTAAACTTTTTTCAAGTGAAATGTCTCCTTATTTGTGATGACTTTGACTCCTCATCTACTCTTTCAATTTTCTTGCACAAATGCTCAGGGAAATCTATATTTTCTATTTGAAAATGTACTTTATCCATTTAGATAAAAAAAATTCCTTTCCATATCTCCCACAGAAAGCACCACATTTCTTTTTGTTCTGCTTGTGAAGATTTTTTTTCCCTTGAATCCTTCTGCCACAAGAAGTATAGAGATTCATTTTATCTTGCTTGGGAAGTGACGAAAGATATTCTTAACCCTTTGATGTCTGTTTTTGTTAGAATTTACCTGGACAACTTTTTGCATTAATAAGTTAAGAGGATTATGTTTGTCCTTATGTGGGATATATATCCCAAAGGGTCTCAATCTGATTCAAAAATTTGCAGATTCAGTTTCCCCAGCGGAGCTGAGAGTCAGGATGTACATGAGGTATTTGTATACATGAAAATGGGGAAACAGTTGAAAAGTTACCTGAAAACCAGATTATATGGACACAGCCTCAGGCTCCTATAGTCTGTCTCTGCTGTACAGACTGGATTGTGCATGTAATTACAGAGAAAATTTTAATAGCGTTTTACCTTGGCCATATTCACTGGGAGACCTTATCCCTTTGATGATTCTCGGTTCTTAGCATGAAATCACTGCAAGTTTTCCTGCTGGCTGCCTACTAGTACTTTGTAGACAATTATTAAAGGAAATACTTTGTATTTTATTGAAGGAAGTATTTTAGGATAAAGTTACTATATCTTGATTGTAGATAATGTGAAAAATAAACGTGTATTTATTTATAAATAAAAATCATAAGGGGAAAACAGAAATCACCCATAATCTACCAATCTACCCACACTGATTTCATCAAAGTAGCTTTTTTCTTTGTTTAAAACACAAAAGTGCATCTCCCTACACACCTCTCTACCTTAGCTCTGTCACAAGCCATCTTGTAAATGTGGTTTTGCATCTTTTCTTCTTTTCTTTTGAGAAATTTATCTTGTGAGCCTTTCCTGTATCAACTATCTCATAGAATTATGAAACAAAAATATGTCAATAGGCCTCCAAATATCTTAAAGTACAATATCCCTATCCCTCACCTACTTCTGTCCTATTTCCTTTTAACCTAATTATTTATGAAATTTAGGAGACTTTCCCCATTATCTTTATCCTTCCTAAAATTCTATGAAATGAAAATGCTCACTTTTTATAAGCACCTCCACAATTATTAAATAAATGGCATACCAAAGATAACTTGCAGTCATTGCAGAATAAGTCTTTCCAAGTGCAAAGCGAAGATTAACATTCAATACTTGTCCAGTAAAGAGGGTTTTGATATATGTAAGTACAAGTAGTTATACCTTTTCACTTCCAAATACATTTCTAAAATATTGAAGCCAGCATTGTCCATACAAGCCACACATGAATTTCTAAATTTTAGTGCCTATACATAAAAATTAAAAAGTAACAGTTTAAGTTCACTTTAATAATATTTAAGCCAATACATGAAAAATCCTACATTTCAATATGTAATCTATATTAAAAATTATTAAGATATTTTTGTACTAGGTCTTTGAAAACCAGTGTGTATCTGATGTTACTCTTATAACACATCTCAGTTTGAACTAGACATAATTCAATTGCTTAATAGCCATGTGTGGCTAGTGGGTACCATATTGGACACTGAATGTATAAACGTTTTTTTTCTGTGGAAATAAAAAATCCGATGGGGGGAAAAAAGCTTCTAACTCAGAATTAAATTTGAGGTTCAAAAAATATAATGGTTTTTGATGCTTCTACGGTTTTCTTCTAAGGAGCAGTTCTTTCTAATCTTCAATTTTAAATATCATGGGTATCATATGATAGTGATGCTCCAAGCTGAGCTTGATAATTTTTGACAAAAGTAAGTTATCTTTAAATAGACATTTCTCCAAAGAAGACATGCAGATGCCCAAAAAGCATATGAAAAGATGCTCAACATCACTATCAGAGAAATGAAAAGCAAAACTACAATGACATATCACCTCACACCAGTCAGAATGGCCATCATCAAAAAGTCCACAGACAATAAATGCTGGAGAGGGTGTGGAGAAAAGGGGACCCTCCTACACTGTTGGTGGGAATGTAAATTGGTACAACTACTATGGAGAACAGCAAGGAGGTTCCTTAAAAAACTAAAAATAGAACTACCATATGATCCAGCAATCCCACTCCTGGGCATACATCTGGAGAAAACCATACTTTGAAAAGATACATGCACCCCAATGTTCACTGCAGCACTATTTACAATAGCCAAGGCATGGAAGTAACCTAAATGTCCATTGACAGAGGAATAAATAAAGAAGATGTGATATATGTACAATGGAATATTAGCCATTAAAAAAGAATGGAAAAGTGTCATTTGCAGCAACGTGGATGGATCTAGAGATTATCATACTAAGTGAAGTAAGTCAGACAGAGAAAGACAAATATGATATTTCTCATATGTGGAACCTAATTTTAAAAAATGATACAAATGAACTTATTTACAAAACAGAAACAGACTTGCAGTTATTGAAAACAAACTTATGGTTACCAAAGGGGAAACATGGGGGGGAGGGATAAATCAGGAGCTTGGGATTAACATACACACACTACTATATATAAGATATATAACCAACAAGCGCCTACTGTATAGCACAGGGAACTCTACACAATATTATGTGATAATTTACATGAGAAAAGAATCTAAAAAGAATGAATATGTGTATATATATTACTGAATCACTCTGCTATACACCTGAAACTAACAAAACATTGTAAATCAACTATAATAAAATAGTTAAAAAGTAATTTATCTTTAACATATACAAACCTGCTGTGTTTTCTTTATAATATTATTCTTTAGATATTTAAAACATTTCATAATTACTGAAAGCATAGATCACCGACCAATTTAGGAAATATTTTATATTATTAAAGCTTTACAGCTCTGTGAAGTAAATTGCCAAATTTTTAATTTCAAAAACAATCTAGAGTCCCGATGGAGTTATGGAAAATGTTTTTAGATCTTTACCAAACACTGACTTGTCAAAACCAAAAAAACACCACCAAATACTACCAAATAAAATAGTCTATGGTTATTTTACTAATATTTATAAAATTAAAGACAGGAAATGGAAGAGGAAGAAAGTTTGTGGGGGTTTTTCTATTTTAATTGGGGAAAAAATAATTGAAAATATTTAATACTAAACCATATGAAGCATTATTATGTGCTTACAACTAAACATACACAACATTATCTAACCCTAAAAATTTCTCTTTCTTATTTTTCTCACTTATAAGTTGTGTTTGAATTTGCCTAAGTGACAGGGTAGTTGAGGAACAATGTATATAATAAGATGATACTTATTTTTATAGTTACTTATTACATAGCTATCCACATTTCTCTGAACTTTAGTTTCCTTGTCTGCAAAGTAGGATGATCATATTCTTGAGTAATCATTTATTTGATGTACATAACTTGAATCTTTACTAAGTGTCTGTTAACATCTTGATTAAAGATTAAAACTAAATTCAACCTGTCCCACCCCCACTCCATTCTTTTAACTTATGTTTCTTTCTAAAATTCAGGAGGCTTTTCTCATTATCTTCTTTATCTAAACTTGAAATAAACTAAAGGAAAAACAGAGACACTTTTTTTGACATAGGGCTGAATGCTATTTGGAATGAAGATTTCATGAGAAGATGCAATGGAAAACCCTCAGACATGCACAGTATTGGGCAAATGTGAGGATTATTTTTGTGAAAAATGTGTTCTGCCATTTGGAGACCAAAAAATTGCATTTACCCTTCTGCCTTTTTCCTAACTTTGCCTTCCATCAGGCATCCTGAACTAGGAAGCAATGTGTACATTTCACACAAAGAGTGAGAAAGTGAGTCCATCTTCCCTGTGTTTTACACTGTACAGTAACTGACACTAAACAAGTTGGCTGTACCACATGTCTATTCAAGCTCATCTGTGCTAAGGGATGATTATTCCAAAAATTTCTTGTTACTGAAATATCATGTCAATTTCTGTCTTTCTGGGGAAAAAAATATATGCAGGGAGTTATAACAACCCCTTTTAGAGCAAACACGAGGTTCCTTTTTGGAAAGGGAAATTGATCAGCTTGGAAGGGAGGGCTCAACCGTGTTCTTTATTGAAATTGTGTCTATTTGCAAAGCTTGTTATTAATCCTGCCTTGGTGTGTGGAGAGAAAGGGAAAACCTGAGCACTCGTCTGTATATGTTTACAGTATCGAGTCAATTTGCATTAATAATGATTTAAAACTAGCAAATTAATTTGCGAGGTGACTTGTTTGAGGGAAGGCCTTTAAACACACTCGGGAGAGCTATTTTGAAATCACTCAACACAAGGCACTATATTTAGAACCTGTGTTGTGTCTCTGAAGCTCAGTAGCAATAATGGCCGATTTCCGAAGTGAGGACTGCCTCCATGGGGAATTCCACTGTGAAGAGAAGTGAGAAGTTCCCTGAATGAGAAGGACTTAGTAGCCTCAGTGGTGGATCAAAGAGTCGTTCTAACATGGTCTTCAAGGTCAGGCAAAGATCCCTTCGTTTATTTCTTTCAATAAATATTGAATATGCATCTATTTTTCTGCTGGTCCATATGCTACACTCTGGAAAGACAGCACAGCCAAAACAGATCATGCCCTGTCCCCATGGAATTTGCATTCTAATAGGTATTCAAATAAATAAAATAATTTTTGATAGTGAAAATCACACAGAAGGAAATCCACAGGTGATGAGATAGAGTAATGAGGGAGATTTAACAATCTTTTATGGTGTTCAGAACACTTAACGTGAACTATGCCTTCCTAACAAAATTTCAAGCATATGATACAATATTGTTAACTATACATACAATGTTGTACAGCAGGTCTCTAGAACTTATTCATCGTGCATAACTGAAAATTAATACCCATTAAACAGCAACTCCCCATTTCCCCTCCCTCAACACCTGGAAACCACCATTCTACTCTCTGGTTCTGTAAGTGTGACTTTTTTCAGATACCTCATAGAAGTGGAATCATAGAGAATTTGTCCCTCTGTGACTGGCTTGTTTCTCGAGGTTTTATATCTTTGGTAAGGTGAGTCAAGCAAGGTTTATCGGAGAGATCTGAGTGTTATTAAGAAACCAGACCATCAGATGAGAAGCCCGGAAAGAGTTTTATCATCACTCGAGAGCCCACAGCTTCACTGAAGTCAGAAAGAACTTGTGTATTTGATAATCAGATGACAGATGCTAATTTTAGTCTATGTTTTGAAGTTGGAAATTTAAATGGACATTTAATAGATGGTGTTTAAATGATTTTTTTCAGAGAGGTTTGCTTTTACTAGCACCCTTTCATCTACTGTGTGTTGAATGGTTTGGAGCCAGACAAGAATGGAAGAGAAAGATCAACAAGGTCCAGATTGGTGACAGTGGCAGCTTGGACTAGGGTAGTAGCCATGATGGTGGATCAGAATGGATGTTTTCAAAATGTGGTTGGAACAAACAGATAAAGAATTGGATGTAGAGAGTGAAGGAAGACAGGGATTGAAATACCTCCTGGATATTGTGATGAGCATGTGAGTAAGTTGTGATGGCAGGTATTAGCATGTATTGGGTGAAGACTGTAGGAAGAAGACATTTTGGAGAATAGAAATCAAATACCATTTTGGACACAGTAATTTTGAGATAAGTATATTATGTTCAACTTCCTACTGGATATGTAACTTTAGAGTTCTGGAAAGAAGGCAGTCATCTGAGATATAGGACTTGGAGATGATTCATGTTGTTCAATAGAGAAGTTTCTTCATAGCTTGGCAGTCAGTGTTACCTGACTACTGTTACCTAGGTAGGTAGAATTCAGTGTATAATGAGTCCTGAGTGCTTGATAAATACTGAACAATTTATGGGACATAGAAGCTTTCAGTGCAGTATGAGTCCCATACTTTCCAGACGACAGTATTGGGAATGGGGTGGACTCTTCCCTTATAAGCAGTATACCTACTAAAATTTACATGTGGGCAGGAACTATATGTCTCCCATGCACTGCTGCCATGCCAAGGTCTGGCTTAGGACTTGGAGCATCATAGTTAGCTGCTCAACAGGTATCATGGAATAAGTGATGTGAAGGCAGGTCAATCCAGAGAGTACTATTTGAATCATCAACTTTCTCCCTTTTCTTGGAGAACAGTTTAGGATTGAAGCCTACTGAAACTAATTTACATATTTGTATTTGTCATCCTCCTTTTCCTTCAGTGTCAAAGATTATTTGAAGTAACATCAAAAGAAGTCTGTGAAAGAAACAAATAAGATGGATATAGCTGACTGCAAATTAATATTACCCCCAATCCTTCTCCTGTGCTGGTAACTTAGAGGCTTCCTAAACATTGCTAGGAAAAGAACAGCTGAATGAACTTGTGCCTCCTTCAGTGTCTCTCTCTTCAGAAGAACAACTCTCCGATTTTGCTGGTTGCTCTTGAGATTCTCTAGGATGTTTTACTTTTCTCAAAGTGATTTGTCTTCAGAAACCAAAGTTAAAGCTCTTTTTCCTCCTTTAAGGTAGTTCCCTCAAAAGGATGGATATTCATTTAGTCCAACGGTACCACTTAGACTCCGAAATCTTGGAACTTGGGAAATCTTTTATTATTATTCCAGCTTAGGATACGGTTTTATGTGTTTATAATCTTATTGCATTTTCAAGTAAAGACAAACCTCTTCGAATCTGATCAGCTGTACTATTCACCCACATGATGGAGCATGGTGTTTGCTGTTTCCCAAGGTTACTTCTGATCGTCAGAGAGGGTGTTCATAGAATAGGGCATGGAACTCAAAAGGGCTCAAAAATTATTGCACCGATCCCTATCACAATCAGCTTGCTCTCATGTATGGTGGAGAGGTTTACACCGTATGGACAGTCATAGGTCTTTCAGGACTTACATTCTAAGTTTCCAAAGTTCCTAAGAACCTCCTCTGGGCTAGCAATTGTCTGCCCTTAACTAATCATCTAGAGGAAACTGGAAATTTCCAAAAGAAGTTTAAACATGCTTTTAGAGTAATAATGGAATAAGTATATACCAACCAATAGGATTACTTGAGAAAAAGGGCAAACTCATTCTGGAGTTTTATTTTTAAAGGTCTTTATTTTATTATATTATTCTTTTTTTTTCATTTAAAATTGTTATTGAGCTGTTGCTAAATGCTGGCACTAAGCAAGGAGAATCTTGTGGACCCTGATATTTACTGCAACTTTCTTGCTGCAACTCTTACTCTGAATATAACAGAATGTGCTCATAATTAACCCCCCTTCCTTAAAAAGAAAACAGCAAGTTCTGTTTCTATTATTATAAGCATTACAGCCTTTGTAAAGGATGCATTAAAAAATCGCACCCAAATACAACAGCTGACAGCCTGTGACAACCGAACTGCATTTCTGCCATCCCAGAGAAGCTATCTGTTGTCACTAATAATGATGCCATAAATTGACAATCAACTGGAAAGAGACAGTTTTAAATCCATCCTCTTCACAATTTAAAGCAGGTCTTTGGTATTAAACACATTACTAGGACAGCTAAGTGTTCTTACAAAGTAAATGTGTCTCTCCTCCTTGCTTATACTACATGCCATAATCAAAAGGGGAATTGCAAGGTGGCAAGGCCTCCTCAGAAGCACTAACAGTGGGGAAGTGATGGGTGGCATTCTCTGCATTTTCTTCTGCTGGTGAAAGTCCCCTCCATGTCTGAGAGCCTAGAAAGAGCTACAAATGGAGCAGTTCAGAAATCACTCCCTTGCATCTTTTAAATGATGTACTGCAGGGCAGTAGTTAAGAACATGGAATTTTGAAGGCATGTTGGTTTGATTCCAATTGTTCACTTTGTAGAGCAGCACTGCTCAAAGGAGAAACCAGTAGCCATGTGTGGTTATTTAAATTTAAATTAATTAAAATTACATAAAAAATTGTAAAGTGAGTTCCACAGTCATACTAATCACATTTCAAGGGTTTAAATATAGAATATGTCCATTGTCCCAGAAAGTTCTACTGAACAGTGCTATTCTACAGTAATCATTTTTTATTTCCACCATTGACATTCTTTTTTTTAAATTTTATTCTATTCTTTTTTTTTCACCCTAAAATTTGCCAATCACATTTATTTTTCTTGATTGGTGAAATCTGACCGCTATTAAGATCTAAGGGTTATTATATTTTTCACTTGGATCTGAATGTTTTACAAAGATGTCCATACAAGGAAAACCTCAAAATATTTTACAGTTACATTTCTATGTAAATATGCACAGATTGTTTTGATTTTAATTGCTCTATAAAAATATTTAGACCATTTTTCTTGTATGCTATAATAATGTTTCCTTCAAAGGTGAATGCATTTTTTTGTTGTTGTTATTTTTTTCAGTTATGCATATACATGTATCTATTCTTTTTCAAATTCTTTTCCCATTTAGTTTATTACAGAATATTGAGCAGTGTTCCTTGTGCTATACAATAGGTCCTTGTTGGTTAACTGTTTTAAATACAGCAGTGTGTACCTGTCAATTCCAAACTCCCAATCTATCCCTCCCCCCTACCCTTCCCCCCCAGGTAACCATAGGTTTGTTCTCCAAGTCTGTGAGTCTGTTTCTGTTTTGTAAATAAGTTCATTTATATGTGGAACCCGCAGCTGACATTCTAATTCAACCCATCCTCATTGCCAATCTCTGAGCAGTAGTCTCTCTCCTTTTTCTTTTGCTCCCCTGTAATTTCTTCTTCACTCAGAAGCCATTGACATCATTTAAAAACTTAAGTCAGATTGTTTTATCCTCTTCCATAGTTTCTCTTTATGTGAGAATAAAAGCCAAGCTCATTACTGTAAGCCTACAAAACTACACAGCATGGTTACGTACATCTTTCTTACCTTACACGCTGCCACTCCACATGCTACCACTCGACATCTCACCACGTCCCCCCTGACCGCCACCCTGCCCCCCGCCAGCCCCTGCTCACCCCTTACTTCTTTAAAGCCACAGTGACTTTTTTCTGGTCTTTGAATGCTCCAAGCATGGTATCCGCTTCAGGGATTTTGCCTAGATATTCCCCTCACTAGAAATGTTCTTCCCCTTTACTGCCATATGATTTACCTCTTCTCTTCAATCAAATTTTAAATTAAGGTTAATTCCTTTTGGGAGACCTTGCATGACCATTTGCTTATATTGTATCATCTCCATTTCTTTAATTACCTGTTTATTTTGGTTATTCACATATTTTCTTATTTATCATTTGTCTTTATCTGCTGTAATATAATCTCCATAAAGCCAGGCTCTTGTATTTTTTATTCTATCCTCGACCCTCATTGCCTAGCAAATTGTCTGACATAGATAGGTACTCAATAAATAATTTTTTTAAATTAAACTTTATTTTTTAATTTTTTGGCCATGACACGCAGCATGTGGGATCTTAGTTCCCCCACTAGGGATAGAAACCACACCCAGCGGGAGTGCAGAATCTTAACCACTGGACCGCCAGGGTAGTCCCGCTCAATAAATACTTTTGAATGACAAAATGCAAAATGCTGAATACCTCTCTTAGCCACTGAAAATTTTAGATGTGTTAGATTATTTAATTCTCACAATTTGCTTCTGAAAGAGGTAATAATAATACTTTTTTTTTCCAGATAAGGCAAGTGATTAGGCAATATTTGGCACTCTTCACATGTTTAATAAATGGTAGTGCATGGCAACTTCTCTGGATTCCCTTGCAAATGCAGTGGTTGGAAATCAAAGCGCCTAGCTTCTGCCTCATCTGTCTAATGCTTAAATTATATCTTTGTGGTTCCTCTTGTCACACACTTGCCTCAACTCTGCCTGATGCTCCCTACACCCCTAATCCCACAATAGACTCTTCCATTTCCTAAATATATCACACACTTCCCCATTTTTTACTTTACTCTGACAGAACTTCCTACTTGGATTTTTCATTCCCACATTTATGGTTAAGATGAGCCTGGGAGGTACATCAGATTTCAACATTTAGAGAAGTGGAAGAGAGAGGTACTTTCTGTCCCACAACATTAAAATTAGCAAGTCTTCCTATAGCATTTTCAGTAGTATGATGACCGTCCTGTTCTAGTACTTCCTTAACTCATTCATCAGTTATGGAATGCCTACTATGTGCTAAATTAATATGTTATTAAACTTTACAGTTACCAATACACAATCTGTTTTATAAGCTTCTTAAGGTCAAGGAGCACATCTTACTCATTTTTTAAAATAGCCCACACCTACTAATGCCATTCCATAAACATGTTAGGAGCTCAATGTATATTAAATAAACAAAAGCATGATCCATCAGCTTCAAAGTGATTCCTGAGCCAGAAGAAACTCAAAGAAACCACTTGACAGAAAATGAATAGCTCAAGTCCACTGTAAACTGTGGCCAGACCCATGCCTCACTTTCAGAAATACTGAATCTGGGTCAGATATTTGGATAAATCTCATGCATCAGGAAAGTGACTCACTGTCTGAACATCTCCCCTGGAGGTTTAAGCAAAGGCCAGTTGATTTGAGTACCTGGCCAAATAGGAGCATTCCTGTGGGGGAGGAGGAGCTGAGGACTTTGAGAAGATTTTGACCAGCATGAGATTCTCCTCAGGAAGGGAAACAGTGAGGAGATGGTATCTGTTAGGCAGTTTATGGATGGATGGGCAGCCAAACAGCTTGATGAGATAAGAAGAAACAGTTCTAAGGCCACTCTCCCCTCCCCTCAAATAAATTCTCCCATCCATATGACAGGACTGGGCTATTATCCAGTAGCTTGGTCTACCAGACTATGTGTTTCTTGCTTCCTAAATGGAAAAGAAATACCAATACTGGAATTTCATTTAAGAGGTTGCTGTAATTATAAACATAAATTGATATAGCTATATCTATTTACATAGATATAGATACTATAGCTATTGTCTGATTATCTGTAGAACAGTGACCAGTATACAATGGAGGGTATCAGAATCATTTGTGGAGTTTTCAATAAAGATATCATCTGAATAACTGATATCTGAAGTTCATAAAATAAGCATTCCAAAGAAGCATCTCCTATCCCCTGTAACATGCATCCACTGAGGTGACTGTAGTTCTCTTTTTTCCATTTCTCCCCTAAAATGATGTTTGCAATCAAATAAGCCCTCTAAAAAGAAACAATAACCTCATCTTTAAGTACTTCATTCATTTTTAGAGCATAAACATTAAAATTCACATTGAGTTTGACCCTTTATTATCAAACTGTAGTATATCCTCTTAAATATGCCTTGCATGTGGCCACCCAACATTTTCCTATAGTATACACATACTATATATACTATATATAAATATATATCGTATATATAGATATACACACTAATATATAGTATATATAGTATGCAGTATAATATACATAGTATGCATATATACACAAACAGCATATCTTTATTGTTCCATTCTTTTCCTTTGAGATCTCATATATTTATCTCTAGATAACTTATGTCTATTGACCTTAATAATTCACTTTTTAATTTTATTTTAAAAAGTCAAATTTTTCTTTCACAAGATGGCACATGTTAACAGACACCTCCCACGGCTATACCATATGATGTTTCTAGTCTCTTCCAAATTACACATCCCCAGTGCACAATGAAAAAAGGCGTTTTCATATCAAATATGAAAGTGTTATATTTGACAACCATTTTAAACCCACAAAGGCTACAATTTTATATGTTTCAATCTAATATTTATAACATGTGTAACCTATTACTTTCAAATATTAAAGGCAGGCTAAATACCCTATGATCCCAACATGCTCACTTTTTGTATTAAAGATTGTCTTAGAGCCAATACACTACCACTGAGTAGGCTCAGAAGAGTAATATGCTTACAAAGTGTAGAATCAGAGTGAGGAAGGAGTAGTTTACTCTCTCAGGCTTGAGAAGGCAGTCCAGAACGCATAACAGGAATATTCAAATGGGGTTTTGAGGAAAGGACAGAAGTTAACTAGGGAGGCAGCAAAGGTATGACATTCTAACCAAAGTAAACTGCATGTACAAAGGAATTAAAGTATAAGGCAGAGTGAGTTCAGCAAACTAAAAGCAGTTTGGTTTTGCTGGAGCATAAATGTGTGTGTGTATTCAGTTTAGAGTGGTCAAATATGAAGGTGAAGAGATAGTCTAGGACCACATTTTGTAATGTTTTACATGTCATATTATAGGGCTTGATTTTATGGGGGCTTTAAAAGTCTTTTTAACTAAGGTAGAGATTTTATCCAACAAGCGTCTTAGAATAGTCTAATTGGCAGCCCCAAGCATCTTAGAATAGTCTAATTGGCAGCCCCAAGTGTCTTAGAATAGTCTAATTGGCAGCCCCAAGTGTCTTAGAATAGTCTAATTGGGTTAAAGAGTGAAGGAGGAAGAGGAAGGAGGAAGGAATCATTAGAGGATTTTTCTATATAATTTGCACAACCATTGTTTCTTTCCTGGAGGAGAAACATGGGATGGAAAGAGTAAGTGATAGAAAGAATAAGTGATGGGTTTAAGTAATATGTAGAAAGTAAAGTCAGCAGAACTTGATGTGATTGGCTATCAGGAACAAAAATGGAAGAGCAGTCCTAATTAACACCCTATTCTGGTTTGAGTGACTCAGCAAAATAGGGCTCTTTTCTTGAAATAAGGAACTCCAGGCTTGGAGAAGAGCAAGAGCCACTGTGTTGAAAAAGTGATGACATCACAGTCTTTGGTATCAATATCCTGGCATCCTCTTCTTTATACCCACAACTCTTCCACAAAGGAAATCATGTGGGACAGAGCCATTCATCTAGATTCAAATCTTACAATTACAGAGTCTAATAAATATCACTATTTTACATGGATAAAAGGAAACTATGTAGTGAGGTGAAGATTTATTTATAGATTAAAGCAAGACATGAATGCCAAAATAATCAACGTTGGGATAATCCTCATTGCTTGGAAGCTTACACCTATGCACTGGGATAACCCTGATTTTTTTCTTATAATCATTTGAGATAAAAGTAATATTTATTTTTACTTTGGATGCAGAGAATGGGAGGGTTAGTTCAGATTGTTGGAAGGATCACGGCAGATTCTAAAGAATATAAAAATATTTTAAGATTAAGGAATATTGAGATTTCAGGGAGCGAAGATGGAAAAGAACTAATATTCATTAGTCACCATAAATCTTCAACTTCACATAGAAAAACTGACATAAAAGCAAAAATATGCTAAAAAATTATACCCATTTTACATATTAAAACAAAACTGTAGAAAACCATTTTAAAAGTGCTTCTGGATTTCAGCTGACATTTCCTGGGTATGTCTTATGTGTTAGGTGCATTATGTACGGTGGTAGGCAGCCCCTAAAATGGACCAATAATCCCGATCTTGAGGGAACTCATGGTCTTTTATCATCCCCTCCCCTTAAGCAGGACCTGGACTTCTAATGAATATAATATGGCAGAAGTGTTGGTATGTCACTTTTTTTGGCGATACGTGGGCCTCTTACTGTTGTGGCCTGTCCCATTGCGGAGCAACAGGCTCCGGACACGCAGACTCAGCGGCCATGGCTCACGGGCACAGCCGCTCCGCGGCATGCGGGATCTTCCTGGACCGGGGCACGAACCCGCGTCCCCTGCATCGGCAGGCAGACTCTCAACCACTGCGCCACCAGGGAAGCCCGGTATGTCACTTTTGAGATTGGCTTCTATAAAGACTCTTGCTCCTGTCTTGGGTGCTCTATGCATGCCCATTCTCACTCTTTGGGACCTTCTTTCTCTCTTGGAATACACACTCTGGGAGAAGTATGTAGCCCTGCTATGCGCAGTCAAATGAAGAAACCCACATGATGAGGATCTGGGGTTTCCTTCCAACACTCAGCAAGGAGATGAAGTTTTGCCAAACAGCCCCATTAGTAAGGTTGGAAGCAGATTCTCTAGTTCCAGTCGAGTCTTCAGATGACTGTATTCATCAATCTCATGAGAGGCCCTAAACCAGAATTGCTCATCTAAAGCCACTCTGGATTTCTGACCCTCAGCAACTATGTGAGAAAATAAATGTTTATAGTTGTTTAAGCTGCTAAATTTTGGAATAGTTTGTTATGCAGCAATAACTCTCACATACACTTGATTTAGTTCATTTTATCCTTATAAATGTTGAGTATAGATATTAACATCCCCATTTTACAGAAATCACTGAGTCCCACAGAGGCCAAACTGTTACTGAAATTTTAACTCCATTCAGTCTGACTCCTAATTCTTTCCATCACACCCGAATGCCTCTGGGAATTTAGGGCTCTCTAGAACTAACTGTAGTAATTCTGATGTTTACGCAACATCTGCTTCCTTGGTTTCATTTCTGACCATTTTCTGATCACTCTGGCAGGGACAATTCAGTTAAGACTAGGCGCTAATATATTGTACAGCTACTTCGAGCAACCTACTGCTTTGGCTGCAGCCTGGAACAACCAACTCTCCCAGCAAGCTCTGATTAGCATTTTGATCTTGACAAGCACTTCTCCTTCTGAATGCCAAAGCAGGAATGGCTGTTGTCACTGCCACACCTTAGGGCTTCTACTGTAGCTTACTCTGTGGTTTGCCTCTGCTTACTGAAAACACAGGCTCTGCTACTGACGCACTCCACGTGTGAGCCATTTCCCCTGATTTTCAGGCATGTAGGGCCTTTGAGGAGAAATGATTCCACATAGATTGTGCTCACTATGGATGTGAAAAGTATCTGGGTTGGCATCTTTTAGTCCCTTTTTATGATATATTAGCTTATTTAATACCTACCTGACAAAGTTTTTGAGGATTATTTTACTTCCTGTCCCATTTTTTTTTTAATCTATGATGTGGAAATAGTAACTTGTCTATGTTTATAGATGATTGATCTAAGTTTATCTGACTCATCTCTAACATAGAATTATTATAATTAATTATTATTTTCCTGTGACCTGTGGAATACAGCAATGTAAAGCTCTATGCCAGCATCTTGTGAGTACCTACTGCATATTTTATTCTCCTTCTTTTTTTTAAGAGGTCATAAGGAGTGGTCAACATATTTGTCCCAGAGATGCACACATCTTTTATAATTTACTTTTTTTGAGGCCTTAGAAGACTAAAAAATCATTTCAAAGAATGGCAATAAATTCTACTTGGGTTATGTAGACGCCCAGTTCACCTTTCCATAAGTAAGTCTGTCTTACTGCTAAATGAGCCTCACCAAAATGTACACTTGGGTAGCAGAATGTTGAGTGACTGCTATTGGTTAAGGTGGTTGAGGAAAATTAGTGGAAGGGCTGTCATCCCAAAGCTGTCCTTTAAAATAGACCTCTCTTCTCTTTGAGTGGTATAATAGCCATTATTTATTGAGAACTTACCACACCCAGAATACTTTAGCTCTTCCAGATAACATATAGCTTCTCAGTCTATAAAATGGAGATGAGGATTTAGATAAACATTCCAAGGTCATAGACCATCAGTAGTACTTAGGACATGGTTGGTTTATCTTTCCTTGATCCCCAACACAGAACCCTGTTCACTATATTCTTCTGGCCATTATTATTTACAATAATCATCACAAAGGATAAAGTCATGATGGAGAAAGTAATTTATAAAAAAAGAATGAAACCAGGAGAGAATTATTCCAATAAAGGGAAAGGATGAATAAATAAATAAGTAATCAGTTAGTTAATTAATTAATTGTGTTCATGAGTACATCTGACAGAGGGGTCCCAGAACAAAACAATAAACTCTGCTCCATAAAGTACAGGTAGTAAACATCACAATCGTAAGCGGTTACTATGTAGTGGGTACTTTTCCATTAGGATTGTTGCAGGAATTGTAAGAGATAACCTGTACTAAGTATTGTCTTTATGTCTGTTTTATATATGAAGCATTTAAGGTTTAGGGAAGGTAAATAACTTGCCAATAGCATCCAAAGAGAAATCAAAGGGACATAGATTTACCAAGTAGTCTGACTTCTAGGTCATCATCTTAATCTCTTAACAATACTGTTTTTTGTCAAATGCTGATGTTTCTTATCAAGGAATGTTTTAAGGGTACAATGGGTTGACATAACATTTTATTTCAGGTGGAAACAAGGTCTCCTAAAAATCAATTAATTACATTGTAATTCATAAATTAATATACTTTATAAATAATAATAATAAATTAATGGTCAACACAGGACTATGTTGGTTCAAGTTGGGACCCAGGGCAGTCTTCCCCAAAATATGCCTCAATGACATATTGATTATTCTGAATTCAAGTTACTAAAAAAACAGACAGTGGGGAAAAAAATGTTAAAAAACACTATGAACTCCCTTTTTACCCCAAATATGGAAAATAAATCTCCCATGTGGAGGTATCCTCCCTATACCAGGAGGATAGAAACCATCCTTATCACCAAAGTTAGGATATTCAAAGCTAAGAAAGCTGTCTAAACAAACTTTGTTACTTCTTCATTAGTCTGCTCCCCCAAACGTAAGCCCCTTTGTTTTGTTAAATCTTCACATATAATTGTTTCTTTGTCTAAAAATGATATGTAAATAGTCTGCTTTGATTACTTTACAATTCCCATTTCTATGAGACCTCAGTGTATATGATTTTTTTCTCTTGTTAATCTGTCATGTGTCAGATTAGACAGCCAAAGGAACTCAAGAGGGGTTGGGAGGAAATTTCGCCTCCCCCACAAAAGGTAATTTTTTTTCCCTAGATTGTAATACTTTTTAGTCATTCTGTACTAATTTAACCAACTGGATTGGTTAATGGCAATGGAGTACACAGACCATACACTCAGGGTGACAAGAGATGACAAATGTAGCCTGACTGTGGCCTAGAGAGATCACATTGAAAAAGGGCCTGCTCTGAATCTTTATGATTATTTTTTCATTGGACACAGGTAGTATTGGTTACATAGGTAACTACCAATGGTTTCTACTTTCTAATTATCTAAATTATAGATATTGAGTTTCTGTAACCTTGTGGCTGGGAACTGCTATGGTTTAAGGTTACCATTTTAAGCCAGTACGACACTCTAGAAAGTATGTTGGAGATGAAATCAAAAGACATGATCTTGAATTTTTTTTAGCTCTACTTTGACTGTGTGTACGGTTGCCAGATAATATACAGAATCCAAATTAAATTTAAACCTTAGATAACATCAGATATTACTTTTTGTTTGTTTAAGTGTAAGAATATTCCAAATACGGTATGGGAGATGCTTACATTAGAAATTATTCATTATTTATCTGAAATTCAAATTTAAATGGGCATTTTCTGTTTTTATTTGCTAAATGTGAGTTTGAGAAAGTTCCTGGACTAAAATTTTTCCAACTGCATAATGTAAATAAATAATTATTTCTTGCCTACCTCACAGATTTGTTGAGGTAACAGATCAAATTCTACCATTCATGTCAGTAGCTGTGTCAACAACGTATTTAATAAAGCTAATATCCTGTTACATTAACACATTAAATAATCCTTCCCATTGACTATGATATTCTTTGTCCCACTGATATTATATAACCTTACGTTTAATTTAGATGAATGTTTTTATGTTGCTCATTTGAGTGTTACACTTGGATGCATCTAAGTGTATAAAAGAATAAAAATTGGATTCGGATTGTCCTAAAGAGAACAGCAAAGCCCTCTTAAGACCTGAACTGGTGATGCAGGTCCAGCCTCAGCAGGTGCACACCCTCTCTTGTAACTCCACATTCACTGTGACCCTCTGATGCTGTGTGGCTGACAGGGTCTTGGTGCTCTGGCCTGGTGTCAAGCCTGAGCCTCTGAGGTGGGAGAGCCGAGTTCAGGACATTGGTCCACCAGACACCTCCCGGCCCCATGTAATATCAATCAGCGAGATCTCTCCGAGAGATCTTGGTATCAACACTAAGACCTAGCTCCACCCAACGGCCAGCAAGCTCCAGTGCTGGACACCGCATGGCAAACAACTAGCAAGAGAGGAACACAACCCCACCCATTAGCAAGAGGCTGCCTAAAATCATACTAAGTTCACACACACCCCAAAACACACCACCGGACACAGCCTTGACCACCAGAAAGACAAGATCCAGCTCACCCACCAGAACACAGGCACCAGTGCCCTCCACCAGGAAGCCTACACAACCCACTGAAACAACCTTACCCACTGCGGGCAGACACCAAAAACAACGGGAACTACAAACCTGCAGCCTGCAAAAAGGAGACCCCAAACACAGTAAGTTAAGCAAAATGGGAAGACAGAGAAACAAACAGCAAATGAAGGAGCAAAGTAAAAACGCAACAGACCAAACAAATGCAGAGGAAATAGGCAGTCCACCTGGAAAAGAATTCAGAGTAATGATAGTAAAAATGATCCAAAATCTTGGAAATAGAATGGAGAAAATAGAAGAAACGTTGAACAAGGACCTAGAAGAACTAAAGAGCAAACAAAAAATGATGAACAACACAATAAATGAAATGAAAAATTCTCTAGAAGGAATCAATAGCAGAATAACTGAGGCAGAAGAACAGATAAGGGACCTGGAAGATAAAATAGTGGAAATAACTACTGCAGAGCAGAATAAAGAAAAAGAATGAAAAGAATTGAGAACAGTCTCAGAGACCACGGGGACAACCTTAAATGTACCAACATTCGAATAATAGGGGTCCCAGAAGGAGAAGAGAAAAAGAAAGGGTCTGAGAAAATATTTGAAGAGATTATAGCTGAAAACTTCCCTAATATGGGAAAGGAAATAGTCAATCAAGTCTGGGAAGTGCAGAGAGTCCCATACAGGATAAATCCAAGGAGAAACACGCAAAGACACATATTAATCAAAGTATCAAAAATTAAATACAAAGAAAAATATTAAAAGTAGCAAGCGGAAACCAACAAATAACATACAAGGGAACCACCATCAGGTTAATAGCTGATCTTCTGGCAGAAACTCTGCAAGCCAGAAGGGAGTGGCAGGACATATTTAAAGTGATGAAAGGGTAAAACCTACAACCAAGATTACTCTACCCAGCAAAGATCTCATTCAAATTCGACGGAGAAATTAAAACCTTTACAGACAAGCAAAAGTTAAGAGAATTCAGACCCACCAAATGAGCTTTACAACAAATGTTAAAGGAACTACTCTAGGCAGGAAACACAAGAGAAGGAAAAGACCTACAATAACAAACCCAAAACATTTAAGAAAATGGGAATAGGAACATACATATCGACAATTACCTAAAATGTAACTGGATTAAATGCTCCAAGCAAAAGACACAGACTGGCTGAATTGATACAAAAACAAGACCCGTATATATGCTGTCTAGAACAGACCCATTTCAAACCTAGGGATATATACAGACTGAAAGTGAGGGGATGGGAAAAGATATTCCATGTAAATGGAAATCAAAAGAAAGCTGGAGTAGCAATTCTCGTATCAGCCAAAATAGACTTCAAAATAAAGATTACTACAAGAGACAAAGGACACTACATAATGATCAAGGGATCAATCCAAGAAGAAGAAATAACAATTGTAAATATTTATGCACCCAACATAGGACGACCTCAATACAGAAGGCAAATGCTAACAGCTATAAAAGGGGAAATCCACAGTAACACAATCATAGTAGGGGACTTTAACACCCCACTTTCACCAATGGACAGATCACTGAAAATGAAAATAAATAAGGAAACACAAGCCTTAAATGACACATTAAACAAGATGGACTTAATTGATATCTATGAGACATTGCATCCAAAAACAACAGAATAAACTTTCTTCTCAAGTGCTCATGAAACATTCTCCAGGATACATCATACCTTAGGTCACAAATCAAGCCTTGGTAAATTTAAGAAAATTGAAATCATATCAAGTATCTTTTCTGACCATAATGCTATGAGACTAGATATCAATTACAGGAAAAAAAAACCCTGTAAAATACCAACACATGGAGGCTAAAGAATACACTACTAAATAACCAAGAGATCATTGATGAAATCAAAGAGGAAATCAAAATATACCTAGAAACAAATGACAATGAAAACATAATGGCCCAAAACCTATGGGATGCAGCAGAAACAGTTCTAAGAGGGAAGTGTATACCAATACAATCCTACCTCAAGAAACAAGAAAAATTTCAAATAAGCAACCTAACCTTACACCTAAAGCAATTAGAGAAAGAAAAACAAAAAACCCCCAAATTTAGCAGAAGGAAAGAAATCATGAAGAAATCATGAAGATCAGAAATAAATGAAAAAGAAAGGAAGGAAACAACAGCAAAGATCAGTAAAACTAAAAGCTAGTTCTTTGAGAAGATAAACAAAATTGATAAACCATTAGCCAGACTCATCAAGAAAAAAAGGGAGAAGACTCAAATCAATAGAATTAGAAATGAAAAAGGAGAAGTAACAACTGACACTGCAGAAATACAAAGGATCATGAGAGATTACTATAGGCAACTATATGCCAATGAAATGGACAATCTGGAAGAAATGGACAAATTCTCAGAAAAGCACAACCTTCTGAGTCTGAACCAGGAAGAAACAGAAAATATACACATACCAGTCAGAAGCACTGAAATTGAAACTGTGATTAAAAACCTTCCAAGAAACGAAAGCCCAGGACCAGATGGCTTCACAGGCGAATTCTATCAAACAGAAGAGTTAACACCTATCCTTCTCAAAATCTTCCAATATACAGCAGAGGCAGGAACACTCCCAAACTCATTCTACGAGGCCACCATCTCCGTGATACCAAAACCAGACAAAGATGTCACAAAAAAGAAAACTACAGGCCAATATCACTGATGAACATAGATGCGAAAATCCTCAACAAAATACTAGCAAACAGAACCCAAGAGCACATTAAAAGGATCATACACTATGATCAGGTGGGGCTTATCCCAGGAATGCAAGGATTCTTCAATATACGCAAATCAATCAATGTGATATATACCATATTAACAAACTGAAAGATAAAAACCATATGATAATCTCAATAGATGAAGAAAAAGCTTTTGACAAAATTCAGCACCCATTAATGATAAAAACTCTCAAGAAAGTAGGCAAAGAAGGAACTTATCTCAACATAATAAAGGCCATATATGACGAACCCACAGCCAACATCGTTCTCAATGGTGAAAAACTGAAACCATTTCCTCTAAAATCAGGAACAAGACAAGCATGCCTATTCTCACCACTATTATTCAACACAGTTTTGGAAGTTTTAACCACAGCAACCAGAGAAGAAAAAGAAATAAAAGGAATCCAAATTGGAAAAGAAGAAGTAAAGCTGTCTGTGTTTGCAGATGTCATGATACTATATACATACAGCATCCTAAAGATGCTACCAGAAAACTACTAGAGCTAATCAATGAATTTGCTAAAGTAGCAGGATACAAAATTAATGCACAGAACTATCTTGCATTCCTAGACACTAATGATGAAAAATCTGCAAGAGAAATTAAGGAAAAAGTCCCACTTACCGTTGCAACAAAAAGAATAAAATACCTAGGAATAAACCTACCTAAGGAGACAGAAGACTTGTATGCAGAAAAGTATAAGACACTGATCAAAGAAATTAAAGATGATATAAACAGATGGAGAGATATACCATGTTCTTGGACTGGAAGAATCAACATTGTGAAAATGACTATACTACCTAAAGCAATCTACAGATTCAATGCAATCCCTTTCAAACTATCAATGGCATTTTTCACAGAACTAGAACAAAAAATTTAACAATTTGTATGGAAACACTAAAGACCCCGAATAGCCAAAGCAATCTTGAGAAAGAAAAATGGAGCTGGAGGAATCAGGCTCCCTGACTTTAGACTAAACTACGAAGCTAAAGTAATCAAGACGGTATGGTACTGGCACAAAAACAGAAATATAGATCAATGGAACAGGACAGTAAGCCCAGAGATAAACCCTTGTACATATGGTCACCATATCTTTGATAAAGGAGGCAAGAATATACAATGGAGAAAAGACAGCCTCTTCAATAAGTGGTGCTGGGAAAACTGGACAGCTATATGTAAAAGAAAGAAATTAGAACACTTCCTAACACCATATACAAAAATAAACTCAAAATGGATTTAGGACTTAAATGTAAGGTCAGTTACTATAAAATTCTTAGGTGAAAACATAGGAAGAACACACTTTGACATAAATCACAGCAAGATCCTTTTTGATCCACCTCCTAGAGAAATGGAAATAAAAACAAAAATAAACAAATGGGACCTAATGAAACTTAAAAGCTTTTTCACAGCACAGGAAACCATAAACAAGACAAAAAGACAACCCTCAGAATGGGAGAAAATATTCCCAAGCGAATCAACTGACAAATGATCTCCAAAATATACAAGCAGCTCATGCAGCTCAATGTCAATAAAACAAACAACCCAATCCAAAAATGGGCAGAATATCTAAATAGACATTCCTCCAAAGAAGATATACAGATTGCCAACAAACATATGAAAGGATGCTCGACATCACTATTCATTACAGAAATGTAAATCAAAACTACAATGAGGTATCACCTCACACGAGTCAGAATGGCTATTATCAAAAAATCTACAAACAATAAATACTGGGAGGGTGTGGAGAAAAGGGAACCCTCTTGCACTGTTGGTGGGAATGTAAATTGATACAGCCACTATGCAGAACAGTAAGGAGCTTCCTTAAAAAACTACAAATAGAACTACCATGCAAACCAGCAATCCCACTATTGGGCATATACTCTGAGAAAACCATAATTCAAAAATAGTCATGTACCATAGTGTTCATTGCAGCACTTTTACAATAGCCAGGACACGGAAGCAACCTAACTGTCCATCGACAGATGAATGGATAAAGAAGATGTGGCCCTTATATACAATGGAATATTACTCAGCCATAAAAAGAAACAAAATTGAGTTATTTGTAGTGAGGTGGCGGACCTGAAGTCTATCATACAGAGCGAAGTAAGTCAGAAAGAGAAAAACAAATACTGTATGCTAACACATATATATGGAATCTTAAAAAAAAAAAAAGGTTCTGATGAACTTAGGGGCAGGACAGGAATAAAGATGCAGACGTGGAGAATGAACTTGAGGACACGGGGACAGGGCAGGGTAAGCTGGGATGAAGTGATAGAATAGCACTGACATACACACATTATCAAATGTAAAATATACAGCTAGTGGGAAGCAGCTGCATAGCACAGGGAGATCAGCTCGGTGCTTTGTGACCACCTAGAGGGGTGGGATAGGGAGGGTGGGAGGCAGATGCAAGAGGGAGGGGATATGGGGATATATGTATACATATAGCTGATTCACTTTGTTATACAGAAGAAACTAACACACCATTGTAAAGCAATTATACTCCAATAAAGATGTTTAAAAAAAATAATAAATTCTCTGCTTTCAAAAAAAAAATTGGATTGGTAGGACACTGACCATTTATGGATGGGATATGCCAGTGGGTCTTAGGGGTAATGGTAGGTCAAAATATCTCTACCTTTTAACAAAGTTCCTTGCATAGAAGAGGTGCTTTGTGGGGGTGTGTTTTGTGATGTGCAATTATACCAGTGAAAAATCAACTAAGAGAGATTGCAGGAGATATCTGTTTAATGATGTGGATATTAGCAGTAGCCTATTGAATTCAAGCCTATAGACAAAGTGAAAAATAGCGGCTCCTCAAGCAGATGTGCTGAATTAGCTCCATATTTCTATTAAAGTATGGGCAAAAAATAAGTAGGAAAAAAAATCAATCTGAGGTCCTTAGTCATCCAAACTCCAAAGTTTTGGCCAAACCTAGCATTTTGCTTACACATTTAGATGAGAGGGAACAGACAGATTCAACTCAACTTTGTGTGTAATTCAATTGGTCCATATTTACATAAATAGAACCAACGGATGGGGTAGATGCCAGCAAAATATTAAATGGTCTCTGACATACATTTCTATCTTAGTTGTCGTTGGAATTCTGGGTCTATTTCCAATTCTAATCTCTAATAGTCACAATTAAGTCCTTTAAAATTCTATCATCCTGAACTATTTTGCATGAACTTAAGATTTAATTTTAAAGATTTTTTGTGCAAAAATGCTGAAGTCAATAGACATTTTAAATATGGAAGAGCAGTAAGAGCCAGATTGGTAATAAGAGGTAATAAGTTAATTTTCCAGTGGACCTTGCAAAAATTTAAATAATTGAATTTTATTGTTCTTTGATCAGTGGCTTCTATGTCTCTAACATGCTTGTCAGCTGAAATTTATTTTCCAAGTAGGGCAAAAGACCAGAAAGTGTTATTCATTGCTAGAACGATTTGAACATTTTTCAAGCATATTTGTAAAACTACAGAGCTAATTTGATAATTTACTGAAATTATCATAAAAGTTCAGCAAATCATACACTGCATTCAGATTCTGATATATGCTAGATTTCCTGTTTTTATGAGTCAGCAGCTTTATAACTATAACCATTTGAATTTCAAATGATAAATTTATATCTACCATAGCCCTAGAATGCATAAAATATAATAAGAGGGCACCCTTTAGAGAAATTTAAAAAGAATTGCACATTTTATAATTTGATATATGTAACATTATACACCAGGGCTTATACTGTGCCAGCAAACGTAAGAGGGGATGCAAACTCTTGTCTGTGCCCAGCACAAGGCAACACAACAGAGACATGTTTCTTTGAGTTATGAATCACTGGCTCCACTGAATGCAATGATCTCTATCTTCTTCTGAAGCGGTACGTATGTAACACACTGAAGGGCTCTGTGGGCTTAATTACTATGTTAGTGTTTGGCAGAATGAGAAAGAAGAGATGCCAGGCAAAGTGAGAAAAAGAACTCTGTAGTCATCTCCACAGAGCTGGAGGACCCATAGAAATATTATTCCACAGCCGAGGCAGACTGTATATTCTATATTCTCTGTATTCTGTGGTCCCTTCTTTTCCATATGTCTCTCTTACCAAGCCCATTTACCTACTTGTATACATCTTCCCCGCAAAGTAATTACTATCTTATTTGAATTTTCATTGAACTTTCCCTGTTGAAGTCCAATAACAAAGGCATGTACAAACAGCTACTGTCAACAGGATGCTTTCTCAGCTCTGTTAGATATTAAAATTCTCAAGAACAGGGACTAATTCTTATTACCATAGTACCCCCAAGTACTCTTCCAATGACTAGAAAAATGGCATGGGTCAATAATCACATGATAATGACTTATGGGGCCACAAATACGGAGGTCTGAATTCCAGTTAACTACAAAATTTGTGTGTGGTCAAGTTAACTTACATGCCCTGAGTTTCGGTACATTTGTGTGTTAAGAAACATATGAAAAGGGAGACATAGTGAGGATTAGAGGAAAATAATACAGTGAGAGCACATGGTATAGTCATCAAGTGTTAGCATCATAAGGTTTAACCCTCTATCTCCTGCCTCTCTTTTCTTACTTCCACAAATGTTATCGATGTAATTGTTTACACAGACACTTAACTGCATATTACAATAAATTCAAAATTCCTTGAGAGTTTGGGGCTCTTGATTTTAGGCTATTAGTTCATGAATGAATCTTGGATTAAGTTAGATAATTCCTAATTATTTCATACATGACTGTGCAACCCAGGTAAATTAAGAACTCTGTCCAAGGCACACAGTGAATAAAAGACTAAGCAGAGTCTAGAACTCTGTCCTCAATGCACCACTTATTTTTTCTATATAGGTATTTGTTCAAGGGAAAATCTATATTTTATTCTAGCTCCCAAATCAGCTAAACATTAAGCCAAATGCTTGACATCATGAGTGGCAAAACTGCCCCACATCACTCTGTAAAGGTTTATATCTGTATCTATCTATCTATACACTTACACACATATATGTGTGTATATATATGTATATGTATACATATATATGACAAATTTAAACATTTAAAATATTTATTGAGGTGCTATGCAAATTCATAAGTATTCTATATTTTACTTTGTAATCAGTTAATAACAAGGAACATTCTATATAACTCATCTGCAGTGCAGTACCAAAAACTGAAGTCAAACAAATTAGATAATGTATACAAACACCTAGCATAGGGCTTCACAATTAGTAGGTGTTCAGTAGTTAATTGCGAGGTTGAGTCATGGCTTTTCTTCCTTTCTTGTTAAAAAACTTCAATCAGTCAGTCAATATGAAAATAAACAAAAACCTAGAAAATATACATTCTAGGCAAAGAGAAACCATCAAGACAAAAATCTTCAGAAATGGTTTTTGCTGAAAATAAACTGAGTTGGAAAGGAAGGGCAGACCCTGGCATTGTCTGTGCACGTGCCAGTAATTCAGTATCTGTGTGGGCTAAAGCATCGTGCAGTCTGTTTCAGGGTTAAGGCATCCTGTGTGGGGAGGCACATTCCTCTCTACTTCTGCTTTATATGGGTGGTGGTCTTACTTTATTTTTCTCACGTTGTAAATCCCTGCCCTCACCTGCCCCAAAACGAAACCCACCAAGCATTAACATGGAAAGCAATATTTTCCTAAATTCTGGAAGATTTGAGAGAAGTGAAAGGAATCACAGTGCTTATGGATGCTGGAGAGAAGGAAGAAAGCATTTCCACATCACTGCAAGCACATAATAGATGAAGATAAAGCCTTGAAGAGTAGCCAAATGCACAGAGTTTGCCCTGGTCACATTCAAACCAAAGTCACCATTTGCTGCTCCCAGAATTTGCCAAAAATTCCATATTCCCCTTCACCTACACTATTTTTTCCCCTTATAAATAGCTTAGGTTGTAGAAGGTGAGATGATCAGTGCTACTGAAATAATCAACTTTTTTATTATTTTATTTATTTTTTAAAATACATTTATTTATTTATTTGTTTTTATTTTTGGCTGCATTGGGTCTTCCTTGCTGCACGCAGGCTTTCTCTAGTTGCGGCAAGCGGGGGCTACTCTTCATTGCGGTGCGCAAGCTTCTCATTGTCGTGGCTTCTCTTGTTACAAAGCACGGGCTCTAGGCATGCAGGCTTCAGTAGTTGTGGCACGTGGGCTCAGTAGTTGTGGCTCACGGGCTCTAGAGCGCAGGCTCAGTAGTTGTGGCGCACGGGCTTAGTTGGTCCGCGGCATGTAGAATCTTCCCGGACTAGGGCTGGAAACCATGCCCCTTGCATTGGCAGGCAGATTCTTAACCACTGCGCCACCAGGGAAGCCCAACAACTTTTTTAAAATGCAAGAAAAAGACACTAAGTTTTTCTTACGGAGACTGGCTTCACAGTTTAGGAGTGTAAATAGGTCTAGCTAATTAGAGCACCTGATTTCTCCCCTTCTTCAAAAACGAACAAAAAAGGGCCTCTATTATGAATGTGCTTATGCCCTCAGGCAAAGGCACTAAGCATATTTGGGAACTGGCTGTTGGGTCATCCCCATCTGCTGCAGCTGTCACAGGCTAGCCCGTGGAGGCCGCTGCCTGGTGTGCATCTTGTGGGGCTGTCCGCTGGAACCTCTGCTCTGGAACTGTCAGCTAGTAAGACACTCCGGGGTTGCATTTGACCTCTGTCCCCAACCCACTCTGACACATTCCAGGATGTCGCACTGGAGCATTCTCTATGGTTCATTGCACACCATTCAAGCCAACGATCAGCATGTTCTTTTTCCCATCTGTGTGTTCTAGTTTAGGCTGGGTCAGGAGAGATGTCACTGTTTCTCTACCTCACTCCTGACAGCTCTCTGATTTTCAGCATTTAACTTCATAAACACTAACTCGCAAAAACCTTAAGTCAAGTAACAGATACATTGGTAAATTCAGGATTGTGAGAATATCTGTGTTTGTTTATTGGTTTAGAAGGGCACCAGAATGCCCTTTTAAACATGGGTTACCCCTATGTCATCTAACCACCTTTACCACCTTCCTGCACACTACAGATTACTGTTGTTATTATCATTATCCATTCTTCAAGGCTCATTTCCAATGCCACCTGCTTTGAAAAGCTTTCCCCAATTGCCCCAGAGCAAATGAAGATCAATCACTCCTATGTCATCTATAAATACTCTATGTATCTCCTTTATGTAATCCTTCCAAATAAAAATAAGGATTTAACTTAGCATATTCTCTACTTCAAACATCTCATTAGGTACTAGTTACATGGTGGTGAAGAAGTAGTTTGATTGAACTCTCAAGTCTGTAGGAAACCCACACGATAATACATAGTTTAAAAAAGATGAGTATAAGGGAAATAAAACAGCTGTAAGGAGAGAATTATTCATTATTCCATAGAGGATCAAGAAAAGTCACATGGAAAGAGGGCAGTAATTACTGGTACAAACAGACCTGAGTTTGAATTCCCATTCCAACAGTTACTAGATGCTCAGTTTTGAGCAAGATGTTCAATATATTTGACCTGATGTATACTCACCATCAAAATAGTGATAATGATAACTAACCAGGCTGCACATTCTAAGGACTAAATGCCATAATTAAATGAGATAATGTGTGTCAAGCATTTAGCACCACAGCTAAAACTTAGATAGTATATACTTCATTCATACTGGGGAAAAGAAGCCACAGCAAAATACAAGTCAAAATGAAGACACTATGCAAAATTTTGGTGTAGCATGGACAGCCCATAAATATGCTAAGTCAATGGTACTGGCATCAGCAGGCCCAAAGTGGATGAAATTAAGTGGCCATGGTATTTAATAGTGATGGAAGAACCATCATCCTTGTTTGACTGCAGTAGCCCCATCTTATACATCATTACTCTGAACGAAAGACCTCACCTTCACACCACAAGTAATCAGTGTGTGTGTGGAGGGGCGGTGGTGGTGAGGGTCTATTACACTAGAGAGAGTGACCAAAATCCACGGATGCTCCCTTGGGGAGTATGTATGTGTGTGGTGGTGGACAGCAGTGGGATATGCTCTAGATGATGCTATTATGACATCTAGCATGAGGAGGTTTTCTCCCATTTTATTAGAGGTTTTTTTTTTTTTCATATTCTAGAATCATTTGTCTGCTAAAGAGCTATATTTTTGTTTTAATCCTATCTTTAGGAGCTGGTGAAATTATCTTGCTGGCAAGAAAGAAGCAGTCCTCTTGGCCACCCACTTTCCCATGCCCAACTGGGTTCACAACTATGGGGTTGGGAGAAGTCAAAGGAATCTTAACTTCATCATGATCCAAGTTTGTGGCCAGATTATGGTGGCCAAGCAAAGATGAGCAAATATCTGGTCCACTTTTTCAACTAATTCTGACATATGGACTCATTCTCTCTTCCAGAATGATGGGTTGGGTAGTGAGGAAAAGTAAAATTCTCTCCTTATTTATTTTTAATTCCATTATGTGTGTTTCAAAATGAGGATTTAATCTTCCCTGTATTCAGCCTAACTTGTGTACTAAAACCTATTTGTTTGTGTACTAAAACCTATTAAGGGGAAAGAATGTTTGAGAGAAGCATTTTATAAGTCTAAAGATTAGATAACTTACAAAGTTAGAGAGAAAGCAGAAGGGACTTGGAACAAAGCTCCGGCATCAGACTTTTTAAAAATTGAATTATAGTTGCTTTGCATCTCTTGGTTCTAGTTGTCATTTCTGGCCAGACTGTTTAAACTCTTCACATCACATATCTTTACCTGTAAAAAGGGACTAGTAACACCTGCCTCATTGGTCTGAGGTTTAGATGCTATGTTATGATGTCTAATTCACAGACAGGACTTGATATATTTTGGAATCTTAAGTCTTTTTTTTTTTTTTTTGCTCATTTCCTTCCAGATCAGTGCCAAACACCTATTCTATAGGTAACCCGAGGCACAAAAATACAGTATGATAGAATAGGAAGAGCGAAGAAAGAATGTGGAGCAACGAATCAGAAGACCTAGCACTCCAACGTCGGCAGCAGGTTGTAATCTAATATTGGGTGGCACGGAGAGGTCTTACTGAGAAGTGATTTTTAAGAGGACAATGAAATAATATCTGGAGGCATAGCATTATAGGGATGGTAAACAGTTGGTAAACTGGACTTAAATGAGAACTTAGTATAATGAAGACAAAGAAGATCAGCATTGTTAAAACTCTGAGAGGCAGAGTGACACTGACTCCAGCAAAGAAGCTACGTATTTTTTTTTTTTGGATTTATTTATTTTTGGCTGTATCGGGTCTTAGTTGCAACACATGGGATCTTTGTTGAGGCACGTGGGATATTTCACTGTGGCACGTGGGCTCTTCGTTGTGGTGCACGCAGGCTTCTCTCTAGTTGTGGCGCGCATGCTCCAGGGTGCGCTGGCTCTGTAGTTTGCGGCACGCAGGGTCTAGTTGAGGTGGGCAAGCTCAGTAGTTGTTGGAGGCGGGCTTAGTTGCCCCGTGGCATGTGGGATCCCTAACCAGGGATCGAATCCGCGTCCCCTGCATTGCAAGGCGGATTCTTTACCACTGGACCACTAGGGAAGTCCCAGAAGCTACATCTTTAAAAGTAGCTACCATTAAAGTACCCAACTAAACAGGGCTTTCCTGGTGGCGCAGTGGTTGAGAGTCTGCCTGCCGATGCAGGGGACACGGGTTCGCGCCCCGATCCAGGAAGATACCACATGCCGCGGAGCGGCTGGGCCCGTAAGCCATGGCCGCTTAGCCTGCGCGTCCAGAGCCTGTGCTCCACAACGGCAGAGGTCCACGTACGACAAAAAAAAAAAAAAAAAAAAAAAGTACCCAACTAATAACATTTAGGATAATCCACTGTTACTTTCTTTCCAAGATCTGACTGTTTTCCACATAGGCCAAATAAACATGGTGAACACATGTGATGGGAATAATTGCCCCTGGGTCGTTCGAGTTCTTGATTGTGGCTCTATTGTCTACAATCTGTCAAGAAATGCAGGAGTGCTTTGCTTTACTTTTAACATAGAAAAGGCAGTCCTAGAGTCTTGTCCTTTCCTACCATAATATCCTTCACTCCATAGACATTATTGTGAAGATTTTGACAGCTGCATTTCAACTATGCATTCCAAAACTGAAGAAGTAGCAATGAAGTGGGTTCTGTGACACGCCAGACCCACCATGTCATGAAACGGAACCAAAACAGTATCACTACCTCTAATGCCTTGTAGTTCGGCTGGTAAACGATATGACTGAGTGAAAGTGCAAAGCTAGCATTCTCTGATAAGTCTGGTGTTCTCTTTTGCTTAATGCACACTTACTTTTGGAAGTGGTCACAGGACTTCGGTAAAAGACAGGAGGAATAATTTTAGTATAAAATTGTGGTGATCAAATGATGTGCCTTCCCCTTCCTCCATTCAAAGAGTTCTGGGTCTGTGAACTGGCTAAAGTCTTGAAATTATTTGAGAAGTTGTGATTCTCTATGGCAACTATTCAATTCAGAATTCTGTTCACCAATCTAGGGCTTTCTGCTACTCATTATGGTATCTATATCCACCTTATCTCTGACAGGTAGGGGTCATTGCTTGGCCCCTGCCATGCTGGTATCCCATAATTTTCACTGAATTCAGGAAGCAGTTAAACGGCAGCAGGTTCCAGTGTTTTTCTTGGTCTATTACAGAGAAGACGTATTACAGAGTTTCTAAAAAAAAGTCATTGTTCCCCTTACTAATATACTTCTCAAAGTCTTAATGCAGGGAGTAGTCCCTGGCATCTCCCAAGGAACATGGTTCAGAAGTGGCCAAGCAGGTAAATACTCACTAGAATTCTAATCTTGCTAAGTTTTTAGATAATTTTTGATAATATATCAAGAAAGTCTAAGAATGTCAGCTGAATTCAGAATAAGCCATCGAAGGATGAAGTGTCAATCAATCAACCAAGTAAACTGTAAACCAAAGATGCCTTCCAAAGCAACGTGAAGTACAGACAAAAACACTTTTATTTAAAAAAAAAAACAAAACAACTTTCTCTCTTTTTCCTAACATATAATGCTACGTTCAAGCGGAAAAGTAGAAATGTCACTGGCTTTGGAGTCAGATGGACAGGGTTTCGACACTGGCTTCAACATTTATTACTTTTGTGCCTTGAAAATCGGCATCCTAAGGGTACTCTCATGTTGATTAATCACCTTGATTTTTATAGAAGAGAAAAAGTATGAATGAGATAATGGATATAAAAAACCATATCAGTACTCTAGGAACATCCATGGAGCTAAATTATGGCTTACTGGGTACTGCTTTATTCCCTGAAAGTGACCTTAGTGATTACACATTCCAATTTCCCATTTTAATAAAAAATACCCTGGGGTCCATCCTGAAAGGATAGTATAAATTTCTAGGGCTGAAAACTTTGGACTACATAGAGAAGTGATTCCTTGATCCATAGAATTCCTTATGAAATAATCCCAGATGATATTTAAAGCAACTGGTTAAATTTGAACTCTCCTGAATTGGAGAAGATGTATGATGAAACGTTTCAAAAAACAGTTAGGTGATAGGTATATACCTAATAAAGTTCGAGGAGGATACAAAGTAAGCTTGATTCGAAGATGACATATTTCACCATGAATATGTATGAGGGGGCTATGTTAAAAATCCAGGAAAAATACTAAGCAAAGAACAATATTCATTTCTAACCATATAAAATCTTGCGGTAATCAATACAAATGTTACAAACATACAAATTGTGGCCAAATGTAATCTTCCAGCGTGGCGTATACGCTGCTGTTCACAGAGCATTTGCTGATTTGTTCACTGAATCTTTACTGAGCACCTGCCATGTGCCAGGCACCATCAGTCCATGTGTGGAAATATAGTAATGAACATTAATCCTTGGTCTTGCGGACTTACAACTGGAGTGGGGGGGGGGGCAGATAAGTAACAAATAAATGTGTAAAATTTGTAGCATGTCTTATGATAGGAGAAAAGCAAACAAGTTAGGCTGATAGGGAGTGGTGGGAATGAGAACATTCTTCGATGAAGAGTGATTAAGGAAGTACTCACTGATAAGGCAACATCTGCACAGAAATATGAAGGAAGAGAAGGAATGACATAAAGCAGTGTGTGCAAATGCCCTGATGCTGCAGCTTGGCTAGAATGGTCCAGAAACAGCAAAAATACCAGTCCCAGGGTTAGAGTGAAAAAAGGGGAGAGACAGATGGCTTCAAGATGGCGGAAGAGTAAGACGTGGAGATCACCTTCCTCCCCACAGATACATCAGAAATACATGTGGAACTGCTCCTATAGAACACCTACTGAACGCTGGCAGAAGACCTCAGACCTCCCGAAAGGCAAGAAGCTCCCCACGTACCTGGTAGGGCAAAAGAAAAAACAGAGACAAAAGAATAGGGATGGGACCTGCACCAGTGGGAGGGAGCTGTGAAGGAGGAAAGGGTTCCACACACTAGGAAGCCCCTTCGCGGGTGTAGCCTGCGGGTGGCGGAGGGGGGAGTTTCGGAGCTGCGGAGAAGAGTGCAGCAACAGGGGTGCGGAGGGCAAAGCGGGGAGATTCCCGCACAGAGGATCGGTGCCGACCAGCACTCACCAGCCCGAGAGGCTTGTCTGCTCACCCGCCGGGGCGGGTGGGGGCTGGGAGCTGAGGCTCGGGCTTCGGTTCGGATCCCAGGGAGAGGACTGGGGTTGGCTGCGTGAACACAGCCTGAAGGGGTTAGTGCGCCACGGCTAGCCGCGAGGGAGTCCGGGAAAATGTCTGGAACTGCCGAAGAGACAAGAGACGTTTTCTTGCCTCTTTGTTTCCTGGTGCGCGAGGAGAGGGGATTCAGAGCGCTGCTTAAAGGAGCTCCAGAGACAGGCGTGAGCTGCGGCTATCAGTGCAGATCCCAGAGACGGGCATGGGACGCTAAAGCTGCTGCTGCTGCCGCCACTAAGAAGCCTGTGTGCAAGCACAGGTCACTGTCCACACCTGCCCTCCTGGGAGCCTGTGCAGCCCGCCACTGCCAGGGTCCCGTGATCCAGGGACAACTTCTCCGGGAGAACACACAGCGCTCCTCAGGCTGGTGCAATGTCATGTTGGGCTCTGCCACCACAGGCTCGCCCTGGACTCCTTCTCAAACTCTTCCAGATATAGCAGAGGGAGGAACACTCCCAAACTCATTCGACGAAGCCACCGTAACCCTGATACCAAAACCAGACAAAGATGTCACAAAGAAAGAAAACTACAGGCCAATATCATTGATGAACACAGATGCAAAAATCCTCAACAAAATACTAGCAAACAGAATCCAACAGCACATTAGAAGGATCATACATCATGATCAAGTGGGGTTTATCCCAGGAATGCAAGTATTCTTCAATATACACATATCAATCAGTGTGATACACCATATTAACAAATTGAAGGAGAAAAACCATATGATCATCTCAATAGATGCAGAGAAAGCTTTTGACGAAATTCAATACCCATTTATGATAAAAACCCTCCAGAAAGTAGGCAAAGAGGGAAATTTCCTCAACATAATAAAGGCCATATATGCCAAACCCAGGGCCAGCTTCATCCTCAATGGTGAAAAACTGAAACCATTTCCACTAAGATCAGGAACAAGACAAGGTTGCTCACTCTCACCACTATTATTCAACATAATTTGGAAGTTTTAGCCACAGCAATAAGAGAAGAAAAAGAAATAAAACAAATCCAAATCAGAAAAGAAGAAATAAACCTGTCACTGTTTGCAGATGACATGATACTCTACATAGAGAATCCTAAAGATGCTACCAGAAAACTACTAGAGCTAATCAATGAATTTGCTAAAGTAGCAGGATACAAAATTAATGCACAGAAATCTCTTGCATTCCTATACACTAATGATGAAAAATCTGAAAGTGAAATTAAGAAAACACTCCCATTTACCATTGCAACAAAAAGAATAAAATATCTAGGGATAAACCTAGCAAAGGAGACAAAAGACCTGTATGCAGAAAATTATAAGACACTGATGAAAGAAATTAGAGATGATACAAATAGATGGAGAGATATACCATGTTCTTGGACTGGAAGAATCAACACTGTGAAAATGACTCTACTACCCAAAGCAATCTACAGATTCAATGCAATCCCTTTCAAACTACCACTGGCATTTTTCACAGAACTAGAACAAAATTTTCACAATTTGTACGGAAACACAAAAGACCTCGAATAGCCAAAGCAATCTTGAGAAAGAAAAACAGAGCTGAAGGAATCAGGCTCCCTGACTTCAGACTATACTGCAAAGCTACAGTAATGAAGACACTATGGAACTGGCACAAAAACAGAAATATAGATCAATGGAATAGGATAGAAAGCCCAGAGATAAACCCACGCACATATGGTCACCTTATCTTTGATAAAGGAGGCAAGAATGTACAGTGGAGAAAAGACAGCCTCTTCAATAAGTGGTGCTGGGAAAACTGGACAGGTACATGTAAAAGAATGAAATTAGAACACTCCCTAACACCATACACAAAAATAAACTCAAAGTGGATTAAAGACCTAAATGTAAGGCCAGAAACTATCAAACTCTTAGAGGAAAACATAGGCAGAACTCTCTATGACATAAATCATAGCAAGATCATTTTACCCACCTCCTAGAGAAATGGAAATAAACACAAAAATAAACAAATGGGACCTAATGAACTTAAATGCTTTTGCACAGCAAAGGAAACCATAAACAAGACCAAAAGACAACCCTCAGATTGGGAGAAAATATTTGCAAATGAAGGAACTGACAAAGGATTAATCTCCAAAATATACAAGCAGCTCATGCAGCTCAATATCAAAAAAACAAACAACCCAATCCAAAAATGGGCAGAAGACCTAAATAGACATTTCTCCAAAGAAATATACAGAGTGTCAACAAACACATGAAAGAATGCTCAACATCATTAATCATTAGAGAAATGCAAATCAAAACTGCAATGAGATATCACCTCACACCAGTCAGAATGGCCATCATTAAAAAATCTACAAACAATAAATGCTGGAGAGGGTGTGGACAAAAGGGAACACTCTTGCACTGTTGGTGGGAATGTAAATTGATACAGCCACTAAGGAGAACAGTATGGAGGTTCCTTAAAAAACTAAAAATAGAACTACCATGCAACCCAGCAATCCCTCTACTGGGCATACACCCTGAGAAAACCGTAATTCAAAAAGAGTCATGTACCAAAATGTTCACTGCAGCTCTATTTACAACAGCCAGGACATGGAAGCAACCTAAGTGTCCACCAGCAGATGAATGGATAAAGAAGATGTGGCACATATATACAATGGAATATTACTCAGCCATAAAAAGAAACAAAATTGAGTTATTTGTAGTGAGGTGGCTGGACCCAGAGTCTGTCATACAGAGTGAAGTCAGTTAGAAAGAGAAAAACAAATACCATATGCTAACACATATATACGGAATCTAAAAAAAAAAAAAAGTGGTCAATAAGAACCTAGGGGCAAGACGGGAATAAAGACACAGACCTACTAGAGAACGGCCTTGAGGATACAGGGAGGGGGAAGGGTAAGCTGTGACAAAGTGAGAATGTGGCATGGACATATATACACTACCTAACGTAAAATAGACAGCTAGTGGGAAGCAGCCACATAGCAAAGGGAGATCAGCGTGGTGCTTTGTGACCACCTAGAGAGGTGGGATAGGGAGAGTGGGAGGGAGATGCAAGAGGGAGGAGATATGGGGATATATGTATAGCTGATTTACTTTGTTATGAAGCAGAAACTAACACATCATTGTAAAGCAATTATACTCCAATAAAGTTGTTAAAAAAAAGGGGGAGAGTTGTAGGGGATGAGGTCAGATGTGTAATGGATATGAGGTCAAAGGGAAGGGTAGCAGTGGATATATTATGTGGAGCCTTAAAGAGTAAAGCTTATACTCTTCATAATATGGTAACTGGGGAGTTTTGAACAGAAGAGTGACATCTGATTTACATCAAGGTCATTATGGTTCCTTTGTAGGAGCAGAGGAGATTTAGCAATGAAGCAATGACAAAGCATACACAATTTGTTTGCTGTGTGATGTTAGACAAATTAACATGTCCACATTTCAATGGTTATACATACCTAGAAAATGGAGAAGTTGACATCCTAACATAACTGACCACAGTGTTTGCTTGGATAATGCATGTGATCTACCAGTTCAAACTCTAGCCTAACTTTGGAGGGAAAGGTGAGGGCAGGGTCTAAGTGAGCTAAAAAATAATAATAATACCCATGTGGGCAAAGTATATAGATCCCACTGGAAGCCTCCATGTATATTTTGTTCTTGGAATTAACTACAATTGTTTTAAAAAAAAAAAGAGTCATGAGAAAATGGATATCTGTTTAGGGCCACATTTTCAGCCTGGTCTCAAGTGTTTATACATTTAGTATTTAACAGACAATCTATAGCTAGTTAATTAGATAGCACGCTTAATATCTTATTTTCTTTAGTTGTATGGGTAAATGCTAATTAAGTTCCTGAGCATTCCTCACAAGTGTAATGTAATAATAGGAACATCATCACACACTTATTGGTTCTGCAGATTTGAATTAATTACATTGCAAGTAGATTTATCTTTCATATATTTATACCTCAATAGGTGCTCTTCCCCGACATTAATGGGGGATTTAATTTCCATACCACCACCTTAATCTAAATTAAATATGTTTAGTAGGAGTTTAATACTTGCTAAAGCTCTAGTTAGTGATACTTCTTCCACACATCTGGATTTTGAAATTCATTTTGCCTTATGCTGCTGAAAGAGAATAGGGGTAATTAATTCAGTAATAAGAGAGACTACAAAATGTAATTTGGAGACAATCCAAGGAATCTGATACTGTGCTTCATCAGCATCTTGAGGGACACCTCTTGCAGTTTGTTTTTCTACCTCTGGGCATGAGATGATACTTTTGTAAAAAGCAAAATATACATTTATATCTTTCACTCCCTCTCTTTCTCTCTATTGTCACTGATGCTGCTGTCACGTGCATCATCTCTCATCTGAGCCAATTTAAAAACCTTCTCCTCATACTCTACGTGCCCAGTTGAGCCTTCTTCCACACATTCTGCATATAGCTACTAGAGTGATCTCCCACATATCCAAACTATGAGCTTGTCACTCCTCTCCCAAAATTCTTTATTTCCAGAGTATAATACAAATTCTTTACCAATGACAGGGAACCTCATCCTGCAACCTCATTCTTCCCCTATGTTTTCATTACTCCCCCAAACCAGACTGTTACATTAAATTCCCAATGCACGAATTCTTCCAAGTGTCTGCCTGAACTTTCCCCTCCTTTTCCTGGCTTGCTCTAATGCATCACTCAAAATCCAGTGCTATGCTGACTAAGTGAACGGTTAGATATTTGTGTTGACTTTGAACTATCTAATGCCAAGTATATTTTATTTTTCTGGGGTCATGGCTCCAAGGATACGGATTATGAAAAGAATGGGAAGCTTGTCCTTTGCCTCATGATTAGTTTTCCTTTGGTGTGTTCCTAGAGATACAGGAATGATCACACATGTCCTGTTTTCTAATTTGTCACTCCCCTTGAAACGAGAGACCATCTTATAAGAACTTAATACATTTATTCAATATTCATTTACTGAGTCCCTACTGAATACTAAGAACTACGCATGCTGAATGCTGGAGAAAACATGTATCACATTACAGAAAGGAGGCAATGAATAAACTAACAAACAAGAGTAATGTAAGATTAACTTCATACAGACCATCAGGTAGTGCTTAAGAGTAAAGGCTCTAGAGACAAACTGGTGGATGAGTTCTTTAATAGTTCCGAGCCTAAACTCTTCATCGCAAATGGGAACAGAGCAGTGCTTAGTGGTTCTATGGGGAAATAAAATAATCCAGGTAAAGCACCTGGACGATCTACTCACCCAAGCTACTTGGAAATTGACTCGCTCAACCATCTGATGAGTTTGGGAAATATCTTAATGAAGGTAAATGAGTGTGCACAGTAGGTACCCTTAAATGCTAGCTCTTGTTATGATAAAACATTTGCTTAGACTACAAATGAGAAAACAAAGTTTCAGTGTCTTCTTGCAGGGCAAATAGTGTATAACAAATATAACAATGCTTGTCCTTTCATTTACTTATCAATAAATAATAAAGGCATAGGACATATAAATAAAAAAGAAAAAATAAATAAAATAGAGCCTGCAGTTTCATCAATAAATCATACATTTCTCCCAGGTTGATAAAGAATTTACATTTTATTTGGTGATATTGATGATTGTGATAGCCTGAACATTTTGAAGAAAATTACAGTTAGATATTCCAAAGGGAATTACTGCAAATGAAATGATAATTTATAAGTGTGTATATCTATATGACTAAATTATGAATTTTTAGAAAAATTCAGACAGCCAAAGAGCTAGGAGAGGAAAATGGGCAAGAGTGGTTTCAGACTAGTTTTCCCAGTAAAACTATACCTAGGGCTTCCCTGGTGGCACAGTGGTTGAGAGTCCGCCTGCTGATGCAGGGAACACAGGTTCGGGCCCCGGTCTGGGAAGGTCCCACATGCCGCGCAGCGGCTGGGCCTGTGAGCCATGGCCGCTGAGCCTGCGCGTCTGGACCTGTGCTCCACAACGGGAGAGGCCACAACAGTGAGAGGCCCGCGTACAGCAAAAAACCAACAACAACAACAACAACAAAAAACTATACCTAGCCCTTTGCAATCTTAAAATAACTTTCTCAAGGGTTATGGTATGTAACACTGAGGTTTAGTAGAAAGGTAAGGACCTGCACTGTAATGAATAAGGAAACAAGCTTAAAGAGAAAGAAAGGAACTCATCAAAAGTCACAGAAACAGTGACAGAACTGGGGCTACAACTCTGCGTTTCTATTACTTAATACAGGGCTCTTTTCACTCCACCACTGCTATACCTTTCCATGCGCACAAGCTCTCTGGAAGGTAACCATTTCAGCCATCTGCTGAGTTTGGAAAACGTTTTGTGTTTATGAATTTAAATAATTTAAATAGTAAGACTCTCTTAGCTTTTATTAAAGAAGTTATCCAGAATTTAAAACAAGTAAAAGCCCCTGTTTATACTTAATAAGAAAAAGATAACAGTGCTTTATGTCCTTTAATAAGTGATTTTTCATGTTCTTTGCTGACGGTTTTGCTGTGGAGAGGAGATCCTGGCATTTGATGTGGAATCACAGGGCTCACTCTTCTTGCTTAAAGGTCAGGAAGACTCCTCCTCTCCTGGTCATTCTGTCTACATCAGTTATTCTAGATTACCAATTATTTTCAGTCCTCTGATTTCTTTTCCATCTTCCTGGATTTGGGCTAACGTTTGTATTCAATCTTTCAAGATCCATTTCTCAGTTTGGTTCATTCAGCCCTCCCCCATCTCTAAATCATGTTTAGTTCACAGTATTTCACCTGAGCACATCCTTGCCTCTATTCAGCTTCCGTTTCTGCTCTCCCTGGTCTAAATTAGGCATCAGCATCCCTGTAAATCTGTGATGAGGCAAGAGTGTATCTATGTGTGAAACTTTAATTGCTTCATGTATTGAGAATAAGGGGAGGAGAGAAATCAAATCCTTTGTCCTGTCAACTCTACGATTAGAATCAATGCAATATATATATAGATAGATAGATATTCTAAGATCCAGATAATCTGAATTAATATCTTTTTTTAAGTCAGTGGTCCTCAAACTGTAATGCACGTCAGAATCATCTGGAGGATTTGTTAAAATACAGATTACTGAGCCCTACCCCCAGGGGCTCTCATTCAGTAGGTTTGGGTGGAACCTAAGAATGTGTATTTCTAACAAGTTCCGAGGTGATGTGGATACTGCTGGTCTAGTAGATCCCACTTTGAGAACTGCTTTACTAAAGATACCTTGATCTCTTTCACCTCTGTGACTTGTCATATGACTGTGACTTATGGATATCTTTGAACTCCATCACCATAATGTCAAACCAACCCATCCACTAAAACTCACTAAATACTGTCTTCACTCATCTACCTATTTATTGAATATATATTAAGGTTCTAGTATGTGTTAGGCACTGAATTTGGTCTGTGGCCACAGGAAGATTAGATTACAAAGCCATCCTAATCTCTCCTGCTAGAAAGGACTGGTATCTTCTTCCTCATATCATGACTACTGTCTTCTACTCTGTTTTTACTCAAAGGACAGGGTTGTCCTTAGACCACATCATTGGCATCACAGAAATGCAATCTCAGAGCCTGCCTCAGACCTACAAAATCAGAATCTGCATTTTATTAAGATCCTACTTGATTCATATGCAAATTTGAACTTGAGTAGTAGTTCTTTACTATATTATGAACTCCCTTAGATAAAAACCCAGATTGTATTCAGCTGTGAATCTCCTAAAATAACCTAGCAAAGTGTCTCAACCTGTGATGGAAGGAAAAGGAGAGAAGAAGCAGGTAAAGAGCACTGCCATCTTGTCAAGATAAAGCTTTAGCACAGTGCCTGACACAGCTCATTTAACCTTTACAACAGAAGGTAACTAATGATTACTTGTATCAAATCAAACTGACTTCACTTGAATTTATTCTAGAATAAAGGCAAATTGCAAACATCCCATTAAAATTGTAGAAGAGGTAGAAGATATCTAAATTCCTTATACAAAAGACATTGCTTTCAAAATTATATTTTGTTCTATTAAGAAACATAGCAATTATTATTGACAATAGTCATCATTTATTGAGCAGTGTGTTAACAACAGTGTTAGGTGTTTTACTAGAGTTTTGTTATTACAGTTAATTTAGAAAATGCTATTACTTTCCCAACTTGTTTAATAATGAAAGTAAAATGACAGACTCAAGATTATGCAATTTTAGGTGGGAAACCTAAATAATAAAATGGCCAAGATATGAATGCATCAAAAGAAATTTCATTTTCTTGGCTGATCAATATTTAGTGTTAAGGAACCTCTGGAGGGCCGTTTAATTTTTACTATTTTGTGAGATAAACTTTTATCCAAAACTCTGGTTGTAGATTACTTTCAAAAAAACTGTACTAATTTTCTTAAGAATAAGCTTCATGAGGCATATGTAAGCCATAGTTGTGTCCTGAGTATCACATAGCTCAATAGTTAGTAGTTCTTAATGAGGATGGAAGGATGGTGTTTGCCCCCTAAAGACATATGGCAATGTCTAGAGATATGTGGTGTTGTCACAACTGCAGATGAGTGTTCTACTGGCATCTAGAAGAAAGAGGCCAGGGATGTTGTTAAACATTCTACGATTCACAAGACAGCTCCACCTACACTCAAAAATGTCTCAAAATATCAAGAGTTCTAAAGTGGGAAACTATAATCTAACTTAATGCATTACGCAGAATAAAGACAATATTTATTGCATCAGACAATTTGACAGCAGAAAAGAGCTTCTGAAGGGCGATAACATGAATAAATTAATAGAGAGTTTAAATGACTTGATCAAAGGCACACTGATAAGTGCTAGAGCCGTAACTTGACTCTAACTTCTAGCTTATTGGCTTATGCCTTATCCATGATAGGACACACAAACACACAGTTCTGACAGATATGCATGTTTTTTTCCATTACGATATCTCATCTCTCTGAAACCGCACTAAAATGTACTGCTGTGATTAAGCAGGTGAGTTGTGGAGTCAGATTATTTGAGTTTTAATCTTGACTCTGTTACTTACTTATTTAATGACTCAATTCTTCTCTTCCTCCTCCTCTTCCTCTTTCTTCTTTTTGCCTCAGGATCATGATCTGTTAAATGGGAATAATAATGTTCAGTTTTCAGAACACAAAAAAACCATTGTTTCTGGCACATAAAAGTAATAAACGCTTATTGAGCATGAACTTTAGGCTGTTTAATAGGACCAATGTATCAAATACTGTACTTCTTATGCCTGGCTCCCATCTTCTCTGTGAACGTTTAAATTCCGGCCTTGGTTTTGGCCAGTAGGATGCAACAATCTGAAAGTGCAAAGGATTTAAATAAACCTTGGACAGCCTTTGACTAACAGAGAGAAGCAGCCAGTAGGTAAAATCCCCATATTCTATCTTTGGAGATGACAATTCTGAGGCATATTCTGCTCAGCTCCTCAAAGTCCTAGTTGCAAACAGGGCTGACCAACTTAATAACACATCTTTGGATTCGATTTCCTTCCTCCATTGACTGCTCATCCTTTTCTTGTACTATTGTTCTTTGGAATCACTTCTCAAATAACAATCTAATGTACGAAAGCCCTTATCTCAAGAATACTTTATGGAAAAAGGGGCAGCGATAAGAAAGCAAGGCTCCACCTTTTTCTTTTCACCAAATCAGAATTCAGACCCTATGATTTAAGCTTATTGAATGTTGTAAACAGCCAACTATCAGAAAAATGCTGTAACACGGCTGATGGCAATCGTACTAGCCCTCATGTTTATATTAAAGTCTGTTTGGCTTTCTTAATAGAAGAAAACTTGGAGGACTTTTAGATGTGGATATTGGTGAAAGCCCCTGTATTAAGTGTCATACAAAAATGTGAAAACGCGCGCGCGCACACACACACACACACACACATTGTTTCCCCACCTATTTAGCAAAAGGAAGAGTAGAAAATATCCATTTTTAGGAATAGAAGAAGAAACTGTAAAACAAAAACATCACATATGTACAACTAGCAAACAAGTGGTAAAACCCAAATTCCCCATGCTTCAGTCATTTCTGTGTGACTGTATGCATATATTTGTGTATTTTCCTCCTTACAGTGGTGATTGATGAGCATTATTTGTCCATTTGCTGGGAATTTGAGACCAATAATACAAGTTTCTCCTTAGGTAAACTGAAAAGCAGCATCATTAAGTCATGAAGGAAACCAGATTTGGTTTATGTTCACTAACTTTCAGGAAGTTCCAAGGTCACTGAGAACAAACATCTGTTCACATTCAGTCATACATTAGGAAAATGGTATGGCCAGGCCATCACCCCGTGTCTGACAAGAACACACTCAACCAACGTCCAATAAAATAGATGCATCTCATCTTATGCTTAGGATATTTGACTATAGAGACAGGATTGGTTTTGTACTCCAGTTGCAGAATATTGGTGGGAGAATAAAAACATTCAATAACAACAAAATCCAGACCTTGCAATTAATATTAAGTTTTGGAAATGTGATTTAAAATATTTTTGAGAAATGATTTATTATAAGAACATGTTTAAGACATAATAAAAATAAGACAGTTTGGTTTAATTTAGAAATGTTTGATTTATGAATAAAAAAGAGAAAAACACCAAAGGCAAGACTCATCTGGTTCTTCACTGATCATTAACAAATATTTGGAAATTGAAAATCAGCTACATTGGGGCCTAAACTTTTTTAGAAGAATGCTGACTTTTGCAAAACTGAGGAAAGAAACTTATAGAATAAAATCAGAGCGTTAATGAGTGCCTGAATTAAAAGAAATCTGGAAGAATTATCTGGCCTGTTTGTCTCATTTCATTTTACAGGTGAGAAAACACTTTCTTGTCTGCCAAACAAGAAAGTGACTTGCTTGAATCAACAACAGCTCGACTGGAACTATGACTCAGGTCCTCAGAGTTCCACTTCAGTGTCTTTTGTGTTACACCAAAGATATTGGGTTAACCCAAGACACTAAGCAGGCACCTTTCCATCACCCTCTGCTGCTCCTTTACCCTCACTCTATCTTCACCCTTCCAGCTTTGCATCCAAATCTTCCTTATTGTTCATGCTACCTTCCACTGCTGTGTAGAACACTTGCTTAAAGCTTAATCAGAAACCAGCTTACAGGAAAATGCAGGACTGAATGTTTCAGAGATGCCTCAGGGATATATTTGGTTACTGAGAAGCATAAGCTGTATTCTTTTGAAATCGACGAATGATGACAAGCTTTTACTCAAGTGGCATTTTCTCCCCTGAGAGCACAACTGCAGGGGGTATGTGAAATATGAAAGTATTACTTCATTTTGTTTATTTATTTAGTCTATTTTTTACAGTCTGTGGCCATTGCCTCCTCTCATCAAACTCTGACCTACAGATTCAATTAGAGAGCTTTCCTGGAAGTTTGCTCTTTCTTGAGGTTCACCTGCAGGGTACGAAAGAATATATGTTGGCCAGACATCAAAGACAGTGCAAACATCCTTTGCTTAAATTACTTTGAGTCCATATTTCTATTAAATTTCCAGTAAAGTATGCTCAATAAATCATAGCATTTGAAATTAATTGTTTCAATGAGGCATTTAATTTTGCACAATCCATTTCTCTGAGTGTATATTAGCTAAATATTTATGAGTTGATTATTTCCAAAGCAGTCAGATTTGTTAAGGACAGAAGATAACTATCTTCCCGTATGATTTGCTCAAGATTTTTTTTCCTAAGTGATTACTAAAATGTCAAAGTCATAAAGAATGTTTGTACATTTTACACAAAATGAAGTATAATGTATTAGATTTTCAATTACTGTTCCTGGTTGTTTCATAAAGTGTGACAGTATAAAACTATCTTGGACATCTCTATCCATCAAGTTCCTAGAGCTCAACAACTGAGAGTGTCCTCCTGCAAGCAAAATATTGATTGTAGGGACACAGTCAAACAAACTAAACCTGAAGCATTAACGCCGCTTAAAACTCTCAACAAGCAACCAGGTATACTTATCATAAAGTATTTTAAAAATAAAAGAAACAAAGGAAATAATTGGTGCAAATGTATCATTTCCCAGCCATGGATTATTGGTAGATATAGAATGGACAACACAGGGTAAAGTTAAAGAGTTTCTCATAAATATTCTGGTATAAACTCCTACTGGTAGCTGCTTCATGAGATTACAGAGATCATAGTTTCATTTTGCTTTGTTTTGTTTTGTTTTGTGTTTCTCATCCCTTCTCTTTTCTCTCATTGTAAATTCTTCTAAGGTAATCAAAGTGTTGTCTGTTCAACACTCTAATTTGTTAGAAATATTTAGCATCTGGACTTGAATATATGTTTAGGAATTGATGGAAGGGGTCTTTTAAAAGGTTGAATGGACTAAATCATGGAAAAAAGATAAAGATAGCCAATCACCAAAACAATCTGGAAGAAAAAAAAATCCTCTCTAATATGCATAATTCAGACTTTCAATTCATAAAGGTGAACATAAAATTTACTTAGAAAATCAAATTTCAAAAGCCAACACTGATCAAGTTTCATAATAAAAGACTTGACAAGAGCTAGAAAGATTTCCAGTTTCTTTTCTCTCTGCGCCAGAGTCAGAGATATCGATCACCACTGACAAAATAAAATGGTTTGAAATATCTTCCACATTCTTAAATTAAAAGATGAATGTACACTTGTAAACATGATCTGAATGCCAGGATATTTTAACTTCTGATCTGTGCAGTTCTTTCTAATAGTGAGGGTTCCCACTACCACTAATATATAAACTTGGGGTACATTCTAACTTTCTCCTTCCTTTTCTTAACAGCATAAATGTAACTATTAATTCATATCTAATTTACTTCCTAAAGTTATTGCCCATTTGTCTGCTCTTTATCCCACAAGTACTGTCATAGTTCAAATCTTTATTATTTTTTCCTGTCAATTTTTTACATGGCCTTTTACAATACCCTCCTAACTGATCCTTTTACCACCTAACTCACCAACATCCCTCCATCTAGGCTACCCATGGTACCAGAGTAGCCTTTCTAAAATGCCAGAATCATCTGCTCAAAACCATTCACCGACTCTTGAAGGATAACAAAGTAAAATGTGAAAAGTTTAGCATGGCGTGAAAGACCCTCTGCAACTGGCCCTACCTCTCTACCTTTATTCCCCATAATCTACCTGCTCACTCTGTGTTTAAGGTAACAAAACTTGAGAATTCTCCTAGTTCTCCCTTATTCCTATGTATTCATGCCTTTTCACAGGGTAATTTCTCCGTCTTGAATTACTTCTTCTCATTCTTGTTTACCTGGTGAATGTATTATCCTTTAGGATTCATCTCATGCATAACATCTGTCTGCTAGAAACTATTTTCCAATCCTGAACACACCACAATTCCTCTCTCTCCCTCTTTCTCTTTTTTTGGTCCCCTTTTGTACATATCTTTATTGTCTTCATTATTACAGCCACACAGACCTCTATCTCTTATAAACTGTAAAGCCACAAGAAAGTCACTTAATTCCTCTGAAAATCTTTTATATCCAAATGTGCTACAATATATGACTTAGGTAGATTACCTTATTTAAAGATCAGAGATCAGGGACTTCCCTGGTGATCCAGTGGTTAAGAATACACCTTCCAGTTCAGGGGACACAGGTTTGGTCCCTGGTCAGGGAACTAAGATCCCACATGCTGCGGGGCAACTAAGCCCGCATGCCACAACTACTGAGCCCACGTGCTCAGGTGCCCACGTGACACAACTAGAGAGAAGCCCGTGTGCCAAAATGAAGAGCCTGCTGGCCACAAGGAAAGATCCCACGTGCCGCAACTAAGACCTGACACGGCCAAAAATAAATAAATAAATAAATATTAAAAAAATAAAGGTCAGAGATCAAACACTAAAGCACTAAGGTGTCGGTGATATGGAGTGATTATTTTAAATAGTGTTAACTTTGGTGAATGAAAGATTAGCCATTATTATTAAATTCCTCTCAGTCCCCCTTGAAACTTATTTTTCCTTCAAAGCAATACAAGTATTTAACTGTTCACATTTCCTAAAATAATATATAATTTAGGAAAGACATGATTTTAATATTCCGCATACCAGAAAAGAAACATGACCATCTCCTTGCTACAAATAGTAATGCTTATATGTTTAATAGTATTTAATCTATCTAGATCTTTCTATATTATTCCATTTCTTAAAGGAAAAAGTGATGTCTCTTGTTTAATAAGTCTGATATCTGTAGTGAGTAGAAGTAAGCTATATTAGCTAAGACATGGAAGCAACCTAAATGTCCATCGACAGGGGAATGGATAAAGAAGATGTGGTACATACACACAATGGGATATTAATCAGCCATTAAAAAAATGAAATGATGCCATTTGCAGCAACATGTATGGACCTAGAGATTGTCATACGAGTGAAGTAAGTCACACAGAGAAAGAGAAATATCGTATGATATCACTTATATGCAGAATCTAAAAAGAAATGATACAAATGAACTTATTTACAAAACAGAAATGGACTCACAGACTTAGAGAGTGAACTTATGGTTACTGTGGGGGAAGGATGGGGGCAAGGGATAGTTAGGGGGTTTGGTATTGACATGTGCACACTGCTATATTTTAAATGGATAATCAAAAAGGACCTACTGTATATCACAGGGAACTCTACTCAATATTATGTAACAACATAAATGGGAAAACAATTTCAAAAACAATAGATATATATGTATGTATAATTCAATCCCTTTGCTGTACACCTGAAACTATCATAACATTGTCAATCAACTACATTCCAATATAAAATTAAAAGTTAAAAAAGTAAGCTATATATCTCACTCTTTTTAAGAATTTTATTAATTCATTACTTCATTTATCCATCCATCCACTCACACATATATTCATCAAAATGCATTCATGTATTCGTGTAGGGCACAGTTTTTTGACGTTCAGATATGTTAGAAAACATCTAAAATGGCCATATTTCTTCGCTACAAAATGGGCACTATGATTAAAGTGAAAATGCATTTAATTTCTTATTGTCTACATTATTTATTTAGAAATTAACAATTTCCTCTTTGATTGTAGTTGTGTATTCTTCCTTATCCAGCTAAAATCGTTATATAAATATATTTATATCAGAGATGTAACAAGCACTATAATATTTAAATTTAGTATGAGCTAGTTATTAATTGAGATACCAATTAGTTAATTAAATATTAATTTAATGACAATGGTGTGCCAGACATCTTACTAGGCACTGAAGAGTAAATGCTGAATGGTTACTTTCATGAAGTATCTTCCCAGGAGCTTAGGGAGATAAATAGCTTGTTCTACAATTATTTAATGTAATGCAGTATTTTACGTGAAGGGTGTATGTGTGTGGCGCATGTGTGGGTGGAGCAGCAATAATCTCTTCTCATAGGGGTTAGAGAAGACAGTCCAGAAGGGAACATCTTTGGTCTGGGCCATGGATCTAGGTCTTCAATATGTGAGAGTTTTTTAGACAAAGTGCTAGAAAAGGATGTTGCATATGTTTGTGGAAATGAGAACTTTAGAAATTTAAAAATTCTGAATCTTAGAATTTAGAGATTTTGTGGTACATGCGTGGTACTTTGAACAAAACATTTTAAAAACTGTTAAAACTCCTTTTAAAAACATCACTTAAAACCCATTGAAATATTTATGTATCATCTAGCTTGGCACAGTAGAGAAAACATACCTGCCTTTAATAATGATAACATTTATAAAAAATTGAGAAACTTTCATGACCTACATAAGTTACACTTCCACCATCTAAGACTTATTTTTTAAAAAGCTGATAAAAAGCTTTAGAGTGACACCTAACTTGCTTAGCTTCTATCAGAATTAAATGAGGCAATCTACAGAAACCATTCATAAAGTGCAATGTCAAAATGAGCATTTAGTAAATGTCAGTCTCCTTCTCCTCATTGCTTACAAGCAATACCAAGAGGGATTCATTGCTATACAACCATTAAAGTGTGTCTCCAGGAATGTTACTTGAAAACATCTATTTTTTCTTATTCAAATGTATTTTATAAAATTAATATCCTAGATTAAACTCACATTCAAGATCTCACATTTGGTTAAGGTCTTGGTCATTTCTGGTGAGAAGACAACTAGGTTATCTTAGACTTCAGTGAACCAATATGCAACCAATGATTTTAAGGAGGAGAGTAGCTGTAAATGCAATTTGAGATGCTATTTTCTTCAGTGTTTAACAATATGAGCTATGAATTTATAGGCAGTTAATAAAGTTAGATTTCTGGATGGAAATTATAGGGTAGATAACCAAAGTGAAATTTTTTGAATCATCAGTTAGAGAAAAGTTAGTTTTATTGTCATTGTTATATAAAAAGGCAACTTTGGCCTCACACGATCACAGCACTCTTAGGAGAGGCTGACAGTTGTTTATCTCACAAACACACAGAGCTCACCCTGCCTTTCACCTTTCCACACTTTTTCTGTCAACAGCAGACATTTATTATCTGCAGGAAAAAAGAGATTACCTTAAGCATTGCTTTTACTATGATTAATGTGAGGAATAATCATTGAAGGGCACAGTTTCACAAAGGAAACAAATGTCTGTCTTCACGGATTATTGAAAATCATAATGTTTCATCTTCTGTAGGAAAATGAAAATGATCAAATACCAGTTTGCAGTATTCAAAGGAAATACAGATACCATTTAGATATAGTCTGTGTTCATCCATAAAGCAGGCGAACCATTATACGGTATTCATGTATGCATTAAGACTATTGAACAAGACGCATTGTGCTGTAGAGGACAGAGCTGGAAGCGGAGCTGAGCAGACCTGCTTTGAGTTCTCCATATGTCAGTCGACATAAAATGGAATCATAATTTTTTAAAAAATTATATTTGTAAAGCCCTTACACACCCCTTATTTCATTTGACCTTCTTAAGATTCACTCAGATGAAAGTGGTACTTTTCTTTGTTATATATCCACGCTTTTATCATCAAGTCCTGTCACTGTCTGTCCTGTCACTATCATCCACCTGTCACTGTCTCCAGAATACATCCTGAGCCCATCCACTCTGTATCTCCATTAATACCACCTCAGTCAAAGGCTCCATCACAGCTCACCTGGACTATCGTATTAGTCTCCTAACCGGTCTATTTCAATTTGAATTAATGAAACCTATTTTCTACATGAAAGCTAGAGTAATGCTTCTAGAGTATAAATTATACCACAGCACTCCATTGTTTAAACTAGTTAGTGGCTTTTGCACTGAACTTAGAATAAAACCTGTCTTCCTAATTAAGGTCTAATAATTTATTTGACTGGAGTCAATGGGCACATGTCCTTGCACCTGGTATACAGCTCTTGATCTAGTGAATGATTTTTTGCTCCATCCTAAGCCTTATTGGGGGTCTTCAGGATTTCACTAGTAGTCTTTTCTAGTCCCTTTATGTATTTACTAACTGTTCCTTAGGTCCTTTCAGCTTCTATTTACCATCCAGGTCCCAAACCACATGTTCTAGTTTTGACATGGTGGCATCCTGCTTTCAAGTACCAAAATATCCTCCTGTTGTCCAATGCTGTGTAACAAGTCACCACAGGATGTGATGGCTTAAAACAGAAACAACAGAGACCAGGGAGGGTTCAAGATGGCAGCACAGAAAGATCCTGAACTCAGCTCCTCCCACAGACACTAAAAATCTACAGCTGCATGTGGAATAATTCCCTCCAAAGGGACTTGAAAACTAGATGAACAGAGTCTCCACAACAACGGGTAAAAGGACAGCATGTAGACATGAAGGATATACAGAGATATGGTCTCACCAAGGGAGGCAAACAAACAAACAAAAACAACCACCATGGTGATCCACAGTCAGGAAGGATCACAAAGGTACTTTTATTTTCCCGCAGGAGCAAGGGATTCAAGCTCCACATCAGGCACCCCAACCCTTAGATCCTGCACAGGAGAGATGAGCCCCCAAATACCTGGCCTTGAAAACCAATGTGGAACATGTCTAGGAAAACTAGAGAACAACAGGAAACAAAAAGCCTGCTCTCAAACGGCTCACATGCAGATTCATTCAGCCCCCAAACCACTGCCAGAACACCAGATTGAAAAGCACGTGGATCACAGGTGAAGAAGACCCACTTCCAAATCATAAAGCATCTGCTGGAGAGGGAGAAGCTAGTTGGGATGCTCCCCAGGTACTAAGAAACTGACGGGAGTCACTTTTGCCATCTCAGGCTACCTTGCTAATGCCAGCACCGGTGGGCGCCATTTTGGAGTACTCGCTCTGACCCCTTGGCACCAATGCTTGCACCCCACCTAGAGCCCTGCCCACCCCTTCACCTCAGCCAGCCCTCACAGCCAGCTGGGCAATAACCTCAGACCCCACAGCCATTCCAGGGGCCAGCCCCACGCACCAACAAACAGCAGTCAGTGTGACCAGGCTCCACAGCCATTTCGGGTACCAGCCCTGCCCACCAGTACTCACAGCAGCAGCCACTGCCCCTCCACAACAGGGGGGCACACACGCAGCCCACATAGTGGACACCTCTTGCACTTCTGAGCCCCATAGGACATCTCCTAAGTAAGCCCACTCCTTCAAGACTAGGAGAGATAGCTGATTTACCTAATACTTAGAAACAAACACAGAGAACTAGGCGAAATGAGGGGACAGAAAAATATGTTTCAATCAAAAGAACAAGATAAAACCTCAGAAAAAGAACTAAATTAAAAGGAGATAAACAATCTATGTGATAAAGAGTTCAAAGTAATGGTCATTAAAATGCTCGCCAAACTCAGGAGAAGAATGGATGAACACAGTGAGAACCTCAACATAGAGACAGAAAATATTAACGAAAAAATCAAAGTGAAGTTATAACTGAACCAAAAATTACACTAGATCAGCTCCCAACATTTGTATACTAAGTCTTTATGTGGACACATATACTTTTGCTTCTTTGGGGTAAATACCTATATTAAAACAGATAGATCATATGTAAGACAAACGTTTAACAGTTTGAGAAACTGCCAAAATGCTCTTCAAATTAGTTGTATCAGAGTCTACATTCCAACAAGCAGTGCATGAGTTTCAGTTCTTATCAACAGTTGGTATGGTCCTTTTAACTTTAGCCATTTTAGATACTACACAGCATTTTTTACTTGCATTTCTCTAAGGACCGACTATTTTACATATAATTTCACATGCATTTCTATCCATGTATTTTGTTTTTCCTATGCATAACTTTAATGTTTTAAACCATTTTTAATTGGGTTGTTTGTCTTATTAGTTGTAAGTGATGTTTATATGTTCAGGATACAGCTCTTTATGGATAAATATCTTTCAAATGTTTTTTCCAGTCACCATATCAAAACTGGAGAAACAGTAAGAAGTGCCAGTTAGCATTTACTAAGATCCAGCGCTCAAGCATTGCACTGGCCCCTTTACATGCTTTATTGCTATCATTCTTATCTCTGGTGACAAACTACTACCACCTGAAGAAAATGTAAAAAATACTGATGTTCAGTAGCCACTCAGTTCAATTAAGTTAGAATCTCTGGAAATGGGGCATACACCTAAGTCTTTTTTTAAAAAAAATTCACAGGTGTTTTTAATGTACTCTCATGGTTGAGAACCCTGCCTTACCTATCAAGGTTGCTGGTAGGATGGATGAGATAAGGTTTCCTTATTTCTGTTTTACAGATGAGGAAACTAAAATTCAGAGAGGGGATAAAGAAACTGACAGAAGTAACTTAGAGGAGAGGCTAGGACTCAGGTCAACATCTATTTACAAAGATGTTGCTTTTTATTAGATCTCATAAGCTTAAAGTGGGATAAAACCTGCTCACTAAGCTTAAAGTGGGATAAAACCTGCTCTGAAAGTAATGCATGGAAACACATCTAAGGCTGGTATTCAGAACAGCAGTGGGGCATTCAGATGCAGCTAAAGAATGTTGCCCAAATTTGGCCCACAGTAGTCACTCAATAACTATTTGCTAAACACTGACAGAATGTGGGATGTGAGAAGACTGTGTCAGGCAGCCTCATAAACCGCTTATCCCCATTCTAATGACATCTTTCCCTTGAAGACTTCCTGCCTGATGCCTTTCTTGAGTTTAACAAGAAAACAATGCCTTTTGCTGTTGTCTCTTCTAATCTGCCCATCACTTGTTCAGTCTGTGGAACCCCCTGACAGCTAGGGAAGTCCCAGTTGTAAGGCTGGCTGCATAATTTGTCTGAGAGAGAATCTTATTGTACATTAGATATAATTTATCATCTGCTTAAAAAGGTAATTTCAGCACACAGACCCACCTACCAAAAATGCCCCCTTTTCTGTTCATCCAAATCCTGCCTGTATTTTCAGACCCCTCTCCAATTCCACCTCCTTTTAAAAGACTTCTCTAACCCTCTTCAAATCCTATTATAATTATTGTCACTTCCACTCACGCAGTAATCTATCAGGAGTTGCCTGATAATATCTATTCTACTATTTTCTTCAATAGTTATTTTAAATTCTGCATCATTTTTTAACTATCAGAATATTTATATCTCATCCTTCCCTCAATCATTAGATGGGCTCTATCCTTGCTGGGTGATGAGTACTGGTCCATATATTTACATGTGAGTAGAAAGGTTATGCATGCAAAAGGGGCTCGCTTCAACATAGTATCAGATCACGTATAACAGCAGACATTTTTAGGGGGAAAGTGTGGAAAACCGTCCCATGAAATAGATGATTTTAAGATGTTTCAAGGGAAGTTTATGGCAGACCACCTGATATCTTGCATTCCCTCTTTGTCTCATGATTTTACCTAGTATAGAGGGATCCATTCCATACCATTCTCGCTATACCTATTTTTGCTCTTTTTTTTTCAGAACCACTAACTAACCTTTCGCAAGGTGACCACAGTAAACTCCTAACTGGGCTCTTTCCACCCACTCCTCCCCTACTCTAATTTGTTCTCCAAAGTTGCTCCAAACAGTTCAACAAAATGCAAATGCAATCATGACATGGCTGCCATGTTTGAAATCCTTTAATGTTTTCCCAGTGCTTTATGGTGTCCTCCAAAATCTTGCTGATGTGCCCGTTCACTAGTTCCTTGCACTCATCTTGCCTTTTCCTTTGTGATTCATCCACTCTGGTCATTTCGTTAGTGATCAGCTCTCTGGGGCTCCTTTCCACCACTAAGTCTCTGTACTTGTCTTCTCTTTCCTGAAATGTGTGCTGCCTCCACATTCTCTCCAGTTACCTCCTGAACTTCTTCCCAGACTTCCTCATGTGACAGTCCCTCAGTGTCCTAGAGCCTAGGCCAGACCATTTATCATATACCCCAATAGAACCAATTCCTTTCCTTGTTAGCGGTTTTCCCCATTTATAATTCTATTGTAATTTACTGCCTGCTTCCTTAAATTCATGAGGGCGTGGGCAATGCATTTAATTAGGCTAACCACAATGCCTCACCCATGTTAAGATACTCAACATTCATTCATGTAGCAACTTTTAGAATAAAATCATTTACGTACAAGGGACCTAAGATTCTTTTAGTTTGCACCTTAATTATAGGGATAAAAGAATCAAAGTCCAGAGACATAAAGAGACTGCCAGAAAGCCAGATTTGGGGACTCTATCTAGGACTCCTCATCCAATGATGCTTCTCTACTTCAAGTCCTTATACTTCTTAATGTATTTTAGGTGAGCATGTATTCCTAATAAATTCTCACTACTTTTTGCCTCTTTCCGTGAACATTTAGTTAAAGAATACAGAAACAAGGAATGTGGGTGTCCAATAGCTTTTAATATAAGAACAAGAGAGTTTTTTGATCATATCTGCCAGGTTTCTATTAAAGCTCCTCGAGTAAAAGCCTGTCAGGGCATATTTAAAATATTAACTAATATAGGAATGACTTCAATTTGCAGGTTTTGGTGACTCAGAATTCACTTTAGATATTATTATCCCTTACTGATTCCTTTGTATAGGCTTTTAAATAAGAAAACTGGAAATCATGCTACTCCAGAGACAGCTGGGTACATTGGAAGGCAGACAGCCTTCTTCTATCCTTCAGTCCTTCTTGGTCAGACTCTGACTAATTTCCTTGGCATCTTCATTCATATGTACATGAAGGACTGGGAAGGCTCACATCTTTCCAGTCGGAAGTGCTGCAAGGGTCACTGACTTTGAAAGGGAAGGTACTCAAGAGGTACTCAACCTCTTTCTGCTCTGTCAGGGGAAGGAAAGTCTTTCAATTCTATCTCGAGTTATCTGGAAACTCTTCTCTACAGCATGTTAATTGGCTGTTTTAAAGGACACTGGTTTAGAAAATAAATAAATGTTCTAGTTTCTGACAATCCACACATTGTCACCTTAAGCTTAACCTAATTAGACTGAGTCACTAGTCGTAAGTTTTGACCTTCAGAGAGAACATCGTTACTGTCTTCAGTCAACCATACATATATTTCCTACTGAATATTAGATCTTAAAAAAGAAAGGTAAATTGTTCATACACAGCATGTAGCCTGTGAATACTCTTGACTCAGTCATTGCCTATTTTTCCAAGAGGGTGGGGAGAAAAAATAATAATCTTTATAATAGTATATTAATATCAATGGACATTTTCTGGTTTTTTTTTTTTAAGTTTGCATAGTGATTTCACAAACATTAGGAGGTCTAGTCAATTAGGAAGGCCCTAAGCCTCAATTTTCTCATTTTTAAAAAGGATAGGAAGACCTGAGTTACAGAAAGAAGAAGAAAATGTACCATCTCAAATGCTGCAGTGCCACAGAGAGGTCAAGGGAGAGCAGAAACATGCACAAGACACACTCAAAATATTATAGATAGAGGCATATTGAAGTTTTTTTGTGTTATCCCCAAATGTGGCATGGAGAAAATGTACCACTTTTCCAGGACAGTGGGTACCTTGTGATTGGGGCTACTTGAACAGAAGTTGGGCAAGTCCACAACAGGTTCTTGGGGAAGGAAAGTCTCAACAGCTTGTGTGGACAGGGTAACTTCTGAAGCCCAGGTACCGCTTGGGAAGAAAATTCCTCCTCTCTCTGTCCAAGATGAGAGATCCATCCCCAATGTTAACTTGGCTTCAGATCAGCCAGCTCTGCTTCCTACAACTAAGCCTTCTTTATGTCTACTTTTTCTCCAAGGGTTTTACCATGTTTAGAAAACACTGAGTGAGGAAAAAAAGAGGCTTAGAGGAGTGGAAAACATATCATTAAGTATCATGTCATGTTTTACGGCAAGTGCAGAGTAGATTAGTGCTCAGTGCCTTGCACATAACACACAATGAATGGTAATTATGCTGTTATTGTTGCTATTATAATTATTGTATCCTTCGGTGCCAGTGTTTCTCAAAGCACAGCCCTGCTTAGCCTGCATTAGAATTACTTGGAATGCTTGTTAGAAATGTAGATTCCTGGGCTTCAATCAAGACTTACTGAATCAGAATCTCACAGGGCAAAGCCCAAGAATCTGTATTTTTAACAAATATCATCCTGATTCAGAGTAACAATGGAGAAGCACTACTTAATACGCTAGGCATTTGACAATTTTTGCTTCATTTAAACTTTGCAAAAAAAAATCTAATTTTACAGAAGAGAAAACAGAGCCTCAAATAGTTCTTATAAATATACAGAGTTGATATTCCAAGACAGTTCTGCTTGATTTCAAACCGTGTCCTTTCAACTATGTGAAACAGTGAGTTGTGGGAAAAAAAAAAAATTGGTGCTCCTGGGAATTACTGCTCTAGAAAGATCTTGGGTATTGCTTCAGCCCAGCCATGAGGAAAGAAATTAGCAACATGGAGACTGCCCACTACACTGGTGCTGAGGAAGGCACTAATTTAGTGCTCATCAAGGAAGAAAATAATAGCTGGCTCTCTATATCCCCCACATTTATATGGTAAGCCTTACTTCAAAGCCACCCTGGAAAATTACATGACATTTTTATCACAGTCATTTTCAGACTGGGTCATTATCTTTAACCAAACATTTGCGGTCATTATCTTTAACCAAACATTTGCGCCATGCTTTGAACAGACACATATATCAGACAGGCAGTAGATCGTGCTAGCAAATTCAGAGGGAGACATTTCTACAATCTTTTCAGGGTTGTCAATCAAGAGATGATGGTGGTAAGGGAATGAGGGAAAGAAATATCAGAGGAAAAAGTGCAACCAATGACAAGCCCAGTTATCAATCCAAGGGACTGAAACTGCAGACTGGAATTTCAGATAAATGGGCTGTTCCTCTTGGTATAAAGTGTTCCTCCTCATTTAGGAAATGATTCTCAACTGTCTAGCCCAAACTGGAATCTCAGCCCTACTATGCATTAGTTGTATAACCTTGAGGAATTCTTTCAACCTCTTAGGATTCCAGTTATTTAATGGGGACAAGGCATAGCTCAGCTTATCTCTGTGCTGTGTGTCTATTCTGCTCACTGGCTTAAAAATGTGTTTACCAAAAATTAGGTCAAAATGGATTAAAGACCTAAATGTAAGTCCAGACACTATAAAACTCTTAGAGGAAAACATAGGCAGAACACTCTGTGACATAAATCACAGCAAGATCCTTTTTGACCCACCTCCTAGAGAAATGGAAATAAAAACAAAAATAAACAAATGGGACCTAATGAAACTTCAAAGCTTTTGCACAGCAAAGGAAACCATAAACAAGACCAAAAGACAACCCTCAGAATGGGAGAAAATATTTGCAAGTGAAGCAACTGACAAAGGATTAATCTCCAAAATTTATAAGCAGCTCATGCAGCTCAATAGCAAAAAAAACAACCCAATCCAAAAATGGGCAGAAGACCTAAACAGACATTTCTCCAAAGAAGATATACAGATTGCCAACAAACACATGGAAGAATGCTCAACAACATTAATCATTAGAGAAATGCAAATCAAAACTAAAATGAGATATCATCTCACACCGGTCAGAATGGCCATCATCAACAAATCTAGAAACAACAAACGCTGGAGAGGGTGTGGACAAAAGGGAACCCTCTTGCACTGTTGGTGGGAATGTAAATTGATACAGCCACTATGGAGAACAGTTTGGAGGTTCCTTAAAAAACTAAAAATAGAACTACCATATGACCCAGCAATCCCACTACTGGGCATATACCCTGAGAAAACCATAATTCAAAAGAAGTCATGTACCAAAATGTTCATTGCAGCTCTATTTACAATAGCCCGGAGATGGAAACAACCTAAGTGTCCATCATCAGATGAATGGATAAAGAAGATGTGGCACATATATACAATGGAATATTACTCAGCCATATAAAGAAACGAAATTGAGCTATTTGTAATGAGGTGGATGGACCCAGAGTCTGTCATACAGAGTGAAGTAAGTCAGAAAGAGAAAGACAAATACCATATGCTAACACATATATATGGAATTTAAGGAAAAAAAAAATGTCATGAAGAATCTAGGGTAAGACATGAATAAAGACACAGACCTACTAGAGAATGGACTTGAGGATATGGGGAGGGGGAAGGGTAAGCTGTGACAAAGAGCGAGAGAGGTATGGACATATATACACTACTAAATGTAAGGTAGATAGCTAGTGGGAAGCAGCCGCATAGCACAGGGAGATCAGCTCGGTGCTTTGTGACTGCCTGGAGGGGTGGGATAGGGAGGGTGGGAGGGAGGGAGACGCAAGAGGGAGGAGATACGGGAACATATGTATAGTTGATTCACTTTGTTGTAGGGCAGAAACTAACACACCATTTTGGAGCAATTATACTCCAATAAAGATGTAAAAAAAAAAAAAAAAAGAATTCACCTGTGGGGGGGCGGGAAATGTGTGTACAATTTGTCAATCTATTGCCTAGTAGATGTCAAATATTTGGCATGAACCTTTGGCCTTCCTGAGCTGACCTCTACCTACCTCTGTAAGTATCTATCAGGTCTTTTTAGCCTAGGTTGACACCCAGCCCAGTCTCTGCTTACAAGTCCAGTCTACACTGACACATTCATCAGAAGAGTTTAAAGCAAAAGACCAGATGATCTAAGTTAAGAACTTGCTTTTATCCATTCTGCTCTGTGTGAGTTTAGGCTGGGTCTCTGAGCCTTCATTGGCTCAACTTAAACGAGAACTAATAATATTTAATTTCCAAGACTTTTGTCCAATAAATAATGGGATACCACAAAATTGTTGCTAAACACAGTGCCTGAAATATATGCTCAAATTGTCACCCAAGTATGTATCTGGCAGTTCTTACTCTTTTAAAATAACAATCCATAGTTACTCCTTAGAAGCAAAGACAGTTTTTTATTAACTTGGGTGAAAACAAACCTCTTCTTCTTGCCTGCCTGGTCTCTCCTTGAAGAGGTAGAGTGGCTTCAGTCCTTTACAACTTTTTTTCCTTGTATAGTGGATACTGCTGCAACCTATTGCAGTTATGACATTGTACAAATGATTCCAAAGTGGCAATTTATGGCGCACTGGCCACAATTTACTTTTACATGTCCAATGGAACAAGGTGTCCATACAAAAGGATATAGATCAAGCTTTTAGGACATATAACTCTGTATTCTTAAGGTGGACTCAGGTAGAAGTATGAAGAGTATAAGGGGTTCAGAGGAAGCCTAGAGAAGCTCTGTGACTACACACTGGGCTCCAATACTTCATATATATGTTATTTCATTAAACAAGCATTTGTTGATGTTTACTTGGGTCTGAGCATAAGGCCTAGTATTGGAGCCTAGGACTACAGATGGAAATATGACATGATCCCAAATATCAAGAAACTTAGTAAAGCAGATAGTGTTGTAAGCTGGTAACAGATTTGAGCACTGGGTTCTAAACAGAAGAATGCATGAGGTAATAAAGCAGATGGAAAAGAAGAGGGACAGATGCTCGCTAGGCCCTGTTATTGGTGCTAGAAGTACAATGATAGATACATTGGTTACATCAGTTGTGCCTGCTGCTATCATGGACTTTATAATTAGGAGTGAGGCCTGGTATCAAACAAGCAAATACACAATTGAATTACATGATTTCTAATCACTTGAAATATGTGAATAAAACACATATGGGTTGGAAGGATTAAATACTTTATATAGGGGTGGTCATGGAAGGCTTCTTTGAGAAAATGGAGATCATAAGAGGCTAAGGCCATAAGAGGTTTTATTCAGTCTTCTTGCAGGTACAGAATGACATTGCTTTTACTTAACCATGCTGTTAAAACAGATGAATGGACGTGCCCAGATTTTTTTTTTCCTTTTCCCAAAGAAAAAGGCTAGGATAAGCAATTCTGGGTCAAGGTACTTAGGTATAAGAATAAGGAAGCCCAACTTAATTAAAATGTCCACCTACATTCAACAGTTTATTTCATTGAGATTTATTAAAACAGATACTTGTCATTAATCAAAAGTCAACTGATTTCTCAGAAAACATTTATCAAGATTTAACAACTCAGTTATGTGTATTGTGTGGTTGTTAAGGTCTCAATAAATCTGTTTTTTCAAATCAATGTGAATTTAATTAAGATGCAAAAAACACAAAAAAACCCTTATCTGGTTTGCTTCAAATCCTTATTTTATACAATTAATAGGATGCTATTAAGAGCTGATTTAGTGACTATAGGCAGGAGAATTTAGTGTCCACTAAAGCAGCCAGTGAGTACCAGAAGAGTGGGAGGAGGGGAGGCTGGGAGGGAGAACCAGCAAGACGTCTGCTGAGGCCCCTGTCAGACAGCAGTGGGGGTGAAGCTAAAACATCACAAGGTTTTGACAGACTTTAAATTCCAATTAGTTAGGACACAACAACCCAATACCTACAGGTCATGTGAAAGGTAGATCACACTGACTTCATTCACATCCTCGCTTTATTACTGTCCCAGTAACCACAGAGACTGTATTGGGTTGAACAGCTCCCCTCCTCCCCCAAATTTCTGTTTACCTACAACCTGGACCTTATTTGGAAATAGGGTCTTTGTAGATGTGATCAAGTTAAAATGAATTCATACTGGATTAGGGTGGGCCTAATCCAATGACTGCTGTCCTTGTAAGATGAGGGAAATTTGGACATGAATACACAGAGAAGAGGGCCATGTAAAGATGGAGGCAGACTGGAGTGATGTATCTACAAGCCAAGGGACTCCAAGGGATTAGCTAGAAGCCAACAGAAGCTGGGAGGAAGCAAGGACAGATTCTCCCCTAGAGCTCTCAAAGAGAGAATGATCCTGCCAACACCTTTATTTCAGACTTCTAGCTTCCAGAACTATGAGCCAAAAAATTTCTATTGTTTGTAGTACTTTGTAACAGCAGATGGAGAAAACTAATACCAGAGTAAGTAGATCTTTTGGAATAGAGCTAGCCTTTATTATAACCTGCATCTTCAGTCATATGAGGGTACTCAAGAAACGTGAGCCCATGACTCCTATCTATCACCTGGAAGACCTTTGCCATCGACCCTTTGTCTCTGTTGAATATTTAGTTTTAGAAGCCAGTTCCTCTTCTGCCTATTCCATGAAGCATTCCCTATAGATTCATCCAGAATGGGTCTCCCCCTATGAACTCTTGATTCAAAATTTCTTCTTTTAAAAGATAAATTCTTATCAACGTAATTTAGTCATGACCTCACAGTCTATTTTGAAATTAGATCATAAAGGCTGATTTGGGGACTTCATGAATTCAGTCAACAAAATTGTATGAGGTATCTACTGTATGTCAGATACTGTGTTAGTTATAGAAGATTACCACTATAAATAAAATAATCACTAAATGGTCTTACAGCTTTTATGCTTACATTATTCAGACTACTCACAAACCACAGTTATATGCACATAGGAGGTACTAAATGATTATTTTTGCTCTAGCGCTCAATTCTTTCTACTTCTGCATGGGCAGAGAGGCATAACACAAAGAGTCAACGGATCCAGTGAAAACCAGGCTCTGCCAGATCACATTTTGTGACTGACAGCATGATTCTTTTTTTTTTTTTTTTTTTTTGCAGTATGCGGGCCTCTCACTGCTGTGGCGTCTCCCGTTGCGGAGCACAGGCTCCGGACGCGCAGGCTCAGCGACCATGGCTCACGGGCCCAGCTGCTCCACAGCATGTGGGATCTTCCCGGACCGGGGCATGAACCCGTGTCCCCTGCATCGGCAGGCGGACTCTCAACCACTGCGCCACCAGGGAAGCTCGACAGCATGATTCTTAACATTTCTGATTCTCATATTCCTGATTTCTAAAGTGGAGATCATTTGGGATTGGCAAAGGCAAACTATTGTATATGGAATGGATAGACAACAAGGACCTACAGTATAGCACAGGATATTCAATATTCTATAATAAACCATAATGGAAATGAAAAAGAAAGAAAGTGGAAATCACAAAATCCACTTTGTGGGGTTGATGCGAGGATTTACTGATTAACAACTGTAATGCAATTCAACAAATATTAGTTGCCCTTCCAGGCTCCCAGGAGCAGTCAAGCCTCAGTCTTTGAATGGCGTTTTCCTGCCGACTTCCACCTGCTCCTTGAGCAGACAAAAAAAAAAAAAAAACGGATCCTGGGAAACCAATAATTCCTTCTGACCCTGTTTCAGCAACAGAATTCTCTCCTATAAGAACATCCTAGAAAGCTGATATCAGATACTGATTTAAAAAAAATAAGTAGATAAGACAGGTGAAAGGAAAGAATGATCTTCTGAGCAAAGGCAGCTGCAGTCATTAGACTGGGTCACAAAAAAGCATTTAACTTCCAGTTGTTCTTAAGTGTATTGATTCCCCACACACTGGAGCCCCTATAGCTGGCCCGATGGGCAGCTGACCTCCAGTGCCCTGCTAGAGCAGCCTCTTCTGCAATTTAGTAACTGTCAGTTTCTCACATTTTGCTCAAAGTATGAGTGTTGGGAATGGAGAATGAACACCGAAAAGCTCTCCAACTTTTCCTTTTTAATAACCTTGTGTTGCCTCTGCAGATTGAGCTCCTGTGCACAGGAATTAATGAAAGAGGAACAAGTGGCATAATAAATAATCCAGAGGGTCAAATCGGGTGAGAATACCTGGCATCATGTCTAATTAGCCTTCACAATGGAAGGAAACTGCAGTCATTACACCCATGCCCTCTTCCACAAATATACATTCAATTTATGGGTCTCCCCAAGGCCCTGCTTTACCTCTTTGTAGTTCACATACTAGTTTTCTAGTTTCTGGTATCCATATCTTTATTAGGTCATTTCTCTTCTTGTCTTTGCCTAACTGCCATTGTAATTCTGTTTCTGATCACTTGGAAACCCTGGGGTTTCCAACTGTTTCCAATATTTTGTTGAATTGTTCATTCTTTTAGTCATTAAGTTCTGACTTAGTGCTGACTATATTCCAGGCACTGAGCTTTGTGTCAGAGACAGAGAGATCAAAGTTCTTACCCTAAGGAGCCACCAATCCAGTGGGAAAAGATTAAAGAAATCACTTTGGAAAATAGCATAAAAGTTCCATAGTAAAAATCCTATTTATAGAGTTTTTCATCCTCTATCATCAGGCATCTACTTTTCTTTCCCCCATGGTCCTCTGAAGCAGGAGGTTATTATACCATTTTATAGATATGGCACCCAAGGCTCAGTGATGTTAAATAATACAGGTAGAGTGCTACAATTAAGGCTGTGGACTGAAAGTCATATAACTCTGAGTAAATTTAAATCCTTCTGTTCCTTTCATAAGCCATAAGATGTCAACCAATTAATGCTCATTTATTTTCAGAGAGGAGTTAATTTTTCTCAGTTATGATGAAAGGCACAGAATTTGTGATCAATTTCTAAGATCTCAATTTCCCTCTTGACATGTTTTCTCTTTTCAGTTCCATCTTCACTCTCATCCCTCTCTCATCTATGAGTATCTCTGTGTATGGTCCATGGGCCAAGAATGGCCATTTGTGCATTGGGTGGTTTGCAATGCCAAGCAGGAGTCATCGTGCATAGTCTTTTAGACATGGTCCCTGCTCTTCTCTCTGGAACTGAGATGACAGGGCATCTTTAACTCACTAAAAATATAAATGAAGGGGGGTGTGATGGGTGGAATTGTGTCCCCCTAAAAGATATATTGAAATCCTAACCACTGGTACCTGTGAATGTGACTTTATTTTGGAAAAAGGGTCTTTGGACATTCATTCAATTTAAGATGAGGTTATTTGGGTCCAAATTTGGGGAGAAATCCAGTATGACTGGTGTTCTCACAAGAAGAACAAAAGGCCATATGGACACAGAGACACACAGGGAGAAGGTCATGTGATGACAGAGGCAGGGAATGGTATGATGCAGCTGCAGGCTGAGGAATGTCAAAGGTCAATGGCCACCACCGGAAGCTGGAAAGAGGCTCAACAGAATTTAACCCAGAGGCTCAGAGGGAACATGACACTATTGACACCTCGAGTTCAGACATGTCACCTCTGGAACTGTGACAGAATGAATTTCCATCTTTTTTCAGCCAGCCAGTTTGTGATACTTTGTTATCAAAGACACCTAGGGAACTAATACTGGAGGTCTCAAAAATTTCTGAAGAAAACACTCACTTGGACATAGGTCCCAGTATGGGGACCCCTTCCGACAATCGCCATATTTGTTGTTTCCTTGAACCTTTTTCTGCTGTACAAAATTTGCCAAGAAGTGCTCTTAGTATATAATCATAAAATGTTTGAGCTGAAACAAACACACTGGCCTTTGTCATGACTATTTTGTTTTAGCTACGAAGGAATTTTTGTCCTGAGGAAAGCAGTGACTGCTCAAGGGTCAAGGATCAGGATAGGAAAAGATTCCATTTCTTCCTTTTCTCATGCCTGTGCTCCTTCCTTCATTAGACTGTTACTCTGGCTCTTTTAATCCCTCAAGTTTTTAAAATAGAAATCTGTGGGCAAAATCCAAACATAGCAGTATACTGTCTCATTCTCCAAATGCATAAAATGATTCTTGGGTGTAATAGTTATAATTCCAGGAAGGATAAATTTGGCGTTTTTTCCTTTAAGTTAGAACACTTTTGTACAGAAGAGATTTTTCTAATGTTTAGAAGTGGTGAGACATTTATACAAAAACAGCAACAGAAAGAAACTTTATATAGCCACTAAAGCTATTAATAAATTCATAAAGCTATAATTCTGGATACAATTAATATTCTTTTGTGTGTGTGTGTTTCCAGCATTATGATTTAATTAAGGGAGCATAATCATTGTAGAGAATATATTGATGATTGTAAACGTGACTCATTACAGCCGACAAATTTTTGAAACACCAAAGCACAGGGATGTCAATTATATATCCAAACTACAGGTACAAAAACAAGTACATGTATTTTCCATGCTGCAAAACTGAGTACACACCGTACTGTCACAGGGAAGGGGTTTACCAATGAAGACCTGACAATAAAGTCCTCGAGATTGATACACCAAAATAAAATATAAAATAGGAGTTTATAAAAACAAGTTTGACAATAGCAGAGAGGACCCTTTTCATCTCTGAGCAAAAATGCATTTCATTATACATACTCTCTCCTAAAATGAATAAACTGGTCACTTGAGCAGTGAGTTCTGTTTATTTCCTCTATTATACTACAACATTCTCCATGTCTTAGGAAAAACAATATTGTGCGGGAACTGTGGGATAAGCATGTGTGTGGATGGAACAGCACAACAAGTAATATTCTTAATGTTTGTGTTAATGACTTGCATAAAAATGTACTGCAATCGCATTTGAAATGGTAACTGACGTGTACAATTCAGAAGATAAGAAATGAGTGCTTCAAACATGTATGGAAAACCGTATAAAAAATAAATAAATGCAAATTAAATAACATGATACTCATTTTTTCTATCAGATCATTGCTTAAAACAATAATATAAAAGTCTAGCAAGTATAGAGCAAAGCAAATAATTTTACACACCATGATCAAGATTGTACCTTAGAAAATAATTTGTCATTATGAATGAAGAACACTAAAAAGTGCACATATTTTGACCCTGTAATTCTAGTTCTAGAAATTTCGGTCCAGGGAAAAAGCTTAAATATTGTAATTCCTTGACCCTAAAATGTTTAAGTGATTAAGTATAAATAAATGTTCATCAACCGAGGGATTTTTAAGTATACTATATGATGGGATACTATGTGGCCATTAAAAAAATCCACAAAATAGAATGCTTAAGTTATGACAAGTGTAAGAAGGAAAGGTAAATATAAAAATATAATAACTAAACTATGCATACTTAAAGCCATTACAAAAAGATACAAAAAGTAAACTTTCCCAACTACACTGCTGTAAATTTGGTATCATCCGCCTTCCCAGACCGTCACTCCGCATACATGCTCAAAGAATATACATACATATATATGAACTGAAAAAAAGAAATGTTGTAACCCAGTTTCTTTTCCTCTCTCCATTCCAAAAGTGTATTCTGTTGCTAAAAAACAGAAGGTACCAAGCAGTGACAAAATAGAGAACTAGGCCTGTACAGAAGAAGAGAGATCCAAGCTAGCCAGAAGGGCTGGAACATGAAAAAGGCATCTGTATGGGGTGACACCTATTGAGGGTGTTGATGCATAAGAAGAATGCAACTCTTTGAAGTTTAAACCCTTCTCTCTCCCCTCACTGCTCACCCTCTCTTGACTTCGGTAAACTGTTCTTCTCTCATTTCAACCAGAAGTTTTCAGCTGGAACTCCCGTATTTTCATGAGATCTTGACCTCCCTCACTGACAGTTAATCTAGCAGTTAATAAACCACTGATCTAAATGGGTCAATTCGAGTACTTTCTGGAGTTTTAAAAATAGAACTGTAAAAGAGAGTCACCATTTCTAGTGACAGAAGCTTAAGACTGTGACGTTCTGCATGTTTGGCAACTGCTTCTCAACACACTGCAGGGGAGAAGCCAGTGTTCAGTGAGAGAGGATGATGCCAGCAGACAGTGGGACACAGAGACTCACGGCTAGAGAGAGGTCTGGCAGGATTCTCATCTCTGGATAAAGCAGTACTTTTGCCCTTTATATGGTTTGGTTATTGAATCTCAACTCAGTCAGAGACTCTAGAATCTTTTTGATGAGAACCTCTGTTTCCTTAAACTAACTTGATTTAAGTTTCTTTACAACATGACGACAGAGATAGGTTCCATGAAGAAGCAGAACACTTGCAAAAGATAACATTGTGTCCTGGTAAGGGCAGAATATACATATTGGCTGCAGAGCAAGATATGATAAGAGACAAAACTAGAGAGATGGGTCAGGACCAGATGTTAAAGAACTTTGCTTACCATTCTTAAAAATGAGAAATGTAGCCTGTGACCAACATGGAAATTCCTAGAGACTTTCAGCTGAGGACTGACGTGATGAATTTGTAGCTTTAGAAGCACCACTCCAGTGGAAGTGTGGAGCAAATATCAGTGCATGGCAAAACCAAATGCAATGGTGCAATCTGGAATATATTTCGATAGTTACTGTGAAAGACAATGAAGGCTAGAAGTAGTGAAGTACCATGAAAAATGTAGAAGAGGCAACTGAAAATATTAAGCAACTTTGGCAGGTCAGGAATATATATTCCCAGTGCATTGTAGTATCTTAAAAGAACAATCCAGGGAAACATCATTTCCCTTAAGTTGAATTTTTATTCCCATGCTTTAGAAGCTTTGCATTTTGACACAGAACACAGATTCCTCTCCTCTTATAGACTCACAGTAAGTCTGCACAAAGCATGTTGAGATTGATACATCTGAAATAAAAAATCAATTTTATTGTTGGGCTGATAATCAAGGAGGAATGTTACCTTTTATGCATAGGAAAATTATGGAAACTAAAAAGGAGGTTAAATATGGCTTTAAAGCAAATTAAAAATTAATTTTTTTCTCTTGTTTAACAAGAGAAATGAAATTCTTTTTGTGGCCCAACTTCCTCCACCTGCAGATAGCTCTAAATAACACTGCCGAAGGAATCACGTTTGTTTCTGATTTAAAGGGACTTATTCTAGCAAAGTAATCACTAAACCTCCAGTAGCACCTATCTCCAACAACTTCCTAGCTTTTCCAAGTGAGTAGGAGGGGCAGTATCAGCCATTGTGCCCTGGCTCTTGCCTGGCAAATTCAGAGAATTGCATGACCTTTGTTCTTGGAGAGGAAATTGCAGTTTTTAAAAGCACATCTCCGGAAAGAGCTTGCTACTCACAGCACAATCATACTTGCCAGGTCACTGCTGTCATCCATCTCCAATAGCATTGATTTCTTAGAAGAAATGACAATAACCAAGCAAAATGGTTTGAGAAGATATTTTGCCATCATGTAATGTACCCAGCTGCAAACACAATCTCTATTTCTTGTTATTAGTAATTTCCTTCCTGCCACTTTCCGTGGATGTACTTAAGACTATAAGTGCCACAGAGTGATATTTATTTGGATTTCCTATTTTCTCAGATATTTTTCAAAGAAACAAAAAGAGTTTGTATCTTAAATATTCATTAAAGACTAAAGAACAACAACAAACTTTTGCTTGCTTCCTGATTTTCTCTTCACTAATTACTGGTGTCTCAGGAAAAAGGCAACTGGATTTAGGAATCTACTGATGTGCATTTGAATAGTGACTGTGAGCAGCACGATCTGGGATAACATTTTTGTGCCTCAGTTTTCTCATCTGTAACAGTATCATGATAACTGTGCCCAGATCATAACATTGTTGTGGGGATGGAATATGAGGTGCTAAGGGAAAACTAGAAGCATTTTTCCTGAATACTGGGTTTGAAAATGGTTACCTGGTATGGTATTCATATTTTCTGTTACTAACTGCAGAATTGGCACACAGTGGACTCTCATTACATCTTTGATAAAAGCCAGAGCGGGGAGTTTGGGTTTCATCCAGTAGGCAATGAAAAGCCATCTTACCTCCTAAGCATAGATATTTATGCCAAAATGACCATGATTATATTCAACTATAGTAGCTAAACCTGTCAACTGGAGGCATAGGGGCTGTCAACAAGGGGTTGTAGCAATAATCCAGGTGAACAGAGTTGAAAGACTTGGTTACAGTGATACAATTAGATATCAAAGGAAGGACAGATTTAAGAGATCATTTGATAGAATTTGATAGGTTACTTCATAGAATCAAAGGAACTTCAAAATTAACTTCAGTATATCACTATGCCCACAGCAACTCCCTTGGTGCCCAGTCCATGGCACCAGGAACTCAAATACATGCTAAATTGTGCAAGTACGCAACAGATGTTTGGTTGGGTAAGTGTTTCAGTCGGAGAATTTTCTGAACAATTCCTTTCAAGTATAAGAGGATTTCAGCAAGATGCCATTTCTACCTGCATTTGCTACTTTTCTTGGAAGGGAACTTTATAAAACCAAGAAAAAGATCTGCCTTCAGATCAGGTGATCATTATCCAAGCTTTAATCAAATTAGTTTTTTGTTGTTGTTGTTGTTGTTTTTAAGACTGGAAATTTGATGTCAATCACAATAGATCTCAGCCAAGGAAGGAGGGGAAGAGAAGTCATACCATATAAGAAGCAACTCAGAGAGGATTTCCTGGAGATGAATATTTGTAATGTAATTATAGATCTGTCAACAACATCACTATAATTTACTGTCAATCACCACACTGATGATAGGATCTTATCTTCCGACGTATAACTTTCCTTCACTGCAATTATCTCCAGGATGAATCTTCATGCTCAAAGCCCCCCAGCTTAGAATTATTTTGAAATAAGATTTAAAAATTGATATTCCCATGCCAGTGCCCAGTGAAGGGGATCATCCAAAGGTCTCTGAATCTATTCCTCATGTGACTGAGTAGTTGTAAATTGTCAGAAACAGATGTTGGCATTTTTACCACGTTATGTCTTTACCTGACATAACTTGCCTGAATACCCAATTTGGGATAGAGGTGGGGAATTTCAATTAAAAGGTCCCACACGAGCCAAACTTTTAAAAGTTAACTTAAATGAATTTTTAAAGTAAACATGCTGGATACTGGATTTAAACCTCAAGTCCTTTCAATTTCTCAACCCAATCTCTCTGTAAACTATTTTTTCTTTTTCATTCTTTATTGCTGCTACTCATTATCTATCACCTGGGCTACTTAGCAGTTTCCTAAATTATTTTTCTGCCCATAATATTTATCCATCCATTTACTACTCTTTCTTTTTTTGTGTGGGGGAGGGACTAGAATTCAAAAATTGATTGTGTCGTTCATTTGTGTAACAATTAGTCCTCACAGATTTGATGAGCAGATTCTTAACCACCTTATCTATTCTCCAGATAATGGTGAATTGAGGAGGAGACAAAGGGGCCTTTTAGAGTAAGAGCTAAGGAGATGGCTTTATTCCCAAGGACTTTGCAGAAACCTAGAAAAGACTTGCTCAGACCTTTGAAACTGTGCACAAAGCAGACAGACCACTAGCGAAGACTGGCGTCTGTTCGTAGCCCTACTACGAAGCACATTAGCCCAAACCAAGAATTATAGAGAATATGTTATGAAATTTTGCTGACCTCCTATCTACCTTCAACATCCTTTTCATTTAGCTAACGCTATTACGTTCCAGGAATTGTTCTAAGACATTTATATACATTATCTTATTGAAGGCTCAAACTATTCCTAGGAGTTGATACTATTATTATTTCTATTTTATGCATGACTAAACTAAAGCCAAGTTTGACTCCATAGCCTATCTTTTTTCCCCCTAATTTTATTACATTGTCTAAGGCAACAAATTAGTAAATTGTCCCAGGAAGAGTCATTAATTCTGAGAGTATTTATTACACAAAACCAAAAATCAAGTTTGTCTTCAACTCGCTTTCATGATATTTTAATCAATCATATACTTGCCTAGAGTTGGGAGGATGGAAAACTATTATTGTCTAAAAAAGAATCTTCCAATTTAAACTCTATAACCTTTCCTCCAGTCAACATTCCCAAGCAAAATCATGAGCAAACAACATCTCATTTGAGTAATTTGTGAAACCTTTAACAGAGATTCATATAATGAATATAATTTTCTTTAAAAATAACTTAATTTGAAATTGACCTCAATGCATTTAGTCTTGCAGACATAGTGACTTTGGTTTGACATATGTTATCTTATTCCCAGGAAATGGTTCATATTTTCTATACTCTATCTGTGAGAACAAGAAGATAGAAAAACTAAAGGGTACATGGGAGGAAAGGATAAGTGGGACAGAAAGTTAGAGATGGGTGTAGACTGGAATTCAAAATCCTGTTACCCTAATATTATTAAAATCACTATTCTTCTTGAATAGAATAATGCATTACCATAATGCTCATGAAAACATAATAAATAGCTCCAGAGTAACTTGTAAAAGCACATCTACAAAAGTAATGTACTCTGTAATGATGACAGATCTCATCGCCATCAGTCACGTGGCGTGTTCATGAAGGACATCCAAGTTTTAATTAGCTTATGCTAAACGGCTTTAGAATCAATTTAAGCTAAACGCGACACTTCGTAGAATTGTTTGGATGGCCGCTAGGAATAATAACTCATAGAGCAGAATCACCGAGAGAGTATTGTTCATTAAAGGACACTGATTCTGATAGGAATCAGGAAACAATCTGAAAATGGGACAAGGAAAAAAGGACAAATCACTTGCAAATACTGTACAGGGGTAACAATTTGTTGTTCCTTCATTGTAGGAAATTACAGGCATCAACTTCCCATACGAAAGAAAATAATTACCACTCTAAATAATCACACACAGACACACCCGTTCATTGTATTCATAATAAATGTGACTGTATACAGACCTACTGCATGTGAGCTCTGTAAGAATAAGTACTGTATTATATGCATGCTTATATTAATCATGATGCTTTGGACAATAATATGCTTCCTGATGAAGACATCACATGTGAAAAAGTCTTAGCATGCAGAAAGGGTAAAAGTCAAATTGTCGTTCCACCACTAGTTACTAGAAATACGGCTTTGGACAAGTTATTTCACTTCCCGGTCTTAATTTGTAAAAATGTCATAGTAGTTGGGAACAAAAAAGAAGAAAGTGAATGGAACAATATCTGCTTTAATCAGTTCTATATAAATTAAGACAGTAGATGGAAAATAATTATGCTTAAAGATCAAAAGTATAGACATGTGAGTATGCTTAGTGTCCTGAATCAGCCTGACTAGCCTCCAGTTTTCACTATGTATGAATTGTGTAAATAGAACAACTTAATTTCTCTAAAGCCTACTTTTCCCCATCTGTAAAATGAGCATACTAATACTAGCTATCTAATTTTGTATGTGTGTGTGAAGTGATTGATGTATATGCCATCTTCATCCTAAATAACCCCAATTTTTTGAAACTCTATAGTAACTGTTGAGTTCAAGAAGCGTTTTAAAAGCACCTGTGAGAGAGTTCATGCGTGAGGAAATAAACCTCTTAAATTCAGGAGATGCTTAATAAAGAGATCAGATGCCAGGGGAAAAAGATGAAAAGATTTTGTGGTTGCCTTGTAGAAGCTCAGAGTTTACTGGGAGATCTGGTATGTAATAGTACAATAATTTAAAAAAATATTCATGACCAAATTGCTATGGTTGACAGAGGACTTTTGAGGGGGATGTAATTAAAGACTAGGTATTTTCAAGGCAGGGAATAGAGTTCAGAAGCATTCAGAGGAGAACATGTATTACAAGGAGACAGCATCGTGATGTGAGCAGTTTGGGAAATACCCTGGTGTTCTGGTGAGCTTGGAAAAGTGGGTTTGACTAGATAGGTGTATGTGAGTGGTACTGAGAATTAGGTTGGAGCAGGCTTTAAGGGGTATCTGTGTGCCGATGAGTGCACGCGTTAAAAACACTTAACATGAGATCTAGCCTCCTAAATTTGTGTGTTGAGTATAATATCGTAGGCACCATGTTGTTGAGAAGGTATCTAGAACTTATTCATCTTGCATAACTGAAAGCTTATACCCCTGGCACAACATCTCCTCATTCCTCCCCCACCTCCCAGCCCCTGGCAACCACCATTCTCCTCTCTGCTTCTATGAATTTGACTATTTCAGATAATCTCATGTAAGTGGAATCATATAGTATATGTCCTTCTGTGACTAGCTTAGTTCATTTAGCATAAAGTCCTCAAGATTCACCCATATGCATATGGCAAGATTTCCCTTTTTTTAGGGCTGAATAATATTTGGTTGTATGTGAATACCATATTTTCTTTATCCATTCATCAGCTGAAGGGCATTAGGTCGTTTCCAATTCTTGGCTATTGTGAATAGAATGTAAAATGGCGAAAGCACTATCGAAGGCAGTATGAAGGTTTCTCAAAAAATTAAAAATAAAAGATTTTGTTAAGGAGCTTTTATGCTGTTATGTTCTCTGTGGCTTTCACTTCATCTGTTGAGTGAGAGCAAGAGAAAAGTAGAGAGTGGACGAGGGAGACAGCGATAACAAAGAGACGGGGTGATGAGGAGGGAGAAACAGAGAGTGATTGAATGAATAATACCTAATTCATATTTGGATCATCACTGTACTAAGCACATCAGGTGTCTGAGTTCAAGCTGCTGCTGAACTTCTTATTAGCCGTGGGAATGCAGACAAGTCTCACAGTCTCTGTGCTTTTGTTTACCAACCCCTAGTGAGGATATAACAATTGTACTATGTGCTCTTTGGATGATCACATGAGATCAACCCAGTACATTACTTCTGCAATGCAATTGAGTGTTTACAGGGTCTTTTGTCATATGCTATTATTATTCTACACCTGCTTGGGTATATTTTGTAATGGCAGAGACCAGCCAAAATATCTATCAAAGGTTTCCTTTTTTCCTGCATGAGGAGTTAAAATATGACCACTGAGATTACCTGCGGAGACAAATCAAAACGAATATTTACTTAGGCTAGTAATGATCAATGTCTTCTGAGTAATATGGAAATTGAGTTCAACACAAGAAATAAAGCTGAGGCTCTGAAACTAAACAAAACAGTATCACCTAATGTACTCCCCCACATAACTGCTTGTCTTCTGCTGCAACTTGCACAATACAGGGATCATTTATGTGCACTTACACATTTTACTGTTGACTGTGTGACTGTACAACACGTTGGGGAAAAGGAAGCCCCAGTAATAAGAATTCATCAAACATCCACAATTGCTCCTTTTTTACAAAAAAGCCTCCAAGGAGAGCCTTAACACCAAATCCATTTATGAGCTGTCAGAAACTGTCAAAGACAAAGCCTGGAAACTGGAATTGGGGCTGAGTTCAGCTCTTACCTCAGCTGCAGGGGTCTTAAGCAAATTGCTTCATAAAATCTCAAGAGGAAAGAGCAGGACAAGGAGAGTGTTATCACCCACATTCCCACAGAGGAGTTAAAGAACTCCTGGAAAAGGTCATCGGTCTCACACTGTGAAGCAACGAGCTCTTAGAGATAAAAGATAGACTGGGTAGATTTGCTTCAAACCTCCCTTTGGGGAGCATGATCCTTAATGAGGCCCCAAAACCAAAGGCTCCGGAAGATTTTGAAGATGGACTGAAATCAGATAGGTAATGGCCCCAGAGCACAGTTGTTTTCTGTTTTTTTTTCTTCTACTTATTCACAGGGAACCAGTATGGTATTATTGAGTATTACTGTTAAAATTACTGGATAAAGATATCAGTGTGTCTCCTGCCGCTGACCTATTAAATTGTATGTGCTCGGAAAGGCTGCCCAAAATTCAGTCCTGAGCCACTTCAGTTTAGACAGTTTCAAGGCACAGGAAGAACAATGGAGGCTTTACTTTTGCTGATTCTTTCATATGAAAAAATTCTTTCATAAGTTGGACACCAGTGAATAAGTTACTCATCCTGCTAAAATATGTTATATATCATAGAGCTTTGTTAACACCACCAGGAAGGTGAAATACAAAAGGACATAAGAAGGGGTGCTTTTTCTTTGTTATGTTTTCATTTATCTTGTGTCTGGTGCTCTATAAATAAATGAACGCATTAATATCAGGCATTATGCTTATTATTTTTTTAAATGTGTGTTAATTAAAAAAACATTTTGGTTGTCAGTAAATTCTTAACAATAAAACTAATTTTTTCTTTTTTTGAATATTATATTTAGTAACAATCAAGGTTAACAGACAAAATTCACAATATAATGATTTTTGAGTCATAAGGCAGCAAACAGTGAAGGACTGTGATCTGTGAAAGAGAGAAGAAAAATGAGATATGCTTTAAGATTACCTGGGTTTGATGCCTGGGAAGAGTTTCCAGCTATAGTGCAGTAAGAGGAAACTCAAAACCCAGAATATTCTCTGAGCTGTGGAGATGCAGCTGAGAGACTGGGGAGACCAAGACAGATGGAATATACGCAAAGCAGAGTATTGGAGGGAAGAGATCTGCAAAGACAGAGAATCCTGAAGATCTGCAAAGGGTTCAAGAATTTAGCAGGATCTCATAGAACATGTGTGCAAGGGTTTTACTCAAATACAAGGAAAAGTATTTGAAAGGATTAGAAGAAACTTATATGGTACACACACAGAGTCAGAAATAGTGCCTGCTACAAAATTAGAAAAACTTTGTAATTCACTGGGTATTGGTAGAAAGATCATGCCTCAGTAGTGGGGATTCTTCTAGTCTCTCTTAGCAAGCAGAACAAGAAAATGAATATGTACACACTAACCCAGATGTATGCACATAACCATAAATATTTCTGTACTTAACCACTGTAATCTGTAGTAAGCTAACAATGAGTATAGGGAGTTTCCAACGTTAATTCATTACCACATAAGTCATTCTAGTCTCCTCCCCTTGATTGTCTGCAACCTCCCACTCCAACAGTGGGAAACCTGGCTGGCACCATATAACATCTAATTTCCTTGTTAAATTCTGTTATACACGTAGCATTTCAGAATTGTTAACTGTATCCTCATAGGTAAATTTTTATCACCTGGAATACAATGCTTCTATACTTTTAACCTGAGTCTATATATTTGAAGTACATTTTTTATAGACAACAGATATTTTGAACATTTAAAAAAAATCTATTCTAACAATCTTTGACTTTTAGTTCAAGGATTTAGACCCTTCACATTTAAAGTGATTATCAGTATAGTCAAATTAATATCTACCATGTTTATAACTAGCATTTACTAATTGCATTTCTTCTTTGTTTATTTTCTCCTCTTTTTCTTCCTTTTCTGCTTTGAGAATTGCATGATTCTATTTTATCTCCTCTCTTAGCACATCAATTACATTTCTTTTTTCCCCAAACTTTTTGTTGTTTCATTAGAGTTACCATATACATTTTTAACTAATCTAAGTCCAACTGCAAATAACACCATACTGTTTCAAATGAAATGCAGGTACCTTATAACAGAGCATTTCCACCATTCTACCTGATAGTTCCCTGTGATTTGCTAAGATTTATTTAACTTACCCATATTCTGCAATTACCCAAAACATTGTTATTCTTATATCTTTAAGCAATCATATTTTAGGTCTGTTAAGGAGAGAAAAAATGAATATTTTATTTTATATTCATTTATTTCTTCTCTAACACTCTCCCTTTATTTATGTAGGTCCAAGTTTCTGACCTGTATAATTTTCTATTGCCTGAAAAACTTTTAACATTTATTGCAGGTAAATTCTGCTGGCAATGAACTAGTGAATATAGTTTTTCTGGATATAGAATTCCATGTTGGTGTTTTTCCAAACTTTAAATATGTTATTCTACTCTGTTTGCACGATGTCTGTAATTCTTGCCCTTGTTCCTCTATAAATAAGGAGTTACACTCACTCACGCATCCCTGATTTCTTTCAAGATTTTCTCTTTTGTTGTCTGCAGTTTGAATGTGATCTATCTAGGTGTATATATATGTATGTGTGTGTGTGTGTGTGTGTGTGTGTGTATATATATATATATATATGGCATTTATCCTGCTATTGTTTCTAAACTTTCTAAACTTTTTTTTTCACTTGAGTTTGAAAAGCTCTTATTGATCTATCTCCAAGCGCACTGATTCTTTCCTAGGTAATGTTAAGTCTACTGATAAACCAATTGAAAGCATTCTTTATTTCTTTTAGTGCTTTTGGTTTTTAACATTTCCTTTTGATACTTTCTTTTTATCTGTCTTATATTTTCCACCTGTTCTTGAATATTGCCTACTTTTGCCATTATAACACTTAATGTATTAATTATAGTTATTTTTAAATTCTCTACCTGATTATTCTAACGTTACGTCATATCAGAGTCTGGTTCTGAGGCTTGCTTGCTGCAACTATAAGTGGCAGAGGCTTACAAGACTTCTTTCTTGTCTTTTGGCCTCCTTTCTGTGTGTGTGTGTGTGTGTGTGTGTGTGTGTGTGAGAGAGAGAGAGAGAGAGAGAGAGAGAGAGAGAGAGAGAGAGAGAGAGAGAGAGAGAGAGAGAGAGAGAGAGAGAGAGGGAGAGAAAACCACACATATTGTATTAGGAAGTGGGAACTGAAGTAAATAGGCCTTTAACGTGAGGATTTATGTATTTATGTTAATATGGCTGTAAGTTGGGCTGTCTGCTATAGCTATAAGTGACAGATGCTTCAAATCTCTTATGTGCTTATTTTTACCCCTATTCTTGATTGTGGACTTCCTTAAGTTCTCCTCCTAGAGAGATTCTGTGTCTTGCGGCTCTATCACCCCGTTATTGTACGGAAGCCAGGCTGGTGTGCTGGTAAAGAGTGGGGATCAGTAGCATTCTGTAAGCCTCCAATTAAGTCTCAGTTCTTTAATGTACCTGTGTCTCAGGGTATGACCTTCACAATGCTTCTACAGTGTTACAGGTTTTGGTTTGTTTGTTTTCCTTGCTCCCTACTCCCTTCCCTGGCCACAGTGTCTCCAACATAGCTTCTTGAAGCCCTGACACTTGTTGACCGGTTTCCCCTGTTTGATGAGACAGGAAAGCCAGAGGCGTCTGGACTGGGAGGAAATACACTTCCCCAGCTGAGATACTACTCTGGCAAAGTCTTTCAGCTGGAGAGTCAGCCGTTGTTGTGGAGAAAGATCTGAGTATATTTTACAAGGATTACTCTTCCCATCATGGTGCCAGAACCATAAGGGATTCTTTCCTGGTTCTTCACTGTGAGAACCTGGGGCAGTTCCGGGAGATAAAATCCACAGAAGTGCATAAGTTGTTCTAAAACTGTGGTCCCCAGGAGGTTCTCAATATCACCCTAGTCCACATTCAGCCTCCAGCAATTGTTTAAAATTACCATTTAAATCATCTTACCATTTTATGGTTCCAGCAACTTCTGATCTAGGCAAGCAGATACCAGTTGCTATATCTCTCTGAATATTCTATCCCTCCATATTTCAGGGTAGCAGTTTGCCCTGTGATGGGTCCAGTAAAAGTCACTGGATTTCAGTTTGTCCAGGTTTTCTTGTTATAAGGATGGGAGTGAAGACATCTATTCTTTATATGTTGGAGCTGAAAATGAAGTCTCCCTTTTTTTCTTAAGATTCTTATTCTTGGTATAAAGTTCTACATTGACAGACTTTTTCTTTCTTTCATTTCCACACCTTTATAAACATACTCTGATAAAAACATTGATCTAAAAATTTTGATTGCTTATTTCCCAAATCAATAACCACCCTGTGGAAAGAAGAAGAGGGGACAAGGAAATGTTTCTTCACCATTTACGACTAATTTATATGCCTTTTGAGTCACCAATTTCTGTACTCCATATAGAGACATTTAATGAAATGGATGTCTGACATAACATTTTCAGAGGCATAAGAAAAACAAGAAAAAAAAAACATTGTGCTGGAGCAAAATTTTCAAAAGTGTCAAGAGACTGTAGGAGACGTGGCAAAAAAGAGAGAAACCAAAGAGAAATGGTTTCTCTGCCAATTGACAGGAGGTGGCTCTGGATGTCTAAGAGTTCCCAGGTAATTGGTGTGGAATAGTAGACTAGTGGAGAATTTACATCCAAATCCCCTAATATCACAGTGCCTTCCATGGGATTCCTTAGACACCAGGGAGGTTTTTGAGTCACTGAATGTTTTCTTTTGCTCTTGTTTTGTTTGGTGTTATTTTTAATAGACTCTTTAACCACTTAATTACTTTATTAATAATATGTTACAGGGGTTAGGGAATATACTCTGAGCCATATGGAAAGAGCTTATAACTGTCAATATGTCTTTTGGCAAAAAGTAGGGAACACTGTGATTGTGCTGGTTGCTTTGTGTACATTCAGAAGTACTAGAACAATTTTTACTTCTTTTGTACTAGGAGACAGTACAAAATCCATGGTTTATTTCATATTTTTAATGACTTTTTTTCTGGTCAGTGGTACATCAGATAGTCATAAATCAAGCAAAGTTACATGTTAACACTCCCAATTACATCTCAAGAAAAAAATTAAAAGAGTGTACATCGAAGTGGGTGTGAATGTATGTGAGTGTGTTTCAGATGGTAACGCATGTTAAGACAGCTCTGAAAGGTTTCTAAATGTGTTGCATGGCATAGTAATAAGAATAGTTATAGCTATATTGATTTTTTTAGAAAAATGACAAAATTAATAAAGCGCACGACCAAGAAATTAAGACATGAGTTAACTTACCACCCCACTCCCCAATTTCACATGTGACAAAACTGTACTAAACTTTTACAATTTTGGCCCTGTCTGCTTCATCTGTGTATATCAATACACAGGAAAAATACTCGATAAGAATTAATTCAGCGAACTGCAGTCCTGATCACACATAAGATTGTGAAGCCTTTCACTTGAATTTGGCAGTCTGGCTTATAAGTCTCTTCCTGCCACTGTACCAAATTTACATAATATCTGACTCCCTGCTTCACTTCCTGTTTCCTGTCTCTCATTAATGGACTGTTAGTAACGATGCCCCTTAGAGCTTCTTTAATTAAAAAATGGAGGACCTCATCCAAGGCTACAAAACAGGAAAATGATAGAATGCCTAGACATTCAGGGGAAGGTAAATGATGGATGCCTTTGTTGGTTTATATATTAATTCAGGTAAATCATGGAACTTCTAGTTGGCTTAGGGAACCCCCAAATGCATCCTCTTTCCACCTGATAATATGATCTCCCTGCTTTTGAGCACATTTTTAGATTATTCAGTTTGTTGCTACTGATATTTCATAATATTTAAAAGTATACCCCTTCCTTAAATTTCTATTTTTCAATTAAATCCATATATTAAAAAAAATTTAAACTAATCATTGGGGCTTTGCTGGTGGTGCAGTGGTTAGGAATCTGCCTGCCAAAGCAGGGGTCATGGGTTCGGGCCCTGGACCGGGAAGATCCCACATGCCGTGGAGCAACTAAGCCTGTGCACCACAACTACTGACTCGTGCACCTAGAGCCCATGCTCTGCAACAAGAGAAGCCACTGAAATGAGAAGACCAGGCACGGCGATGAAGAGTAGCCCCCACTCACGGCAACTAGAGAAAGCCCGCGCACAGCAACAAAAACCCAACACAGCCAAAAATAAATAAATAAATAAAATAAATAAATTTAAAAAATAATCTTAAGTTAGAAATTTGGAGCTTTCAGATGAAATTAAGTATATTTGGAAATCTACAGAAGAAACATTATAATTTGCCCATTAAATTATAAATCAAATGGTGATTTCATTTAGAAATACAAATCCTGTTAATATTTCTGGAAGTTAGCAAGTTCATAAAATTAAGTTTAGGATACACTGTAAAAATGTGTTGTCAATTTTTTTTTTTTTAGTCAGGCTCTTACAACTCAATTAGGAAGATTAACTATACAAAAGGATTTATTAGACAATGACCACATTCTTACCAATCCCAGACGACTTTCTCAAAATATCAATAAGCTATTTAAGAAAATACCCTGAACTCTTTTATTATCTATGTCAAAAAAAAAAAAAGACTAAACATTTCAGGTCAATTTCATTCTAGATTTTCCAAATGAGTAAGTGGAAAAAGAAAATATAGAATCTGATATTAGACATAACATATATTGAGTCTTAGCTTTTCCATTTAAATTCAAGGGGGGAAAAGACCTATACTCTTTAACCTCAGGACTCTAAGTCTAAAAAACAGAAATATAATAGTTTCTGTCACAAAAGGTAGTTGCAGTCATGAAATGTAATAATGTATGCCAAACTCTTTTTCTATTGCCTTGTACAGAGTGGCCATCTCATATACTGATTTAACCATTTGAACACTAATTCATTCTTTACTACTGAGGATACAGTAGTAAAGAAATCAGTTGAAAATCCTGCTCTCAAAGAGGTTCCATTCTAGAGGAGAGACGAGTGATAAATAATATAAATACGTGAAAGGTATATTGTGTTAGATAGTGATAAGCATGTAGAAGAAAACACAAAGCAAGGAAGGGCAACATGAAATTCCAGGGTAGGGCCAGATAAAATACAAGATGACAATTAAATCTGAGTTTCCAATAGACAGCACTTTTTCTTTAAGTCTAAGTATGTTTTATGCAATATTTCCTATGCAATGTTAGGGCATACTTATACCAAAACATTATTCATTGTTCACCTGAAATTAAAAATAAACTGTGCATTCAATTCTTTTCTAAATCTGGAAACCCTAGAAGTAATAGAAATTTTAAATGAAACTGCAAGAGAAGGTGACTTTTGAGTGAATCCCTGAAAGAAATGAGGGAGCCAGGTAAGCATATCAGGGGAAGAACATTCTGAAAAAAGGAAAGAGCAAGTGCCAAAACCCCGAGCTTGGAGTATGCTGGGTTGGAACATGGTGGCCAATATGGCTAGAGCTGGAAGAATAACTCTAGGAGGAGAAAAGGTCACAGATAACAGGGTATATGAAGCAACAAGGCTTTGTAGGCCAGAGAAAGGATTTTGTCTTTTATTCTGAGTGAGATGGAAAGCCACTGAAGGGTTTTGCACAGAGAACTGGCACAATATTTCTCATGGTTTAATGGGATTACTTTGGCTGCTGTGTTCAGAGTGTACTACAGGAAAACAAACAAATCAGATGGGAGGTTCTTATAATAATTCAAGCAGGAGATGGTGATGGCTACAGCTGGAATGGTGGCAGTTGGGGTAATGACAAGTGGTCAACATCTGGATATATTTTGAAGGCAGATGTGACAGCATTTGTAGTAGGCTGAATATTGAAAGTGAGACAGAGACAGAGTACAGAATGACCCCAAGATTTTTGATGGGAGCATCTCATCTTTATTTCATCCAAGTTTTGTTATACTTGGTGGAAGCCCAATGCTATGCATTATTTGATAAATAAAAACTATAATGGCTTTATATGTTTGTGTATTTTTATAGGAGAAAGGATTTTGTTTTTTCATGAGGAAGTAAACAAGAAAAGAAAGTTGGTTTGGGAAGAATGGAATGATGGGAAAAGCATTTTTAAGTCTTTGCCACAAAACCCGTTGCAGAGCAAGAGAGACCACTTTTCAGTACATATACAAACTCAGTACTGTAGTCAATAATATGAGAGAAATAGAGTTAAAAGCAAGTGCTGCTGCTGAATCTCTCCTTTTACTTCAATTTCAGCTTACTTTAATTTCTTTGATGGGTGGGGGGAACTCTCTTTGGAATATGGGACCAATGTTGCCTTCAAAACAAAGGTAAAAGCACTCATCATGAGAGGCATGATTTCCCCGCCACAAAAGTTTTGTTTTTATTTTGGTAGAACTAGTCTTTTGCTTTAAGGAAGATGAAAGGAATATTTCAAAGACTGTTCGAAGAGATCTAAGGGATCTATTGCTTAAGGGGACTAGGAGTATTGATACAATGGACTGAAATAAAGAAAGCTTTCAATTGGTTTACCGGTAGACTTAACATTACCTAGGAAAGAATCAGTGCGCTTGGAGATAGATCAATAAGAGCTTTTCAAACTCAAGTGAAAAAAAAGTTTAGAAAGTTTAGAAACAACAGCAGGATAAATGCTATATATATATATATATATATATATATATATATACACATACACACACACACACACACACACCCCTAGATAGATCACATTCAAACTGCAGACAACAAAAGACAAAGAGAAAATCTTGAAAGAAATCAGGGGTGTGTGAGTGAGTGTAACTCCTTATTTATAGAGGAACAAGGGCAAGAATTACAGACATTGTGTAAACAAAAAGAGAGTAGAATAACATATTTAAAGTTTGGAAAAACACCAACATGGAATTCTATATCCAGTAAAACTATATTCACTAGTTCATTGCCAGCAGAATTTACCTGCAATAAATGTTAAAAGTTTTTCAGGCAATAGAAAATTATACAGGTCAGAAACTTGGACCTACATAAATAAAGGGAGAGTGTTAGAGAAGAAATAAATGAATGTAAAATAAAATATTCATTTTTTTCTCTCCTTCACAGATCTAAAATATGATTGCTTAAAGATATAAGAATAACAATGTTTTGGGTAATTGCAGAATATGGGTAAGTTAAATAAATCTTTGTGACCAGCACAGGGAGATCAGCTCAGTGCTTTGTGATCACCTAGAGGGGTGGGATAGGGAGGGTGGGAGGGAGGGAGACGCAAGAGGGAAGAGATATGGGAACATATGTATAACTGATTCACTTTGTTATAAAGCAGAAACTAACACACCATTGTAAAGCAATTATACTCCAATAAAGATGTAAAAAAATAAATAAAAAACAAAAAAAACCCCACAAGTAATATGCCATCTATTACTCTTATTACTTATAACAAAAGTAATTCCATGTATTTTAGGGTTTATCGTTTCAAAGCATGAATTTTTAAAGATATATGAAATCAGAATCAAAATAACTTTGATAAAATCTAAGTGCACCAGAGATATAAATCCTCTAAAGCAAAGATCTGGACTTCACAACACATGTTTAAACATTAAGGAATGGATACGTGTGTGTGCGACTTTGTGTGTGGTTAGACAAGATATGTTTCCTAAATAATAGTGAATGGTCATAAATTAGATAATCATAATTCCTTGAAAAAATTTTCTCCTATTAATCATTTAAAAGTTGCCAAAAACTACATGTATCTCTTGAATTTATTAGTAACCTCTATTTTTTATAATTAAAATGCTTTTTGATTATATAATTTTTATCTCTGTCCTAGATTCAATGAAGAAATACAAAGGAAAATGATAAATGACAGTGATATTGAGACTTTTAATCCTAGCCCTAATATATTTGCAACATGTAGTGTTTATAACATGAAACATTATGGCATATTTTGATTTTACTTGGTAGTCTCTTTTGCATCCTTGTCACATTAATTTGACTGAATTGCATGTTTTATGACAATCCATATAGTATAGAAATTCAATCATGTTTATTACTGAATTAAAAAGAAATGAATGTTGAAGTTAAATTGGCTAAGGGAAATATGCATACTCTAATTGAGACATACATTAAAAGGTTATTAAAGAAAAATCAATATTAATTTCTTTCTGAGTTTGAAATTTTAAGGAAATTGAATAAATATCATCTTGTTAGAGTTATTAATTTTTAGGTATTATTAGTGCAAAGGTTCTGAGTCAAATAGATCTATTTTCATATTAAGCAGCATATTTTAGCTTCTCTGAGACTCGTTTCCTCATTTATAAATTTAAGGAAAAGCTTCTACCATCAAATAATTTTTTTAACATCTTTATTGGAGTATAATTGCTTTACAATGGTGTGTTTCTGCTTTATAACAAAGTGAATCAGTTATACATATACATATGTCCCCATATCTCTTCCCTTCTGCATCTCCCTCCCTCCCACCCTCCCTATCCCATGCCTCTAGGTGGTCACAAAGCACCAGGCTCATCTCCCTGTGCTATGAGGCTGCTTCCCACTAGCTATCTATTTTACGTTTGGTAGTGTATATATATCCATGCCACTCTCTTTGTCCCAACTTACCCTTCCCCCTCCCCGTATCCTCAAGTCCATTCTCTAGTAGGTCTGCGTCTTTATTCCCATCTTGCCCCTAGGTTCTTCATGACCATTTTAATTATTTATTTTTTAGATCCCACATATATGTGTTAGCATATGGTGTTTCTTTTTCTCTTTCTGACTTTATTTATAATGTGATATCCCTACACCTAACTGATTCTGACAGACATAACCTACTGACTTAATTTTAGGAAATGCTGTTATAACAAACACAGATAGCGCTTGTAATGATTATAACTGCTTGATTTTCTTTGAAGCAGTGCAGAGAGGGGATGAAGGTGGGGGAGAGTTTTTTTTAAGACAAATTATAGATATCATTGTTCTTAAAAGAGAGTTTTCCTTCCAGGAGAAGTGCAAACGTTATTTTTTCACTTATATTTTGAGATTAATTATGCTATTGCCTCAGATGAAAGTTAATAAGAATGATTATTTCTTATATAAGCATTTCCTGGCACCCTGCTCAATGATAATTTTTTTTGTCTGAACCATTCCATTCCCTTCACCTTTGTAACCTACAGCAGGTAGTTAAAACCTATAATTACAGCTCCATCAGTAAAGAACATTCAAATTCATCCCACTCCTTACCAAATTCTAAATGTGATCTCTTTGGTTTCCTATGGTTGCTTGGTTACACCTCCTGTTTGTCCAAATGAATTCTGATTAAAGCAGTACCATGTAAGCATGCTCAGCTATCTGAAAGAAAGACCTTTAGCCATGTGAGTGCATATCCTACCCCTCATTTTGTTTTCAAAACTAGAAGATGAAATAAACTTCTATGTCTTTTTCAGTTTCATTGAATACCAAAAATAGAAATTCTTATTCTGTGAGTCTAGAAATATAATTGATAAAAGACACGTTGTATCCTATCTTCCCCTTCCATTCTGTCATGTCTCCTTCATCTCCCTCTTTCCTTCCCTCTTCTCTCCTTTTTGCCTATCCCCTTCACCTCCATCATAATTGCCAGCAGCAGTAGCAGCTGTTGTTGTGTTGTTTATTTCATATATGCACTAGTTTTCTCACATTAAGCTCAAGATAATAATAAGACCAACTTCATAGTACTACTGTGAGGTCTAAATGAGTCAATATACGCCCTGTACTTAGAATGGTGCAACATAACAAGTATGCAATCAGTACTGCCATTATAATTACTTTCATTATCACAACATCTACTACTCCTATCCTATACTTCTCCTATTTACTGAGAATATGCGACATGTGTGCCATGTGCGCACAAGTAACTGATTTCTACATTATCTTATTTAATCATCATAAGAATTCTGTGATGACATAGCAAACAAACTTATGGTTATCAAAGGGGAAAGGGGGTGGGGGAGGGATAAATTAGGAGTTTGAGATTAGCAGATATAAACTATTATACATAAAAGAGATACACAGGGCTTCCCTGGTGGCGCAGTGGTTGAGAGTCCGCCTGCCCATGCAGGGGACACGGGTTCGTGCCCCGGTCTGGGAAGATCCCACATGCCGCGGAGCGGCTGGGCCTGTAAACCATGGCCGCTGAGCCTGCGCGTCCAGAGCCTGTGCTCCGCAATGGAAGAGGCCACAACAGTGAGGCCCGCGTACCAAAAAAAAGAAAAAAGAACAAAAGAGATACACAACAAGGTCCTACTGTATAGGACAGTGAACTGTATTCAATATCCTGTAGTAAACCATAATGGAAAAGTATATATATATATATATATATATATACACACACACACACACATATATATATATAAACTGAATCACTTTGCTGTATACCAGAAACTAACAGAACACTGTAAATCAACTATACTTCAGTAAACAAATTCTGATAATTAATTAATTAATTTAAATTTTTAGTGAAAAAATTAAAGCTGAAACCCTATAAGTTAAGTAATGTTGTGTTCTCATGCAGTGACCCAGCTAAGCTGATGCTGCCCATGTGCCTCTCAGGACCAGTGGAAAATGAGGGCACTGCCTGAACTGGTGAACCTGAATAAGAATCTACAAGTCAGAGGTGGATCCTCTCCAACTCATGTCAAAAGCTCCATAGTGAGCCAGCCCCATTCTCCTGTTTGCAGGGACTGAGAAGTTCTTGGAAAGAGAAGCAGGAAAACGGGAGTCTGCGGGGTATGAACTCATTGGGAAGGTGGTATCTCAGAGAGCTCTGTCTCTGCTCAGAGGATAGATTGGTATCTTGTTAACAAGATGAGCATGCTGACCATCAACAGGCTTGTGATTAATTCTGCAGCTGAACTGTGGGACTGTGTATGCCCTTGTATAAGCTCTCAGTGCTAAGGGATTCCCACTACCTTTGGCTTCAGGACATTCACCTTCTAACATCTGGCAAAAAGGTTCTAAGCATAAATGAGCAAAAAGAACCAGACTAAAAGAAAATGAAATAACATATACCTTCTTTTTTCCCTCCTCCTGCTGCAAAACCAGTATACTGATCCTTAATGAAACCCAGGTTCTTTGTTCACAGAACAATGGAGGCTTTCTGATAGGAGGATACTCAGAGGATCATGCTAAACCTTGCTAGGAGGTCCAATTTTACTAGCTAAGCCAGGGATCACAAGTAATTAATGGCAGAATTGAGACTGGAATCCAGATCAATCTGATTTTTAATTTGTTCGCTCTTTTATCCCTTTTTATATATATATATATATATATTTTTTTTTTTTTTTTTTTCCTTCATTCTGGTTGTATCCAAAACACACTGCCTCACACCACATTCACATACACTGCCCTTCTGTAGCACTGTACTCCTTATCCCATCAGAGATTTCGGGGGTGACTTGCTGTTCCCCATCCACCTAGAAAAGGTGGCAATGAAGAATGGAAAATGGATGATTATTCTGTTAGCTGTTGCAGATTGTTATCCAATAAACTGCTCCAAAGCTTAATGGATGAAAACTACAACCAGTTTATTTCATCTAAATTTTTCAAGAATTAATACAAGACACAGGAAGATGATTCTTTACTTCCCATGGCATCAACCAGCATCACTCAAGGGCTGGTAGGTGAATGGGCAAGAGAGTTGAAGATTACTTCACTCACGCACCTAGCACTTTGGCCGGGATCACTGGAAAGCCTGACTCATCTGGATTCTTCTCTACATAATCTGAGGGCCTCTACACAAAGTCTCTTTAGCATAAAGTCTCAGTACTCCTGAAAGAATGTTTTAAGAAACCTGGATAGAAGCCAGTCTTCTCATGACCTAGCCTAGAATGTCCCAGAGTGTCATTTCTGCAATGTTATAATGGCAAAGCAAGTTACAAGTCCAGTTCAGATTTAAGGGTAGGGGTAGCAGACACCACATGTCAATGGGAAGATTAACAACAACAACAAAAAAATGCATCCATCTTTTATTCATTACAGTCCTCCTTATGGCCACAAAGTATTTACATTCCCACCATATGCAAAATATATTTACTCCCTGTAAGGCCCCCCACATTCTCATCCCATTATAATATCAGCTCAGGCTCAAGGTCTTTACATTCCCACCATATGCAAAATATATTTACTCCCTGTAAGGCCCCCCACATTCTCATCCCATTATAATATCAGCTCAGGCTCAAGGTCTAGGATATGATTATCTAACTAAGGTCCAGTTGTGGATGAAGCTCCTTAAATGCAATTCCTTGGCTATAGCATCAGTTGACCCATAGACTGGTGACAGGAAGAGACACATTATTTGCCATTTACATACCCAACATAGAGTGGTGACGGAGGCATATGATATTTGCAAGATTGCGGTAGGTAATCATGTTCCCAAAAGGTGAAATGGAAGGAACATAGAAGTCCTGGCAGAACAATTCCCCACGCTCCTTCTAGTTCTTATCAGTGGCCTCTCCCAGGCCCTTTTGGCTTCTACGTGTTGCTGCAGACCCCCAAAGCCACTGACACATGTCTAAAGTTTGCATAGAATTACCTGGATTTCCTTTACTCCAGATTCAAGAGGAGAATGAAGCTGTGGCTCTCAGTGGGCAGACTGGCAAAAAACTTGCAGCCTCCATTAATCGACTACAATATTATATTGCGTCTATATAAAAATGAGAAAATATACTTTGGTTACCTAACATCTCCCTCTTCTTTCTTTCAGGGGATATTTTCTTAAATTCTCTATAGTTAGTATTGTTGTCGTTCTTATTTTATTATTTATATCAGAATGCTCCCAGAAAAAGGTTCTTTGGGCTGCAGTTTCAGGACCTTTATTTAAAATTATTTTTTCTCAATTACAGGTGAGAGGTTCATTCCTATTTTGCTTTCAGTAACTTGCCTCCAGCTCAAATTTTATTGGCTTTTCAAAGACATATTCAGTTTCATTCAATGGCCATATGTTTGTGGCATGATGTTACGGGTGTTTGCGTGTGTGTGTGTTTTCATGAGCAATTTGCCAAGCTGCCTTGTAATGTGCTAGGTTCCGAAGTGATAGGTGTGAATGGGACCAAATCTAAATATTGAGCAGCTTATGGCTTCTTGAGGATAATCTATAATACAAACATAAAATTTTAGAAGAATGCATTAAGGGGTTTAATTGAAGTATTCATAGAGATTGGATAACTCTAGTCCTGTTACAAATCTGGTTTTGATATCACAATGCCAGAAATAATATGTTTTGAATGGAGTGAGACTATATGCAGCCCACAAACCACAATAATAATGTAAATAAGAAAGAAGAAAAGCTGATGATAAAGACTTCAGTTGCAAGTTTTACTGACTCCTTACCATATCTGGACTGGAATCCAAATTACAAAAAAACAAATCTAACAGTATAAATGCACAGTTCATCTATCAGGCTGGAAAACACATGGATTCTGTGCAGCGCACCTTAATAGAAACATATTTCATCCCCACTTTAAAGGTCTGAAAAATTATGATTAGAAAAGATAAAAGTAGCAGTTTTACTTAACTTCTAGGATGTGTATTAAAAACATATAGTGTATAGACATTTATAATACTAATAAAGTATAATCATAGAAATAATAGCAATTACTTCAATAAAAATAAGCTAACATTCATTGAGAACTCACTTGCTCTAGGCAGTGTTCTGTGTTCTTTCTATATAGATTGACCTGTTAGTTATAATCCTAACTGGGACATCCTTAAAAGTGAAATGGCATACAATTTATAATTTCTCCAAGGCTGTCTCATGCAAAGTGGCATATATGATTGCCTAATGACACGCAATACCTGCTAAGAGTCTTCACACAACCCTAATATAGGACATGCCCTCAACTAGAGATGCTCCATACCTTGCATAAGGTCCCACAGGGTCAGTGGTGCTGCTAGACCAGTCTATCTGGCCCTAGACTTGCAGCTTATGATTCTGCTACCTAACCACACTATCAATAAGATTCTGTAGCAGGAGGGTATTTTCCCCCTTTTTGTAAATTTAACTGATCCTGTCACATCCACAAACTGTCCCTTTGTTTCCCAGACTGAATGAGCAGAGCTGAAAAGCACACAGTGGCTGTGTCTCACCTCCACCACTATATTTTCTTAAACAGCTTGGGCTCTAACACTAATCTGCTTTACGCTGTGAATCTAATTAGTTTTGTTAAAACAAGCAAATAAAGCTGATATTGAGCCTTGATGTTAGCTGTACTGAAGTGGGACCAGACGTTCAAGGATCAGGGCACCACCTAGTAATCACCACTGGCTCCCATGCGCCAAGTGCACGCAGATTCCCCTCCAGTCATATTAAAATGTGAATTTGCATTTAAATGCCATTCTGTTATCCTCTTTTAATTGCTATAATCACATAAAATTGTGTTCTTGCATTCTCAGGACTTTCAGTTCATAGATTATACTTTTCTTCCTCCGTCAAAGATGTTTTAAAAGTTTGTCTTAAAAAATTTATATTTTATGTATATATATACACACATATATATATGTGTGTGTGTGTATATATATATATATATATATTTAGATATAACTTTATCAGGGCTTCCCTGGTAGCGCAGTGGTTAAGAATCCACCTGCCAATGCAGAAGACAGGGGTTCGAGCCGCAGTCCGGGAAGATCCCACTGTGCCATGGAACAACTAAGCCCGTGTGCCACAACTACTGAGCCAGAGCTCTAGAGCCCATGAGTAACAATAACTGAGTCCACGTGTCACAACTACTGAAGGCCGTGTGCCTAGAGCCTGTGCTCCGCAACAGGAGAAGCCACTGCAATAAGAAGCCCGCAAACCGCAATGAAGTGTAGCCCCTGCTCACCACGACTAGAGAAAGCCTGTGAGCAGCAAGAAAGACCCAACACAGTCAAAAATAAAATAAATAAATAAAATAAAATATACGTTTATCAAAAGGCAGATTTTCACATATTGAAAGTGTAAGAGTAACCATCATTTTAGAAAGCAATTATGTTTAGTTGCGTTTATTTACATCATTTTGTGAGAGATCTTAAAATAGCTCTGGAATAGACTTGGATTTTATTCCATTTTATGACCAGGGTATAGATATGGTTTCAAATTCCAACTCTACTACTTCTTAGTTGTAGGACCTTGAGAAAGGAACATGTGAAATATATATGACAGGATTGCTATAAAAATTAAATGACTGGAAGAAAATATTTGCAAAGACATATCCGCTAAAGAATTGTTAATAAAGATATATAAACGACTCTTAGAATTCAATAACAGAACAACCCAATGTAAAAAAATGGACCAAAGGCTTTAACAGATACCTCAGCAAAGAAAATATACAGATGGCAAATATGCCTAGGAAAAGATGCTTCACATAGTGTTATCAGGGAAATGAAAATTAAAAGAACAATTCTCTACCACTACACATTCACTAGATGGACAAAAATTCAGAACACTGACATCTCCAAATGTTGGCAAGGATGGGAAGCAACAGTATCTCTCACTCGTTGCTGGTGGGAATGCAAAGTAAGTAGTACAGCTACTTTGGAAGACAGTTTGGTGGTTTCTTACAAAACTAAACATACTTTTATCGTATGTTTCGGCAGTTGTGATCATTTATATTTAGCCAAAGTAGCTGAAAACTTATGATGTTCAAGCAAACAACAAAAATATATATAGAGAGAATGATGGAATATGATTCAGCACTAAAGAGCGATCAAGGTATGAAAAGACATGGAGGAAACTTAAATGCATGTTACTAAATGAAAGAAGCCAATCTGAAAAGCCTATGTACTATATGATTCCAACTCTGTGACATTTTGGAAAAGGCAAAACAGTGAAGACAATATAAAAAATCAGCAGCTGTCAGGGGTTAGTAGGGAGGGAGGGATAAAAAGGCAGAGCACAGAGGAATCTTAGGCCAGTGAAACTATTCTCTATGATACCATAATGATAGATACCTGTCTTTATGCATTTTTCATAAGCCATAGAATGTGTAACACCAAGGGTGAACAATAATGTAAACTATGGACTTTGGAGGATAATGACGTGTCAATGTACATTCATCAGTTGTAGCAAATGTACCACTCTGGGGGATGTTAACATGGAGGCTGTGCATGTGTGGGGTCAGGAAGCATGTGGGAAATCTCTGTACTTGCCACTCAGCGTTACTGTGAATCTAAAACTGCTCTAAAAAATAAAGCCTAGGGCTTCCCTGGTGGCGCAGTGGTTGAGAGTCTGCCTGCCGATGCAGGGGACACGGGTTCGTGCCCCGGTCCGGGAAGATCCCACATGTCGCGGAGCAACTAGGCCTGTGAGCCATGGCCACTGAGCCTGCGCGTCCGGAGTCTGTGCTCCGCAACGGGAGAGGCCACAACAGTGAGAGGCCCACGTACCGCAAAAAAAAAAAAAAAAAAAAAAGTCTGTTACAAAAATTAAGAGTTTAATTTTTAAAATTATTTCTTCACCTTTACTGAGGTATAATGGACAAATAAAACTGCAAGATATTTAGAGCATACAACGTGATGATTTGATGTACGTGTTGTGAAAGGATTCCTTCCTTTCACAGAAATTGATTTAATTGACACATTCATCACGGTAGCATGTGCCAGCCTCAGCATGGGGAACATGGAGCTCAGTATATACCTCCTCAGCTGGCCAAGGTATCCTCCTGCAGTTTCCTCCTGACGAGACTGAACAGGATGCAAGTGCCTAGAAGTTAATATCCCCCAGGCATCAGCCCTCAGTCACTGGGAAAAGGAATCCAAGAGTAAACACCTCACTTCTTGGGAGGGATACCTCTAAGGAGCATTCCATAAGATCTAATAGAGGTCAGCATAGGGAAGGAGCCCCAGACGACCATAAGCGTAACCTGCTCATTAACGTACTCCGTGTTGCTTTCCTCCTCTTCCTTGTCTAGCTTCCCCACTCTCTTCCTGGTTCTTCAGGGATGATTTATCAAATCAAGGGCTTGTACTCAATCTGTATCTCAGCACCTACTTCTGTGGGAACCCATCTTCAGACAATGTAATATTAAGTGCTTAATAGAACAGTGAGTCACTCAGACAATACCTATAGGAAGTCAGTAAAAGAATGTTTCAACAATTTAGCCAACAACCAGCACCACAAAGCTAATTTTTAAGTAGCACTGTGCTAAGCACTTTCATGAATTATCTCATTTAATCATCACAACAAGCTTTATGGGGCTGGCATACTATTTATTCCCATTTTACAAATAAGAAGGCATCTACAATGAGATGTTAGTAAAATTACGAATGTTACACAGCTACTGTATGTCAGAGTCAGGATTTAAACTCAGTTTATTTTACAATCCATGCTCTTACACTTATGCTACACTTTTTCCCAGGACAGCTCCTATTACCATCCTCTATAATTAGTTCTGTATAGAGTAACCAACCTATCAGTCAGATATACGATCTCAGTAGGAATTAGAATCAAGGTTATCCCTTCCTGTACCGCCTGTCTGCTGGCAATGTGAATCCATTCCATATCTGATTCACCAAGACGATGCAGTAAGGGCTTCTAATAGAACCTCACTTTGATTCCTCACAACTCTAGGTAAGTCAGGATCATATTTCACAAGCCTTGGCCTCCCTTTACATATTACAACATGGCTAGATCAATAGCTAGAGTGCTGGCAGGTACATGTAAGAAAATTTAATTTGAATAACGAAGTATGTTTGAGCTTGTCTTTTATTCAGCGAATGTTTTGATACAGGTCCCAAATATTACCAGAAAAGGGGACAGGCTGAACTGCTTGCTTTCTATATATTTCATGCCATTGTTGTAAACGCTAGATTTAAGAAATGATGAACAACTAGTAAAAATCATCTGTTTATAATGAGAATAGAAAATATATAGTAAATTATTTTTATTATATCTAATATGTATATTTTAGAGCACCAAATATTTCAGCATTTATTGCATTTATTATTTTCAAAACATCACAGATGGTACGCTATATTTCTTTTAAAGAAAGCCTTTTGAACAGAGATCAGAATAAAACTAGTTTCAACAAAGTTATGAAGCTAGCTATTTGTATTTATTTCTTATCATGAGACATGGGTCTTATGAGACCCCCAAGACATACTGGAAGAGTCTACACATCTGAAAGTCAAAAAGATACTGAAAAAAAAAATTCCTTCTGGAAAAGTACAAAAGAATAAAAAGATTGGTGATTTTTAGAAAGAGAAAAGTGAAAGCACAGAGAATTGATATGACCTCCTCAAGGTCACAAACAGAGTTAGTGACAGAGCCAGGAACAGTGGCCAAATCTTTTGGACTCATTGTCCAACGCTCATTCCACCATACTTTACTCTCTCCATGGTGTGCAATTTGCTTCTTAGCTCAAGTCACTCAGATGTGCTCTTTGGCAAAGTGGACTGTTCAAGGAAGTAAGAGACTCTTTTCCTCTCAAAATCTCCCCTGCATCAGGCCCAACAGGGGGGTTGTCTTCCTTGTCACCCTGCCATAGCCTGCCCACAGAGATGTTCCACCAGGTGGGGCTCTGAGTGCCCACCAAGCATGTTAGTCCTTAACTTACACAGTTCTTTGGTATAGAACATCTGTGGATTCCAAGAGTGAGCAGATGGTGCTGAGTAGTGCCAGACTCAGCACCTCTCTCCTCCAAACTACTTTTCTCTCTTAGCATCCACAAACCATGGCAGGAGGGACCCTGTCTTCTGCAAAGCAAGAGGGCAGAACTGTAGGCAACGATATGCTTGAAAAGGAAAATATCTTACCTAGCTGCTCTCATTTATGGTATTAATTTACAATAAACTTGTGTCATCTTCAACTTCCTGAAGTCACCAAGCTGTGGAAGCATATGGCCAATGGAAGAAGACTCATTTCATTGGAGAAGTCACTTTTCCCCATAGGTATTCTTTTAATTATGTTCTCAAGACATGCCTGTTGGAAATGTCTAGGTACATGTACTAAAGAATGATTGCTAGCAGGGTACCTTTAAAATATGTTTATAATTATTTCATGCTACTAAATCTCAATTTGGATAAGATAAAATCTCAATCCAATATTTGTTAATGAAGTAAGACTGTCTGTCTTACTTTTGACAAAATAAAAGTCAGAACTTTGAGGAATATTATAAACAGTGTCCTACATGTGTGCATGGTGGGGGGAACGTTATAAATAATTTTATTCTTCATTTTAAAAGGCTATTATTTCCTTTCTGTTCGAAGTAAAATTAAAATAAAGCACTAAAATATTCACATTTTATCACTAATATCAACCTTCAAAATCAGAACTAAAATGCAAGACACACTTTCAGCAAAAAAAAAAAAAAAATCATGAGAAGATTTTAGGAAAATTTGTGAAAAGCTAAAATCCAAATGTAGCAGCTAGGAAATAATGGTTCTCTGTTACTGGACCCAAGTTAACCATCCAGCCTCCCTTCATTCCATCCACTCATTGTTTATTGAACACGCATTACAAACCAGGCTGAATTGGGGAAAATAAGTTTTCCACTCGCGAGTCTTTCTCTCCTGTGAGTCTCTGTTTTTACTCACACAGAACACTATCCTCACAACAACACTTCACTTCTGATACTTCTGGTCCAAGTGTGTGGGAGTTTTCCTCACACCTAGCAATTCTCCAAGATACCAGCTGGGAGTCCGACAATTTAACTCAGTTCTGACACTCTCTACCTGGAGATAGTGCGGGACCCCACAGGTTAGGGGCTCAGTCCCCCAAGACTGCCTCTCCCCACCTCTACCTGCCCCATCTCAGATGCCAACTGCTTTCCCAGGTCATCACTTGTGCTTCCGACCAACTGGCTACAGATCGGAGGTTCCAATGAACCCCTCCTTGGGTTTAATTTTCTAAAGCAGCTCACAGAACTCAGAAACACAGTTTACTTACATTTATTTACCAGTGCTGACATGATTTCTAGGCCCCAAATGGAGCTACTCCAGCCCCCGGTGCCACATCAGCAAACTGAAACTTAAATAATTTTCATGTCCTTGCAAATGTTCACTTGACCAGAAACGCAGGATGTCCACTCAGCCAATCACCAAATACCAAACCTATTCTGGGTGTTCTTACCCCAAACAAGGTTGACTATGTGGCCCCAGCCAACGAGATGTTTTCTATTTGTCTCTTTTTTTCTTTATTCTTTATGATATAAAAGCATCCTGGTCATGGCGTGTGCTTCATTTTGCAGTTCTCTGAAAGGAGACGGTCTGCTTCACAAGGTGTTAAATAAAGTTTGTATCATCTAGATTGTATTCTTCTTTAATCAGTTTTAACATCAGGTTATTATAAAAGGATATGACAAAGGATACAGATGAATATTCAAATGGGATGGATGTGTAAGGCAAGGTACTTGGGAAGGAGCACGGATCTTCCAGGCCCTCTCCCAGCACCTCTAAGAATTCACCAATCCAAACGTTCTTTGAACCTAGTCCTTTCTGGGGTTTTGTGGAGGCTTCATTACATAGGCATGATTGATTTTTTTTTTCATTCAACTTTATGATATGTTTATTTATAATTTTCCTGCCATTATGAAGAGGCATAAACTGTATAATCTGTGCATATATATGTGTTTTAAGAACACGGCAATATGATTTCTTTTTAAAACTTACTGTCTAACAATCACTACTATATTGCAATACTACAAATTTAAACAAAGGCTAAAACTATTTTTAAAATATTGACAAGAGGAGCAAATGAACATCATTTAATAAACTGTAACTACTGAATTTAATGTTTTATTACACTGAATTATAATTATTATCTTACCAAGATGTACAAACTCAAAAGAAGCACTCTTTCACAGGAAAGCATGATTAATTAAATCACCAGCAATTTGAGACTGATTCAACCTCCAGTACCTCTCTCCCCATCCCAGAGGTCAGCGAGAGGTGGGACTGAAGGTTCCTACCCTCTAAACACATGGCTGGCTCCACTGGCAACCGGCCCTCAACCTTAGGTGCATTTTAAGAGTCATCTCATTAACAAACAAAAGGCACCTTTATCTTCTTATCACTTAGGAAAATTTACAAGGGTTTTAGGAGCTCTACGTCAGGGATGGGTCAAAAACCAGAAAGGCAGGGATAGGGGGACCAATAAATATATTTTCTATTATCTCACAGAGACACTGCTTTAGGTGTGAGAATAGAGAACAAGACAGCTGAGAATCTTGCCCTCATGGAAACTACATCCCAATAGTAAGAGAAAGAAATAATAGACATAAACATAAGCCATACAAAATGATACAGGAAGTTTTTCATGAAATTCTGCTGTAAAGGCACATAGAAATCTCTCTCCACCACTCTCCATCCACTGTTTAAAACTTCCTGCAGCTGACCAAGTACTGTGCCACTGGGTTTCTATGGTTTTGCACATGCTCTGCATATTCTTCATGAGGTTCATTCCCCTCCCTTTACTCACTATGCACCCCCCAATCCTACTCAAGAGTGATTTACTAGCAAATCTCTATCCTCAAAGATTCAAGAGAGACAGGAGCTTAATTGACCTAATCCACCCTGAAACACAGTAACTTTTGTCTTCAACCTTTTGTAGGGAACTGCATGGAGATACTCATCTTAACAAATCCCCTTGCTTCTTCAAGATTTCTTATCCATCTCCCCCCTTAGCCTGTGATTTCCATAGATGCATGGACTCTGTCCTTTATCTCTTCAGTGCCTGATACTAAACAAATCCTCAACATGATCATGTATTCACCAATCACATCTTCCTGCAATTCAAATCAATTAAGCCATCTAAAGATAAACAAGTGAATGAAAAATAAATTAAAAATGAAAACACTTGGCCATACCGGAATTATAGCAAGTAAGAGAAAGCAATGTATTTAACTTTGTCAGAGTCATTAGTATTTCTGTTTTTCAAATCTATTTGAAAAGTGAAGGGATAAAAGAGAAAAAGAGAAACTAGAGAGAGAGGAAAGGTTTAGAAGGAAGGCAAAACGAAGTATATTTTGTGATATGACTGCGGTTTTCTGGTGAACCTCAAAGCAATTACAGAATTAAATGAGCTATGTCCTAGTTTTCTTATTTTGTTAAATATGTGCAATATTCTCCCAGCATGTGAGCTGTTCCAAAGGAATATTTTAGTGCTTTTAAAATCTGTATTAACATCACAGGCCAGTTTGGTTCACTTGGACAAGTCTGTTTTTTGAGACCCTGCTGGCACACCAGTAGCCAAAGAAGTGAGTGTAACTGCCAGGAATAGTTGATACAAACTCTGATGAATGGAGAAAGGGACTGGGTGTTTAGATTTTTATTCCATTCTTATGTACACAGATCTGACCTTGTCCTCTGTCCTTCAGCATTTCCATTTGTTTATCTCAGTTTGAGTTTAAAACTGTTGGAGGCTGGGAGGAATAGGAGAAAATTTTATTTAGACAAAATGTTAGATGGATAAGTGTTTCCAATGATCTCTGGTTTACACAAACATACCAGATAGAGAGAAAGACACACATATTTTAAGTGCCTCTTATATGCTAAGGGCTTTACATACCTTCATCTCGAAGTGGATATTATGACTATTTTTCAGAAACACACTGAGACGCAGAGAGAGTGAGCCGCTAAAATAAGGTGGCAATGCTAAGGAACAGAGACAATGGATTCAAATTCAGGTCTGCCTGGACTGAAACCCATACTCTCTGCACGAAATCACGTTGTTACCATTGCTAAATGTAATCTCTTAAAAACAGACAAAAAATGTTCATTTCCAGGGGCTAGGGGTTAGGTGGGGGAACAGATCATGTTATTCCTTTACTTTGAGGTATTCCTCAGTAACATATAAAATCTTGAAAGCAGGGGATTTGAATTGGAATTCCAACCTGTATCTGAAATTCTATAAATCATTCTTTCATACCTCTGTTTATCAAGTCACATTAAAGTCAAATTCAATCACTTACTTTGAATTTAAGCACCTTTTCAAAACTATTGTTTGTTTGTATCTACGTGCATGTCTTTGTACTTAAACCTGCCCAGTAGTAAACTAAAAACTGTACTAAATTTTCTAACTACAAGCCGAATATTTTTTATATTAAATAACATAGCAAATTCAATATAAACTTTCTCAGATAAAACCAAAAGCCAGAGAAGAACCAATGTCACCTCTTCATTTGCAAAACGTGGGTACATCTATCTATAAAACAGGCTAAATATAAATTCTATTAAATAATGATATCTAAAAATGTCTTGAGGTCTGGGTGCCTTGAGGTCCTGAAGAGGAAGCATGATTGGAATGCATTGTTGTTAAGAGAATAACAATGATATACAGTGATGTGTCAGTAACATAATTAAATCATGTGCAAAACAAAGACGACACAGAGAAGTAATTACAATTCTAAACTACTATAGTCATTACCCTCATATCCAAACACACCATAATGAAGTTAGACACTTTCTAATATACTCATAACAAGAAACTTAAAAGAAGGACTATCACAGAATAGATTGGACTAGAATCCCTTTTCTCTCCCTTGTATTCTCATGATACTTGGCTAAATTTCTATGTTTTCATATCTTTCTAAGTACTAAAATATAGAATTTGCCTATTTTAGTTCACAGGCTACTGTGAAAGACCTTTCTTCTCTTTTCTATTTTGTATCTCTCATTTCTACTGTACAGTAGATGCCCAATACATATGTGTTAAATATTTACTAAAATGCATTACAGGAATAGATCTCAACTGAGATAAACAACATAAGTTGTTGAGAATAGTTATTTCTTTTCACTTTTATTTATTTAATTTTATTTTTTTAACATCTTTTTTGGAGTATAATTGCTTTACAATGTTGTGTTGGTTTCTCCTGTGTAACAAAGTGAATCAGATGTATGTATACATACATCCACATATCCCCTCCCTCTTGCATCTCCTTCCCACCCTCCCTATCCCACCCCTCTAGGTGGTCACAAAGCACCAAGCTGATCTTCCTGTGCAGTGCAGCTGCTTCCCACTAGCTATCTATTTTACATATGGTAGTGTATGTATGTCCATGCTACTCTCTCACTTCGTCCCACCTTCCCCTTCCCCTTCCCCGTGTCCTCAAGTCCATTTATTTATTTTATTTATTTATGTCTGTGTCTTTATTCCTGTCCTGCCCCTAGGTTCATCAGAACCTTTTTTTTTTTTAAGATTCCATATAAATATGTTAGCATACGGTATTACTTTTTCTTGTTCTGACTTACTTCACTCTGTATGACAGTCTCTAGGTCCATCCACCTCACTACAAATAACTCAATTTCATTTCTTTTTATGGCTGAGCAATATTCTGTTGTATATATGTGCCACATTTTCTTTATCCATTTATCTGTTGATGGACACTTCGGTTGCTTCCATGTCCTGCTTATTGCAAATAGTGCTGCAATGAACATTGTGATACATGACACTTTTTGAATTACGGTTTCCTCAGGGTATATGTCCAGTAGTGGGATTGCTGGGTTGTATGGTAGTTCTATTTTTAGTTTTTTAAGGAACCTCCATACTGTTCTCTTTAGTGGCTGTATCAATTTACAACCAACAGTGCAAGAGGGTTTCCTTTTCTCCATACCCTCTCTAGCATTGACTGCTTGTAGATATTTTGATGATGGCCATTCTCACTGGTGTGAGGTAATACCTCACTGCAGTTTTGATTTGCATTTCTCTAATAATTAGTGATGTTGAGCATCCTTTCATGTGTTTGTTGGCAATCTGTATATCTTCTTTGAAGAAATATCCATTTAGGTCTTCTGCCCATTTTTTGACTGGGTTGTTGTTTTTTTGATATTGAGCTGCATGAGTTGATTGTATATTTTGGAGATTAATCCTCTGCCAGTTGCTTCGTTGGCAAATATTTTCTCCCATTCTGAGGGTTGTCTTTTCATCTTAAGGTTTCCTTTGCTGTGAAAAAGCTTTTAAGTGTCATTAGGTCCCATTTGTTTATTTTTGTTTTTATTTCCATTACTCTAGGAGGTGGGTCAAAAAGGATCTTAATGTAATTTATGTCAAAGAGTGTTCTTCCTATGTTTTCCTCTAAGAGTTTTATAGTGTCTGGCCTTCTATTTAGATCTTTAATCCATTTTGAGTTTATTTTTGTGTATGGTGTTAGAAAGTGGTCTTATTTCATTCTTTTTCATGTAGCTGTCTAGTTTTCCCAGCATCACTTATTGAAGAGGCTGTCTTTTCTCCATTGTATATTCTTGCCTCCTTTGTCAAAAATAAGGTGACCATATGTGCATGGGTTTATCTCTGGGCTTTCTATTCTGTTCCATTGATCTATATTTCTGTTTTTGTGCCAGCACCATACTGTCTTGATTACTGTAGCTTTGTAGTATAGCCTGAAGTCAGGGAGCCTGATTCCTAAGCTCCATTTTTCTTTCTCAACATTGCTTTGGCTATTCGAGGTCTTTTGTGTTTCCATACAAATTGTGCAATTTTTTGTTCTAATTCTCTGAAAAATGCCATTGGTAGTTTGATAGGGATTGCACTGAATCTGTAGATTGCTTTGGGTAGTATAGTCATTTTCACAATGTTGATTCCTCCAATCCAAGAACAGGGTATATCTCTCCATCTGTTGGTATCATCTTTAATTTCTTTCATCAGTGTCTTATAGTTTTCTTCATAGAGGTCTTTTGTCTCCTTAGGTAGGTTTATTTCCAGGTATTTTATTTTTTGTTGCAGTGGTAAATAGGAGTGTTTCCTTAATTTCTTTTTTTGATTTTCATCATTAATGTATAGGAATTCAAAAGATTTCTGTGCATTAATTTTGTATCCTGCTACTTTACCAAATTCATTGATTACCTCTAATAGTTTTCTGGTAGTATCTTTAGGATTCTCTATGTATAGTATCATGTCATCTGCAAACAATGACAGCTTTAATTTTTCTTTTCTGATTTGGATTCCTTTTATTTCTTGCTCTTCTCTGATTGCTGTGGCTAAAACTTCCAAAACTATGTTGAATAATAGTGGTGAGAGCGAGCATCCTTCTCGTGTTCCTGATTTTAGAGGAAATCGTTTTAGTTTTTCACCACTGAGAACGATGTTGGCTGTGGGTTTGTCATATATGGCTTTTATTATGTTGAGGTAAGTTCCCTCCATGCCTACTTTCTGGAGAGTTTTTATCATAAATGCGTGTTGAATTTTGTCAAAAGCTTTTTCTGCATCTGTTGAGATTATCATATGGTTTTTATCCTTCAGTTTGTTAATATGTGTATCACATTGATTGATTTGTGCATATTGAAGAGTCCTTGCACTCCTGGGATAAACCCCACTTGGTCATGGTGTATGATCCTTTTAATGTGCTGTTGAATTCTCTTCACTAATATTTTGTTGAGGATTTTTGCATCTATGTTCATCAGTGATATTGGTCTGTTGTTTTCTTTTTCTGTGACATCTTTGCCTGGTTTTGGTATTAGGGTGATGGTGGCCTCACAGAATGAGTTTGGGAGTGTTCCTCTCTCTGCTACATTTTGGAAGAGTCTGAGAAGGATAGGTGTTTATCTCTTCTCTAAATGTTTGATAGAATTCGCCTGTGAAGCCATCTGGTCCTGGGCTTTTGTTTGTTGAAAATAGTTCTTAAAGGAAACTGTGAATTACATGCTAATGGGTTCAATAACTTTTGACAATTCCCTATTGCCTGCCAAGTGAAGTCTGTAAAAGGACATCTCGTCCATGGAGATGTGCTTTAAGGAAAGAACACTGGTTACAATGTGCAAAATGGACAACGTAAGTGAGAGTCTGAGCTCTAGCAGACCACTTAAGAGTCTATTAAAATACTTTAAATCAGCTGTATTACAGAGTTGACTTAAGATGGTAGTGGTGGAATATGTGTGATAAATTCTTGAGTTAGAATTGGTAGGACTTGGCCACTGATAAGATGTAGTAATGCAATAGACAGGGGCTGTGTTGGTGAAGTTAAGTAATACTGAGGCTGGTAGGCCATTAAAGAACAAACAATGAGGGAAGAAGGAAAGAATAGTTCTGGGGAGATAAGATTCTTTCCCTTCTGGACATAGATTCCTAATGACTTCTAGGCACTGCATATGTGTCTTGGTAATGCATGCTGTTATCTCTTTAAGTAAAAGTGACGTAATTTTGACTCATTTCCTTTTATCTTCAGTGAAGACTGAGAATAATTGCTTAGTCTCCATTTTATCCTCTCAGAAATTGTTGTCAGGTTAGCCTTTAATATTTCCTTTGCCATGCTAAATTCTAGTTTAACAATCCATCAGGCGTCTATTGTCTGGTTCAATCATCATATCTCTAATACTCTCTATACTTCAGCCTTATTTAGCTTGATATATGTATATGTGTGTATATATATATATATTTATATATATATATATTTAAACCACCTCTATCTGGGCAAGGTAGACAAAAATATAGGCTGCATTCCATTAAAGTGAGAAAATTTTTCTTAAGGTATGGCATTCTAAGATTGAGAGCGTGGAGGTGATGCTCACAGATTGCCACTGTTACAGATAATTCATAAACCTGGGTACTCTTCAGGGGTAGATACTCATGCCATTCTTCTAGAAATTCCTCACTTTATTCATTTGGAGGGGCGGGCAGTGCAACACCCTCTAATGAATAGCATTCTTCTCAAGCCAACTCTTCCTAGGGAAGCCCCCACTGGCTTTCCATTCTTAGGCAAAGCCACCTATTTTATCCATATATTCCTCTCCTTCATAGCATCTGCCACAATTGAGAATGTACTTCCATGTATATAATTATTTGATTAAAGTCTGCTTTCCCCACCAGACTATACTTCATGGGATTATATCTGCTATTACTCAAAACTATATTTATAATGCTCAGTGTAAGCAAGCCCTTGCAAAAAGAAATATCTAATAAATATGCAATGAATGAGTGGAAAAGGCTGGAAAATTAATATCAATATGGAAGAGATTTTTGAGTCTAAAATACATGATTCCACTGTTCCATTTAACTCTAAGAAACTGATTTGTTACCTGTAAGAAAGTTTTGGGATATTCAGTTTTCAAAATCCGTTTTATAAATGAAGAAAATATATATAACGGGAATTATATATATATATTGGGTTGGCCAAAAGTTTTGTTCAGTTTTTTCTTCTAAGATGGCTCTAGTAGTATTTAGCTGTCTTTAACTTTATTTGGAACAATTTTGTTAGATTTTATGTGACAGCTATCATATCAGCATGCATTTAAAAAAAGACTTATCAAAATTGGTAAATTTTTGTGTAGCCATTTTAACACTGAAGATGGAAGAAGAAAAGCAACACTTTTGGCATATTATGCTTTATTATTTCAAGAAAGGGAAAAACACAACCGAAATGCAAAAGAGATTTGTGCAGTGTATGGAGAAAGTGCTGTGACTGACTGAACGTGTCAGAAGTGGTTTGTGAAGTTCTGTGCTGGAGATTATTCGCTGGACAATGCTCCACTGTCTGGTAGACCAGTTGAAGTTGACAGGGATCAAGTCAAGACATTAACTGAGAACAATCAACATTATACCATGCGGGAGACAGCCAACATCCTCAAAATATCCAGATCAAGGGCTGAAATCACTTGCACCAGCTTGGTTATGTTAATCGCTTTGATGTTTGGGTTCCACATAAGTTAAGCAAAAAAAACCTTCTTGAATGTATTTCCACATGCGCATCTCTACTTAAACGTGATGAAAACGTTCCGTTTTTAAAACAAATTGTGACGGGAGATGAAAAGTGAATACTGTACAATAATGTGGAATAGAAGAGATCGTGGGGCAAGCAAAATGAACCACCACCAACCATACCAAAGGCCCGTCTTCATCCAAAGAAGGCGGTGTTGTGTATATGGTGGGATTGGAATGGAGTCCTCTATTATGAGCTCCTTCCGGAAAACCAAATGGTTAATTCCAACAAGTACTGCTCCCAATTAGACCAACTGAAAGCAACACTCGATGAAAAGTGTCCAGAATTAGTCAACAGAAAATGCATAATCTTCCATCAGGATAATGCAAGACTGCATGTTTCTTTGATGACCAGGTGAAAACTGTTACAGCTTGGCTGGGAAGTTCTGATTCATCTGCCATATTCACCAGACATTTCACCTTTGGATTTCCATTTATTTAGGTCTTTACAAAATTCTTTCAATGGAAAAAATTTCAATTCCCTGGAAGAGTGTAAAAGGCACCTGGAACAGTTTTTTGCTCAAAAAGATAAAAAGTTTTGGGAAGATGGAATCATGAAGTTGACTGAGAAACGGCAGAAGGTAGTGGAACAAAGAGGTGAATACGTTGTTCAATAAAGTTCTTGGTGAAAGTGAAAAATGTGTCGTTTATCTTTACTTAAAAACTGAAGGCACTTTTTGTCCAACCCATATATATCAATAATAATATAAGCATAGCACAAACACAAAATAAAGCAAATGAAGATAAAGTCTTAGACAAGAAATCGTACTCCTGCATTAGATCTGCTGGCAAGCTTCACAGGAATACAGAATAAATTGTTGATCTACTTATATGCATGAGATAGTCTGTTACAAACATTTATTTTTAGAGATTGTTATTTTCTAACTGCACAATAAATTGCTGCTATTTGCATAATATAATTGTTGCTGCTTTGATTTTCTATCCAGATTGGGAATTATTAATATTTAGTCATACTTGAGATGGATGATTTGTCACTGAGTATTTTAAGTGTAAAATATATATCAGCATTATAAGTTTTATTTTCACTATTTCACTAAAACACACATGCTCTTCATGGCTTGAACATGGCCTTGTTCAATGCCTGACACAGCCAACAAATATTTAATGAACTGATGTTCAGTGAGGGTCCGAGGAGTAAGAGTTATTTTCAACTGCAAGAATTTTTATAAGATCAGTAGCATAACTGCCTTATTCAACTTTCTTATTGATGAATTTGCATAACCATTTTATGCTTGGTAAAAGGACATTTTCTAATGCATTCAATTTAATTGAAATTAAGAAATTATTGAAGTCTTAAAATTACCTAGGCATTTTTTGAGCACAAAAATTTTTTAACTTTAAAATTATATAGTCTGGAGATTGGTTCAAGATGGTGAAGTAGAAGGACATGCTCTCACTCCCTCTTTCGAGAACACCGGAATCACAACTAACTGCTGAACAACCATTGACAGGAGGACACTGGAACTCACCAAAAAAGATACCCCACATGCAAAGACAAAGGAGAAGCCACAATGAGACGGTAGGAGGGGTGTTATCACAATAAAATCAAATCCAATTACTGCTGGGTGGATGACTCACAAACCAGAGAATGCTTATACCACAGAACTCTATCCACTGGAGTGAAGGATCTGAGCCACACATCAGGCTCCCCAACCTGGGGTTCTGGCACCGGGAGGAGGAATTCCTAGAGAATCAACTTTGGAAGCTTGCAGGATTTGACTGCAGTACTTCGGCAGGACTGGGGGAAAAAGAGACTCCACTCTTGGAGGGCACACACAAAGTAGTGTGCACATCGCGACACAGGGGAAGGAGCAGTGACCACATAGGAGACAGAACAGGACATACCTGCTAGTGTTGGAGGGTCTCCTGCAGAGGTGGGAGGCAGCTGTGGCTCACCAAGGGACAAGGACACTGGCAGCAGAAGTTCTGGCGTGAGCCCTCCCAGAGTCAGCCATCAGCCCCACCAAAGAGCCCTGGTAGGCTCCAGTGTTGGGTCTTCTCAGGCCAAACAACCAACAGGGAGGGAACCCAGCCCCACCCAACAGCAGACAAGCAGATTAAAGTTTTACTGAGCTCTGCCCACCAAACAGACCTTGTTTGACCTTTTTTAAATTTAATTGGGTATGCATATGATATGCCTACCAATCTTTCTTAACAAAAGCTAGAGAAAGGGCAGTTCACACAGTGCTGGGCATGAAATGATTAAATGAAATTCTTGTAAGCTGTCACAGTTCAGTGGATGGGAAATGTTTAATGATATTACTCTGAGAATGATATGATTACACAGGAAATGACATGGTGTTACACAGGAAGTGGCGCCAGTGCCATATTTCTGCCCAAAGTCTTAAGCTTAAAAGTCAGCCAGGAAGATAATGTGCATAACCAAAAGAGCAGAGTTAAAGTGTCCCTTCTATCATAGTAGAAAAGGGAAGAACAAAGAACACTCAGAATACACTAGGGTAAAAATTTGAGAACTGTGCAAACAAGGACATAAACATTTCCTTACAAAATGTAATCATCAGCAGCCATTTTACAACTACATAGCTAAGGAAGGCAAAGCCATAAGAATAGGATGGTTAAAAGATGAAAGATACCATGAATTTGGAGCAATATTAGTGAGGCTGACCTTTCCTTCATAGGAGTCCTGACAAGAATACAGAATCCTAATATAAAGGAGCAAAGGATAGAGGACAGCATAAGTAAATGAGCAAAACTTGGAAACTTCAAGAAGAGGAATAAGGCAGAACAGTTCGTTCCTTAATCCAAAATTAGTTGAAGTTTTTCACCAGTTTTTTAGTAATGAGGGAATTAGAAGACATTATCGAACCAACTTATAATTTGAACTTTGTGAAACAATTATATGTGTAAGACAATTGTAAAGTATAGAACATAAGAGTTCTATATGCATTGTTTGGGTAGTTGTTTACAGATTCTTTCAGTATTAATATTCTGAGTTAAAAAGTACTCCTCTGAGAAGTCACACTGATAACTAATCTATCAAATAGATTAAATCTGAAAAGTTATATGCAATATATTATCATCCTCACAGGATGATACCATACTGCGCTTATTTAATATGATGTGCCTATGTCTCAGAAGTTATTTAAAGGAGATATTTTCTTTGGAAGTATAGTTTAAGCATCATTAAAGTCATTCTAGAAAATCTCCAAGACCTTACTTGTTAAAATTATTTGCCAAAATCTTATGTTTATTTTTTATTATTATTTATTTATTACTTAAGTAACAAGTTCTTTTTTATTTTTTCTAAATGGAAAAATTCTTCTGTATGATATTCTTCCTTCACACTAAATTTAGAAATTTAGCTTCAACTGACAAAGGTTACCATAGGGCTATGGCACTATTAGCTAAATACCCTGAAGTTTTTCTTCGATGGAAAATATTGTGGTGATACACAGAAACAAACACACAAGACTGAAGTACATTTTTGGTAGTATAACAAGGTGCTGGCTTATTATCATGGGATGGAGTTCATTTTCAGCTATTCATTGGTGGTGTATGAAAGCATGCCTCTCTCCTGACTCCTTGGCACAAACCCACGGAGGAAATCAAAATTCAACTGCATATTCTGTTAGTTGGAAACTCATACCATTTGCTGTTGAACGGACATCAGAACAAAACAGAGTCAATAAAGCTAAATAGTTGGTCAACTCAGTGAACTTACTGGATTTTTATTCCACCATTAACACTGACCATTACTTCAGTAATATTTATTTCATGACTCACATGTCAGGACCTATCCCAGCACAATGAGATCCCAGTCTAGTGGGAAAGAAAACAGAGCCAAAAAAAGGCAATGACATGTGTCATGAAATGCATGATGAAAAAGGACATTAGAGGAGGACATGACTTTTAGTTGTGGAAGAGGTACTTAAAGAAGATATGCTGGGGAATTTGAAGGAGGATTATCTCTAGGATGATTAAAGACATAAAGCATCCATGTGTTGATCTCTCCATCTAGAAGAAAAATCAGGACTGAGAATGGGAGGAATTCCAGTACAATCAAAGTGTGAGTTAAAGATGATGGGGGCTGAGGTAGACAGGGGGAGGGGGGACAGGGCATATCCACATCAAAGCCCCTACATGAACAGATCCCTAATTTCTATTCCTGTTTACAGAAAGGACGTGGGAAGCCATTAGGGCATTTTAAGTAATTTAAAATTTTGCAAAAACAAATAAGATTCCTTTGTCTACTGTTGGAGAGGATCAAGCCTGAGCATAAGATCATTTCAGTAGTTATGGCAGTGTTTCAAGTGAGTGATTACAGTGGCTTCTGAGAGGGTAATGGTGGTAAGAATGGAGACAATTCAGATGACTTGAGAGGGGGTGTGGAACTAATGGATAAACTTTAGTGATTTCTTTTTCTATGTGTAAAGTTGAAGCTGATGTTCTAATTTAGGTGTGGACACGAACATGTGTAGTGATGTCATCCAATGTCATACTCAGTAGAATTGACATGAAGTATCCATCAATCTTAGCATGACCTTAGTGACACCACTCTTCTGCTGGTCTTGAAAATGTCAAGCAACACACACCTAGCTCTTAACCACAGTGCACCAGTGAGTCAGCCAGGCATGGAGGATCCTGCTAGAAACACAGGAAACTCCATGAGGCTCTGCTCAGTATTACAAAACATGACAGCATCAAGATTACGCTGGGCTCTAGTAATTTAGTTCACCATTTACTTTTGGTCCTGCCACCACTTTCTCTCCCTTATCCTGTTCTATTTTCCTTAATAGCATTTCTTACCACTTGATATATGTTTATTTGCCCACTTATTTTATGCCCCTCTCATCATCAGTCCCCTAATTCCCAGGCAATGCAAGCTTAATGAGACCAGAGAATGTATCTTTTTTCCTTCTATTAATAAATCTTCGTACAATGCGAGGAGGAAGGAAGGAAGGAAATGAAGGAGGAAGGAAGATAGAAACACAGCAGGAAAAATTTTTTTTTAGTATAAGGAGTTTCATATAATGTATTTAATTTAATCATGAACTAGGAATGTTGTTTGTACTGTTAATTTGTCTTTGGTATGGAAAAACTGAGTATAATCATATGCCATTAATAGTCTGTACAATCTGTGAAATCTCTGTTATTTATATCTATCTCTCCTTATTGAAGCTGCAAGCTTCTCTTAATCAGGAATAACTTTCCTAGTATATTTTCAATGAGAAAATCCAGAATATTAAACAAATTATCATCTGTTTAACTGAACTAGAACTGTGACATTCTTCAAAAACACAAAGTAATTTGAGGTACAAAATTTTGTTCTCTGTTTCTACTATAGTAAACAAGTTGACTATGGTGATATGTAGAGCCAAAAGATACCATTTATTGATTATCTAGTACTAATATATTCCTGTCTCAAAATGAATCTTTAAATTAGATAATATTCTCATTTCACAGATAAAGAAATAAAAGTTTAGAGAAAAAAAAGCCAAATTAATGTGGCTCATTAACAGCAAAACTGAAATTGAAATCTAGTTCCATTTATTCCCAGTGCCTACATTTTTTTCAACACAAAAATACTTGTTCTTTTTCTGATTTGTCATTGTAGATGTGAATTTGTCTAAATTTTCTGAATAATTTAATAAATATTTAGCAAGTGCTATTACGTGTGCCTGCCTGCTTGACTATCTATCATCTATCTACATATTTACGCTCTTTGCCACCCTTTTAAGCTGTCTTACTTCCTTCTCATAGCAAACTTATTCAATATAGTAAGATAAATTTAATTTTAAAATAAGTGAGAACAATAAACTAGTAGAGGATTAAGTGTGACGAACAAAGATAAAGCTCGAGTAAGGTTATTATGCTACATAAAATAAAGTAGGTAAACCTACTCAAAGCTAGCCAAATATTAACCTATAAATCACTTCTGATAGTTGTACCGTTGAGATAATATGGATCAGCTACAACATTTACAGTTGGTAACATGGGGAGAAAACAGAAAACAACACAAAGCTACATTTCGGGTAAGTGTAATTATTCCTAATGGTGAGAACTGAGAATTCTCCTTCCTGATTAGCATCATATTTGTCCATTAGTAGCCACCCAAGGCAGACTCAGTAAATGAATTGCTGAAATCATAAACAGCACCCTCGAGCACTCACGAGGACTTCTTGGGGCTCTTTCATATCAAGGCCCTCAACATAGCTAATGGCATCATGCCAGAATTTGACTTACCCAATGCAGTTATATGGTAATTGAAATTAGTGCTATCAGTATGACACTTGACGGGATTAATTTGCAAATAAATTTTAGGACACATAGAAGAACGTTTCTATCATGTATCAGGCAGTGTGCAAAGCACTGAGGAAGTAGGTTTGGATGCTGCCTTGTGTAGTTTGTAACCAAAGGAAAGAAAAAGACGTAATGAAAGAAGTATATAAAAGAGTAAAATGTGCCGTCATGAGGTGGACATAAGATACAGTGGAAACAAATGAAAATTACATGTCAGAACTGCAGTAAAAATATAGAGAGCTTACATTAATACCATATTTTTAGTGAGTATGAACTAGCTTTTGCTTCTGTAACAAGCACCTCCCACCCCAATCTCCAGTTTAATGAACAAAACCTTATTTCTCACACAGGTTCCATGTCTAACAGAGTTTGATAGTGGGCACTAGTTCTTCTGTGTTGTGGACGGTCTCTAGACACTAAAGCAGCCCCCTGTTTCTTGCCTCCTGGTGTTCACAGCTTTGTGATCCTATTCTCTTTAGCAAGAACTGTGATTTTCACCAAATCAATAGAATGTGGAAAAGGTGACAGTATGCCACTTCTACTGTTACATTTGATTATAAAAAGACTCCACTTTGCTAACTGATTGCTTTCTAGAGACTTTCCTTGTTGGCTTAATGAAATAAGTCTCCATGTTGGGAAAGCCCACATGACAAGGGACTGTGGGCAGACACTAGGGGCTGTAGGCAGCCTCTAGGAGCTGAAGATGACTTCCAGTCAACATCCAGCAAGAAGCCTAGACTTTCAGTCCTACAGCTGCAAAGAAAATAAATTCAGCCAACAACTGTAATGAAGTTGGAAATGGATTCTTCCCCACTCACCACAGGAGAAGGCAGTGCAGCTGAAACCCTGATTGCAGACTACTGAGATCCTAAGCAGAGAACTCAGTCAAGCCAAGTTCAGACTCTTGACCCACAGAAACTGTGAGATAATAAATGTGTGTTGATTTAAACCAATAAGCGTGTGATAATTTGTAATCAGCATAGAAAATTTTATCTCAATATGTGCTTTCTCTATCCTGCAAAAGGAAGGGTATATAATATTTTACGTCACTGAGTCTTCATACATTCATTCAGAAGCAACACATATTGCTTTAGCTGGAATTTTATTATCAGACTAAGTCATCATGTAAATTATCAAAAGGATGAGAAAATGTATTACTGCCATATACCTAAATAGAGGAAAAGAACTGGAATGAATATATGTGTAAATAACACCAATAACAAACACATGCCTTTTATAGTGGTCATTTTCTGTTAAACAAGACATAAACTGTGATGGAAATAAATATCTTAAATTAATATAACAGAAGGAGAATTACTAGTGATAAATCAGAGCTTTTCTGACAGTCACACTTCTTCACTAAATCTGTGATTAAAATTCTTCCCAGAATAAGTGCAATCAATAAATATTCCCCTATCAGGAAAGCATTATCAAAAATAATATTTGCTAACCACAGTAAATACTTTTACAAATAAGTATTTTACAGATACAGTAGGATAATACTACTCATTAGAATTCGGTATTATATTTTCCCATTATCTCAGCCAACGTATCAAACATGTTTTAAAAAAGCAGTGCCAAACTTAGATCCTCATTTTTTCTTAACCGTATATTCCAAAATATCATACAATAAATCTTCTCAGCAAATAAAAACATCTCTTTTGTAAAATAAATCAATTTTTTGGTTCCCTAGTTACCAGCCAATTTGACCTTCTATTTCAGTATTTATTTTTTAGCTGACTTATGGAAAAAAGTTCCAGTCTAACTAGTACATAACCTTATGTTTAGTCTATCTAACTAACCTCATAGATGTTCTGACTTTGATTTTCCATTCTGCCTCAAAAAACTTAAAATGACATAAACATCTATACTCAACATACTAGGGCCACCTATCTTATGTGTATTTGAATTCACGAACATATTTGAAACATTCTTAGTCAAGGTATAGGGCTTGAAAGCCTTTCATTTCCAAGATCACACTGGTCAAATTCTTGTAAAAAACGTCTCCCACAACAGAACTCAAATATATTTATAGGCAAAGTGTATAGGATGAGAATAGCTTGATGTCTACTTTCACTCTTTTTAGTATAGAATCTGCTTATTGAAAAAAAGAAATGAAAATCACGGTATCCCTACTTGGCTCTTAAAGTTTAAGGATGAATTTAATGTAACCCACAGTCCACGGTGGGGGGTGGGGGAGTTATTTTATGTTACATACATATTTTTTTATGTCTAAGTGTAAAATTTTGAAAACTTAACAGTATTTTCTGAGAGACTATCAGCTAATAAAGAAGCACAAATTTGGTTCTCAGGGTGGATGGTTGATCGTGGAATAGTTCCTAAAGAATCTTAAAATGGTAGTGTTTTTTTACAACTAGTACTTTTGAGTGGTCTAGTTTCATGAACTTTGCTAAAAACTTTAAATGAACTTATAGTTGTTATCATCATAACAGTCTATTAAGTAAAAGTTACCAACACATTGATGAGGATATTAGGGCTTAGAGAGATCCAGTAAGCTAGTCAAGACCAAACAGCTAATAAGTGGTGGAGCTGGGTTTCCAGAAGATGAGATTCTTATTTACTTGACCATCCTACCTCAAAAAGGGTGAATGAAAATCAACAAGAAAGTGCAGAACCTTCCAACATAAAGGTGGGCAGAGGTAGCAAATACCATGGTAGAAATCATTCAAAATGATTGGTGATTAGAATGAAATTAAGGAAGTAGAATTATTGGTAAAGCCGAGTTCATTATTGGTCTTATAATGGCATGGGATGTCATTCAGCCTCAGTCAGGAAATTGTGGATAGATAGTGTTGAATTACGAAGCTAAGACAAGAGAAACATCTACTGCAGCAAGGACTTAAAATTTAGAGGAGGTGAATATGTGTATGTGTGTGTGTGTGTGTGTGTGTGTGTGTGTGTATATATATATATATATGATAGAGGATTTACCTTTAATTTGTCAGTATAGTAAGCCTGCAGTAATAGAATTTTGGGATTAGAAAGAAGAAGAAAAGTAGCAAAGATAGTACTGGTGAGAAAGACCAAAAAGAAGAGAGCAGAGAGGGATTCTTTGGAATTATGTGCACCACTTCAGAAAGAATACTGATATATTCAGGCCTCCATGATGAGATCCCAGCTACTCTTCTTTATATTCTGCATGAGACAAATTTAGCTTAGCTCCTGAGTAATAATTCACTATCATTATGACTTGTGGTGTCTACTTCCATGATAAATTACATTTCCCTCTCATTAAATTCTATTAAATATTGCACCTAAAAACAGAATCCCAAAATACATAAGGCAAAACTGATGTAACTGAAAAGGGAAACAATTCAATGATAATAGTAATAATTCTAATACCCCACTTTCAATAATAAATAGAACAATTAGAAAATCAACAGAAAAGTAGCTGTGAACAACACAAAAACAAACAACAAAAAACAACTAGATCTAAAGACCTCTATAGAACACTCCATTCAACAAGAGCAGAATACACATTGTTCTCAAGTTCATATGGAATCCTTTCAGATAGATCACATATTAGGCCATAAAACAAGTCTCAATACATTTAACATGATTAAAATTATACAAAGTACGTTCTCTTAACACAAGAAAATAAAACTAGAAATCAAAATGGAGGAAAATTTGGAAAATTAAAAATATATGGAAATTAAGCAACACACTCCTAAGTGGTAAGTGGGTTGAAGGAGAAATCAAAAGGAAAATTTGAAAATATTGTGAGATGAATTAAAATAAAGCCACAATATATTAAAATTTATGGGATGCAGCTAAAGAAGTGCTTTGACGGAAATTTATAGCTCTAAATACCTATATTAAAAAAGAGGAAAAATCTCAAACCAATAACTAATAACTAATCTTCCAATTTAAGAAGACAGAGAAAAAAGAGAAAAATAAATTCAAAGCAAGCAAAAAGAAAGAAAACAAATATTAGAGTGGATATGAATAACAAAAGAATAGGAAAATAAAACTCAAAGTTGGTTCTTAGAAGATAATAACAAAAATCAATGAACTTTTATCTAAAATGATGAGAACAAGGGAGGACTCAAATTACTAAAATTAGGAATAAAAGAGAGAGCATTACCACTGAAGGATGATAAGAAGGGATTATAAGGGAATATTATGAACAGCTATATACCAACAATTAGATAACCTAGGTGAAATGTAAAATTCCTAGGGATATAAGCTACCAATACTGACTCAAGAAAAAAAAATTGCATAAACTTATAACAAGAATGAATTAGTAATTTTAAAACTTCCCACAGAGAAAAGCCCCGAATCATATGATTTCACTTGTGAATTCTATCAAACATTTAAAAAAGAATTGATGACAACCTTTCACAAACTTTACACAAAGAGGAAGAAAAATATCCTAATTCAGCCTATAAATTTAGTACTAGCTGATGCCAAAACCAGACAAAGGCATCTCAAGAAAAGTCCAGTGCAATTTTCCTTACAGATATAGATGCAAAAATCACTAGCAACATACTAGCAAACCAAAGCCAGCAGCACATAAAAAAACACATACATATGACTAAGTGGGATTTATTTCAGGAATGTGTAGAAAAATGTATTCAACATATGCATACCAATCAATATGGTACACCATATTAACGGAATAAAGGATAAAAACTACATAACTCCTTCGATAAATGTAGAAAGATCATCTGGAAATATTAAATACCCTTTCATAATTAAAACAAACAAACAAACCAGAATCAACAAACTAGTAATAGAGGAGAACTTTTTCAACCTGATAAAGCTTATCTCTAAAACACCCATATATTGGTGAAAAGACATGAAAGACATAAAGTTTTCCCTATATCAGGAACAAAATAAACATGTCTAATTTCACTAGTTCATTCAATATTGTATTACTGGAGGTTCGGGCCATAGGCAAAACAAAAACCAAAACAAAAGGCATCCAAACTGGAAAGGAATAAGTAAAACTATCTCCATGTGCAGATGACATGATCCTGTGTGTATAAAATCCTAAGGAATCCACCAAAAAAGGTATGTGTGTGGTGTGGGGGGAACCTATTAAAACTAATAAAAGAGTTTAGCAAGGTTGCAGGATACAAATCAATATAAAAATATCAAGTATATTTTTATACATTAGCAATGAACCATCCAAAAATAAAATTAATAGAATAATTTCATTTACAATAGCATCTAAAAGAATAAAATACACACAAAAAAACTTAACAAGTGCAAGATTTGTACACTGAAACTACAAAACATTATTGAAAGAAATTAAAGACACTAAAAGGAAAAGACATCTTATGTTCATCAATTGGAAGATCTAATATAGTTGGGATGGCAATATTACCCAAATGTATCTAATTCAACACAATCCCTATCAAAATTTCAGTTATTTTTTTTGCATAATTTGACAAGATGATCCTTAATTTCATCTAGAAATTCAAGTGATCCAGAACAGACACAATCATCTTGAAAAAGAAAAAAGTTGGAAGATTCACACTTTCTAATTTCAAAACTGACTGCAAAACAATAGTAATCAACACAGTGTGGTACTTGAGTTAGGACAGAAACACATATTAATGGAGTAGAATTGAGAGCCCCAAAATAAACCCATATACTCATAGCCAGTTGATTTTTGACAAGGGTGCCAAGATCATTTAAATGAGGAAAGAATAATCTTTTCAACAAATGTTGCTGGCACAGCTGTTTATCCACATGTGTAAGAGTAAAGTTGGACCTCTTGCTCAGACTATACATAACAATTAATTCAAATTGTATCACTGAGCTTCCCTGGTGGCACAGTGGTTGGGAGTCCGCCTGCCAATGCAGGGGACACGGGTTCATGCCCCGGTCCGGGAGGATCCCGCATGCCGCGGAGCGACTAGGCCTGGGAGCCATGGCCGCTGGGCCTGCACATCCGGAGCCTGTGCTCCGCAACAGGAGAGGCAACAACAGTGAGAGGCCCGCGTACCGCAAAAAAAAAAAACAAAACTGTATCACTGACCTAAATGCAAGATCTAAAACTAAACTAAAACTATAAGACCCTTTAAAGAAAACTTAGGAGTGACTCTTCATGACCCTGGCTAAGACAAAGCTCTCTTATAATACAACAACTAATCTACAAGTGACAAAAGAAAATGTAGATAAATTGAATTTCATTAAAATGAAAAATTTTGTGCATCAAAAGATGCTATCAAGAAACTGAAAGAACAACTCACGGAATGGGAAAAAAATTTGCAAATAATATTCTAATAAGGGCTTGGTATCCAGAATGTATAAAGAACTATTACAACTCAACAATAAAAAGATAAAAATTTTTTTAAATGGGTGAAGGATATGAATAGACATTTTTCCAAAGAAGATATAAAAATACCTAGGAAGTACACAAAGATGCTTAACATTGATTAGGAAAATACAAATTAAAACCAAAATAGTCTGTCACTTCACACTCAATAGTGTGGCTAAAATGAAAAGATGGTCAATTACAAATACTGGCGAATATGTGGAGAACATGGAACCCTCGTACATTGCTGGTGGGAATGTAAACTGATGAAGGCACTTTGGAACGCACTTTGGTAGTTCTTCAAAATGAAATTAAACAGTTACCATAGGACACAGGTTTTTCCACTCTCAGATATATACTTAATAGAATTAAAAACATTTTTTATAAGGTGATGAAACTTTTCTGGAATTAGATACCAGTGATTGTGACACTTTATACTAAAACCCATCGAATTGTTACTTTAAAAATGTGAATCTTATGGTATGAATATTATATCATATGTGATTTATATCTAAATTAAAAATTTTCAAACAAAACAAAAAAGGAAAAATGTAACACAATAGATTACTTAGTCATTGAAAACTACACTTATGAAGCCAATAACAGATGCTTGACACATGTTTAGGTGTGACCTCAAGAGAAAAAGACTAAATATAAAACTGTATGTTCACTTTGACTAAAATTATCTATATTGTGTATGCATATGAAAAAGGCAGGGAAAGCTAATGAAAATCCGAGTCTTCCTGACTTTTCACAGCACAGGTTTAAATCCCAAGTTTAGAGATGCAAGAAATAAGGCAAAGAAATTAAACGCCGTATCCCAAGAGAGAAAGGACATACATAAAACTAGAATGTTGATCTTTTTATAATTCAGCCTCTATGAATACTTAAGATAGTAGGTTAATTAGGTCAATATTTCTTGGGGGAAAAAAAAAAAAGCAAGTTTTTTCCCTCCTCCAACCTATCACAAATCTTACATGGTCCAAGTGAGTCTAAGGAATACGCAGCTTGCGCCACACGTATTCCACAAAACTGCTTTTTAACTTGCTGAATGCAACAAGACCATTGACCACTTCCCTAGGTGTCACAGCAATGTCAAATTGCTCTAAAAGTTTCTAAACTCTTACTTTCAATTTTTGTACTTATCTCATTATATTCTGATAACAGAGAATTTATGAAGAAGTAACAGGTCCCTAAAACACATTTTGAGTTGTACTGGTTAAGTTAATTAAAAAGAAAGAAAGGGAGGTAATGGAGGTAGACAGTGAAGGAGGGAGGGAGGAAGGAAGGGAACATATAAGAAGAAAATGGTCTAGAATATGGTGGGTTTCAAAAAAGTGCATATTTTTTTAAAATTTATTTATTTATTTTTGTCTGCGTTGTGTCTTTGTTGCTGCGCACAGGCTTCTCTCTAGTTGTGGTGAGCAGGGGCTACTCTTTGTTGCTGTGCATGGGCTTCTCTCACTGCAGTGGCTTCTCTTGTTGCGGAGCACGGGCCCTAGGCACGCGGGCTTCAGTAGTTGTGGCTTGCGGGCTCTAGAGCGCAGGCTCAGTAGTTGTGGCACACGGAATTTGCTGCTCCGCGGCACGTGGGATCTTCCCGGACCAGGGCTCGAACCTGTGTCCCCTGCATTGGCAGGTGGATTCTTAACCACTGCGCCATAGCAATTCCATTTTTAAATGTCACTTCTAATTGAAATTGAAAGTTTTCTGCCCATAGACTTACAATATGCTTTCAACAAAACTCCGGGGTTTTATTAGGGCAAACAACTATGAAATATGTTTTAGAAAGTAGTTATCTTTTCAGGAAAGAGAAATCAATAAGCAGATAAATGTCCTACTATCCTGTGACAATATTATTATGGATACAGAGGAGGTTGTGCTGTTTTACAGGGGGGAGTAAAATGAGTACTATCCATATGGCATGTGTTTATATATTCCCTTCTAATATTCCCTGCTAAGCTTTTTCTAACCTGTATACTGATGGAGGGCTATTTTTTCTGTATTGCTAGAAAAGGATGTCCTTACTTGCATGTGAGGTATTTAAGTTTAAGGTCAATTATTTGCTCTTTCACTTTAATTAAGAGGACATGGCCTCATAGTTTAATTTACAACAGCTAGTTAAACTCCTAGAAAATACTTCGGAGTGTCTAAATAGCAATTAGTCATTGGGGAAAAAAAAAAGAGGCAGCAAAGTTCAAATAACTATCAGATTAGCACACATATCACACATATTATTTTATTAACTCATTAGTAAGGTGCTTGGGGTAAAGAAATGATGGTGTTTTCTAAACTGTATAAAGACTCTAGGAAAAATGTAAGAATTAGATTAAATGCATATTATATTGACAAGTAAACTAAAAGGAAAATGATCCTCTGGGCAGCTTTATGTTGGTTTTAGGGAAAAAAGATGCTTTTCAGTTTTTAAAATATAGATATGATGATAGCATTTGTGTCCATATTTTAATTTATCCCATATCAATGTTTTGATAGTTTAAGTGGCTTGTGATTCAAAGGAGAAAAGGAGAGGCATTATAAAGAGTAGTTGGCTGGCATCTCTCATGAACTAGACATTGGGTTAAGTACATTGATTTGCATAAAATTTTTTTAAATTTCTTAAAAATTATGTAACTATAGTTTTTATGATAGAATAACATGCATTAAAACTTCAAGGTGATAAGATAACAAACACGGGAAACACCTGCCCAGATAATGTTTGCAATCTTTTCCAGATCCAACATTCATTAATCTTAACCCTAAAATTTTCTTTGGTTTTAAATGGGATAATACTCTCTAAAACACATTTCACAGTGTACGTATATGCGCTATTCTGTAGTACTGGCCAAAATATCCATATAAAGATACATGAAAATATCAAAGATTGAATGAATGAGTTGGTGTGACCTTCTTGACCTCATTTATCAAAAGCTTTGCTTCAAAATTTAAGTAGTAGAGACATATATAACTACAGAATTGTCTTTTTGGAAGTATATCCAAGTGCTTTTGTGGAGGGGGTGGGTTATACTTCAAGGTGCATAAATCATGGGATTCTTTTCCTTGATACTGAAGCTTTTTATTGATTTAAGGTCTTGCTTTAGGGGGGAAATGTCACAGTGTCAAGACAACTGTGGGTGTTATGTGAAAAGTACTTATTTACTTTGCTTTTTGGGAAACAATGCTGTGTTGCTATGACAACTGCTCATGACTATTTCTTCTTGAATATATATGTGCACACACGTACACACACGTAACCTTTCACATGCATTTTCATATACATGCAACATATTCCAAGAGTATTTGTATTCCTAGGCACAAATTACTCACAGAAATAACTAGACAACAGGAAAATCATGGAAAAATAATTGTTTTCCTTCATACTAAATATGAATTGAATCAATAAGGACCCAAGACAAATTATCTTAATATAGGTATTAGCCGTTCAGATGAAAGGTTTTAGAAACTAAGGGTTGAACTAGGCAACCTAATGATCTTAATATTCATATTGACATTGGATTCCTACCTCCAAAATAGGGTGTTAAACCTTCTATTAAAAAATAAAAAAGATTCGATTTAGAATCACAGAACAATTTAAGTATCTTCAAAAGTTATCTTTTTGTATTTTTCATTTGATTTGACACACTGTGATTCAAACACATACCTCTTGTATAATCCTCATTTTTCTATATCCTCAAACTACCTGTAGTCTTACCAATTCATAGCTTATTTACGGATTTGCTTTTATATGAAAATAGATTGATAGGAAAAGGAAATTTTATATTACTCAAGTAAATGAAAGACGCAATATTACTTGTCATAAAGTAACTACAAAAGGAAATGCATAAATTCAACTATGTACAATCAAACATCACCTTTTGTAGAATTACTGAATTTTTCATATACTAGAAAAGACTTCAATCAATTCCATAGTATCCTCGTAAAGTGTCTACTTGATCATAACATTACCTCTACAGAAATGGAACTCATCTCATCCACGGAAAATTATTCTTCAAATAAAATATTCTACTCAGTATAAAGTAGAATATGGTTCACACCTCAAATTAGAAGACATAGTAGCTCTCTTCAAAGTCTTCACCTGTGTAAATACCTCTTTCAATGAGAATTTTTCTAAGTTTTCTATTTGTGTGTGCATCTTTTTAAAAGTTTCTTCTAAGGCCATGCTAGCTTCTAAGATTAAAGAAACTGAAAAAATACTCCTTTTCCTCAAAGTGTTTATGTCCTGGTGGGGATAAAGGCAAAACATGTTTTCATGAGTATAAGTAGAATATGCAGTAGGTGCAAAAGAAAAGAGTCCTACAGTCTGCTGATATAATTTCCTAAATCATATAGTGGAGACAGAATTTGTTTTGAGATGAGGAATAAAATTTTGCCAAGTGAACAAGTGGTAGAAAATTTTTCCAGACAGAGAAACAATACATATGAAGGTGCAGATGTGGAAGAGTCTGTGTAAAGTGGCTGAAGTACCAGGTATGAGTCTAGGAAGATGGAGAAACCTTGTAGGTGGTGAGGCTCACCAAGAAGGTAGAAAGAAAGACAGCAAAAATGTTCTTTCTTAGGCAATATATTCAGATTTCAGACAATGAGGACCACTGTCCAGAGACAGTCATAAAGCTGTTGGGAAATAAACTGGGAAATAGAACACAAAATACTCTTTAACTTTCATTTCACTCAGCTTTTCCCCAGAATTTTTTGAGTGTGTGGCCATTTTCTTATGACAATCCTGCCAGCTAATGGTCTGGGAAACATTCTTTGAAAAACGTTAGCCCCCATACAACAATAAATGGTACCTTAAGTAAACAGCAATTTGGCATGCAAAATATGACAAAACGCTACTTAAATATTCATCCTCCTGCCTTATGTTTACTTTAATACATTTCAGTTGGCAAAGGTAAACATCTCCCATTACAGCAGTAATTCTCAGAGCCTTTACCATCTGACCATATATGAGTAATTGCTTCATATACTATCCTCCACTTGAAATTCACAAATCAACTGGACCACCATATTATGTTGTTACTTGTTTACTAGCTTGCATTTGTTGTTAAAGTTTAGGATCTTCTGGCACTAGTATTCTATGGTGTATATTTGGGGAATTAAAATTGCAAATACAGAGAGCCTACTATATACCAGACTCCATGATAATCCCCTTTCATGTCATAGTTTATTTATTCCTTCTAACACTCTGAGTTATATGCTATTATTATCCCTGTTTTCTAGTTGAAGAACCTAAGAGGTTAATTCATCTACACAATGTCAATCAGGTAGACTGGGGCCAGAGAGATTTGACTCAGTAGCACATATTTTTAACTATGATTTTTTACCATCTCTTGTGTGTTTATCCTGATAGATGCTGAAAAGTTGCCCAATAAATGCTAATTCACCGAATAACTGATATACTCTATCATGGTCATTTTTTGTTCATTTTTAGTCTCGTAAGAATGTCAATTGGCTCAGACTTCTACCTGATACTTTATTGAGGCCTGAGCATTATTACAAAATCATTTAGAAACTGTAGTTACAAAGAAATCTTTGTTAAATGGGTTTCTCACTTGACAAGAAATGACTTTGGATACAGTACACAGTTTTTATGATTTTCTTCACTCTTTTGCTTTATATAAAGTCAATTTCACATTTACAAAGTATGCCAGATAATAATTTCTAAAATGAGTATCACATATGTGGGCTTGTTAAAACCACTTGTCCTTCAGTTTTCTACTTCCTCCCAAAGAAAACCATAACCTGCAGGAATGACTGCCTTTTGAGTTATATGACTGTGAAATTCCACAATAATCCTGTTATTCTTATCCCACAAGATATTTCTATGCAGTACACTGTATCTGTATATTATTCTTACAATGCAAAATCCTATTAAAGTCAATGGTGCATGTATCCATTTCATTTCAATGTGACTTTGTATAATAAAAAAATATATATAGTGAGAATACATAATGAGATGCCTGCCAAAGTTGTTCAAAGTAAAATTAAATAACTGAGGAAGTGAGAAATTACCTTAGTACAAAGTATGTAACCACAAATAGATTACTGTTAATTTAGGGTATGCCCCAAACTATACACAATTGCCAAAGACTTCCTTAGTCCACAAAGCATCAAAATACCTACACAGCTGATTAATAATTCTCCCCTTCTTGGAACAAAAATGTCAGAACTATCCATTTTTCTTTCAGTTTCTTGGCAATTACTCTGTATACGTAAGTGACGGAAGTATGAAATATGTGTCACGAACTATACTTCATTTTTTAATAAAATAGATTCTCCCTTCTGAATTTCACCCAATGTACCTCTTCATCTGGTCATTTGTATCCTTTATTATATCATGTGTAATAAACCAGTAATAGTAAGTAGTGTTTCCCTGAGTTCTGTGAGTCATTCTATCAAATTATTGAATCCAAGAAGAGGGTCACAGGAACCCCTGATTTATAGCCAATTGGTCAGAAGTGACAACCTGGGATTTGAGATAGACATGTGAAGTCAGGGGCAGTCTTGGGGACCAAGGTCTTAAACTGTGGGGTCTGCACTAACTCCAGGTAGTTAATGTCATAATGAATTAAAATGTAGGTCATCCTATTGGTGTCTGCCAAGAATTGGAGAATTATTTGGTGTGGAAAAACCCACATATTTGGTGTCAGAAGTGAAATGTGAGTACAGAAGAAACAATTTTCTTTTTTTTCCCCCTATATTCTAGCCCAAGCTGTTTCTTCATCTCACAAAAATATTAGTAGTCTTTTAAAGTGCAGATTACATACCACTGCTTACATGAAACCTTCAGTCATCTCCCACTAGGCTATAATATTTCCTCACTTTAAACAAAGATAAACAAATCAGTATAATAAAAAGAATTAGATAAGATATATAGATCTGAAAATAAATCATATCCATTAATCCCTTTCTTCTTGTAACTTACAATCTAGCTGAAATATTATGTGTGGGAAATGAGTGAGGTAGGCTGTATGCATACAGTAGATCAAGATGTCTTCTCCATCTTTTACCCATTCACACATTCACAGAGTAAGTACCCCATAACTGTTAAGATTTACAGGTTTTATCCAGAATAGTCAAATACTCTTTAGAAAGAGAACAAAGTTGCTCACAACCTACTGCAAAGCTAGTGTAATCAAGATAGCATAGTGCTGGAATAAAGATATACAGATCAACTGAACAGAATTCAGAGTCTGGAAATAAACCTTTAAATTTATGGTCAATTGATTTTCAACAATAATTCCAAGACAATCTTTTGAGGAGAGAATAGTCTTTTCAACAAATAGTGCTGAGACAACTAGCTATCCACCTGCAAAAGAATGAAGTACTTGTACCATACATAAAAAGTAATTCAAAATGAATCATGGACATAAAAGATAAAAGCTGAAACTATAATATTCTTAAAAGAAAACATAATGAGAGAATATTGGGGATCTTAGGTAAAGCCTTCTTATATATGATGAAACACTACAAGTGACAAAAAAACCCACAGACTTCATCATAATTAAAAACTTTTGTGCTTCAAAAGACACCATGAAGAACGTGAAAATACAGATATAATTAGTCATTAGGAAAATGCAAATCAAAACCACAAGATACCATTTTACACCCACTAAGATGGCTATAACCAAAATGATGGAAATTAATAAGTGTTGTCAAGAATGTGGAGGAATTGGAACCATCAAATGTGGCTGGTGAAATTTTAAAATGGTGCAGCTACTCCAGAAAAGTGTTCGACAGTTCCTTAAATAAGCTATGCACAGAATTCTTCCATGACCCAGCAATTCTACTTTGAGGTATATACCCAAAAGACATGAAAATGAGTGCTCAAATAAAAAACTTACACAGGAATGTTTACAGCAGCACTATTCACAATAGCCAAAAGGGTATAAACAACCTAAATGTCTATAAACTGATGAATGGATAAATAAAAACTAGTATATCCATACAATGGAATATTATTCAGCCATGAAAAGACATGAAGAACTGATGCACACTTTCAACACTGAAAATTATGCTAATTAAGAGAAGCCAATCACAAAAATCACCTATTGTGTGAAATATCAAGAATGGGTAAACCTATAAAGACAAAAAGTAGCTTAGTGGTTTTCAAGGGCTGAGGGGTGGAGAAGGCTTTATGGGAAATGTGAAATACAACAAGTTAGACAAACTTTATAGTTGGAGATAACAGTTCCCACAAGAATGCCCTTACTTCAGACACCAGCTGAAAATTCAGAGATTCTCAGGACCATCCTCACTTCAGACCAGTTGGCTACAAATTTGGAGTTCCCAGCATCACCCTCAGGTTTGATGATTTGTTAAAATGAATCACAGAACTCTGGACACACTATACGTGTGATTACATTTATATTATAATGAAGGGATACAAATTAGCATCAGGCAAAAGAAAAGATGCATACAGTGAGGTCTGGGATGGGTCCAAACATGAAGCTTTCCATCATCCTCTCTTCTGACTCCTGGACAGCATTATCTCCTCCAGGCTATGGTTTATCACAAGACTTGAAGAGTATTCCCAACCAGGAAAACTCACCCAAGCCTTTGGTGTCCGAATTTTATACTAAGGCTTGACCACATACTGCCTGCAAGGCTGACCTTTCTTCTCCACATCATCCTGAAGGTTCAGGATAATACCTTTAGCCTTTAGTTCTCCTGGAGGTTGGAACTGATATGGCATATCCTAAATCCACCATCATAAAATCACATCGATAGACTGTCTAGTTTGCCTAGGGAGTCCCCAGGCAAACAAAAATAGTCCTAACAGGTAGGACATTATGGGCAACTACAGATCACCTCCCAGTAGCTTAGGGAAAAAGCCAGACTTCTTTTGGGGTAAGGTTAATTCTCCAGTGTATAGGAAATGACTGCTCATGGGTATGAGAGTTTCTCTTAAGGTTGCTAGTAATGTTCTTAAATTGATTTTAGTGATGGCTGCACAGCTCTGTGAATATACTAAAACCATGAAATTTTACCTACCACTGTTGAACTGTATGTTATGAGAATTATATCTCAATGAAGCTGTTAAAAAAGATTAAGAAATTTTGTTTGGAGTCGTCTTCCCTAATTTGCTGACGGTGTTGCATTTTTAAAGTTTTATTAAGCCTGTTTGCCTTTTAACTATTTAGGTTTTTATGATCAGCAACAATCTGTAAATGTTTTCCTTTTGACTCTTCCAAACTCAAAATATAGCTCCATTTCCAAACACAGAAAAAAATAACTGCCAACTTATTTTCCTTATGTCCTCCTTTATCTAAGGACAGAGCAAGTGTTTTTCATAGGGCCTTAAAAAAACAACAACAGGGACTTCCCTGGTGGCACAGCGGTTAAGAATCCACCTGCCAATGAGGGGACACAGGTTCGAGCCCTGGTCTGGGAAGATCCCACATGCCACAGAGCAACTAAGCCCATGCCCCACAGCTACAGAGCCTATGCTCTAGAGCCTGTGAGGCACAACTACTGAGCCCGGGTGCCACAAATACTGAAGCCTGCATGCCTAGAGCCTGTGCTCTGCAACAATGAAAAGCCACTGCAATAAGAAGCCTGCTCACCGCAACGAAGAGTAGCCCCCACAGTGCAACTAGAGAAAGCCTGTGCACAGCAACGAAGACCCAACACCCAACACAGCCAAAATTAAATACATAAATAAATAAAATAAAAACACTTGCTTATTCCCTACATTAAGAAACTCTTTCAAGGGAACCTTCAAGATGGCAGAGGAGTAAGATGTGGAGATCACCTTCCTACCCACAAATACATCAAAACTACATCTACATGTGGAACAACTCCTACAGAACACCTACTGAATGCTGGCAGAAGACCTCAGACCTCCCAAAAGGCAAGAAACTCCCCACGTACCTGGGTAGGGAAAATGAAAAAAGAAAAAACAGAAACAAAAAATAGGGATGGGACCTGCACCAGTGGGAGGGAGCTGTGAAGGAGGAAAGGTTTCCACACACTAGGAAGCCCCTCCACTGGTGGAGACAGGGGTGGGCAGTGGGGAAGCATAGGAGCCACGGAGGAGAGCGCAGCAACAGCGGTGCAGAGGGCAAAGCGGAGAGATTCCCGCACAGAGGATTGGTGCCGACCAGCACTCACCACTCCGAGAGGCTTGTCTGCTCATCCGCCGGGGCGGGCGGGGGCTGGGAGCTGAGGCTCCGGCTTTGGACGTCAGACCCCAGGGAGAGGACTGGGGTTGGCTGCGTGAACACAGTCCGAAGGGGGCTAGTGCACCACAGCTAGCCAGGAGGGAGTCAGGGAAAAAAGTCTGGAACTGCCGAAGAGGCAAGAGACCATTGTTTCCAGGTGCGCGAGGAGAGGGGATCCAGAGCACCTCCTAAATGACCTCCAGAGACGGGCGCAAGCTGTGGCTGTCAGCGCAGACCGCAGAGACGGGCATGAGACGCTAAGGCTGCTGCTGCAGCAACCAAGAAGCCTGTCTGCAAGCACAGGTCACTATCCACACCTCCACTCCCTGGAGCCTGTACAGCCCGCCACGGCCAGGGTCCCGTGATCCAGAGACAACTTCCCCAGGAAAACACACTGCATCTCAGACTGTTGCAATGTCACACTGGCCTGTGCTGCCACAGACTCGCCCGCATTTGTACCCCTCCCTCCACCTAGCCTGAGGGAGCCATAGCCCCCTGATCAGCTGCTACTTTAACCCTTCCTGTCTGGGCGGGGGAACAGACGCCCTCAGGCGACCTACATGCAGGGGCGGGGCCAAATCCAAGGCTAAACCCCTGGAGCTGTGCGAACAAAGAAGAGAAAGGGAAATCTCTCCCAGCAGCCTGAGGAGCAGCGGATTAAACCTCCACAATCAACTTGATGTACCCTACGTCAGTGGAATACCTGAATAGACAATGAATCATCCCAAAATTGAGGCCGAGGACTTTGGGAGCAACTGTAAACTTGGGGCTTGCTTTCTGCATCTAATTTGTTTCTGCTTTTATATTTAATTTACTATTTAGAGCTTGTTAACATTGGTACCTTTGTTTATTGATTTGGTTGCTCTCTTACTTTTATTTATCTATATAATATATATATTTTTTCCTTTTCCTCCTTTTCTGAGTGTGTATGTGTGTGCTGCTTTGTGTGATTTGTCTGTATAGCTTTGCTTTTATCATTTGTCCTAGGGTTCTGTCTGTCCGTTTTGGGGTTTTTTTGGTATAGTTTTTAGTCCTTGTTATCATTGGTGGATTTGTTTTTTGGTTTGGTTGCTCTCTTGTTTCTTTTGTTTTTAATTACATTTTTTTATTTTTAATAATTTTTTTTAATTTTAATACCTTTATTCTTTCTTTCTTTCTTTCTCTCCCTTTTCTTCTGAGTCATGCGTCTGACAGGGTCTTGGTGCAGCAGCCTGGTGTCAGACCTGAGCCTCTGGGGTGGGAGACCTGAGTTCAGGACATTGGTCCACCAGACACCTCCTGGCTCCATGTAATATCAAACAGCGAAAGCTCTCCCAGAGATCTCAATCTCAACGCCAAGACGCAGCTCCACTCAAAGACCAGCAAGCTCCAGCGCTGGATCCCCCATGCCAAACAACTAGCAAGACAGGAACACAAGCCCACCCATTACCAGAGAGGCTGCCTAAAATCATAATAAGTTCAGAGACACGCCAAAACACACCACCTGACTCGGTCCTGCCCACCAGAAAGACAAGATGCAGCCTCATCCACCAGACACAGGCACCAGTCCCCCCCACCAGGAAGCCTACACAACCCACTGAAACAACCTTACCCACTGGGGGCAGACACCAAAAATGACGGGAACTACGAACATGCAGCCCGCGGAAAGGAGACCCCAAATGCAGTAAATTAAGCAAAATGAGTAGACAGAGAAATATGCAGCAGATGAAGAAGCAAGGTAAAAACCCACCAGACCTAACGAATGAAGAGGAAACAGGCAGTCTACCTGAGAGAGAATTCAGAGTAATGACGGTAAAGATGGCCCAACATCTTGGAAAAAGAATGGAGAAAATACAAGAAACGTTTAACAAGGACCCAGAAGAACTAAAGAGCAAACAAACAGTGATGAACAATACAATAAATGAAATTAAAAATTCTCTAGAAGGAATCAATAGCAGAATAACTGAGGCAGAAGAACAGATAAGTGACCTGAAAGATAAAATAGTGGAAATAACTACCACAGAGCAGAATAAAGAAAAAAGAATAAAAAGAATTGAAGACAGTCGAAAAGACCTCTGGTACAACATTAAATGCACCAACATTCAAATTATAGGGGTCCCAGAAGGAGAAAAGAAAGAGAAAGAGACTGAGAAAATATTTGAAGAGATTATAGTTGAAAACTTCCCTAAAATGGGAAAGGAAATATTCAGTTAAGTCCAGTAAGAGCAGAGAGTCCCATACAGGAAAAATCCAAGGAGAAACATGCCAAGACACATTTATCAAACTATCAAAAATTAAATACAAAAGTACAAAGAAATATTAAAAGCAGCAAGGGAAAAGCAACTAATAACATACAAGGGAATCCCCATAAGGTTACCAGCTGATCTTTCAACAGAAACTGTGCAAGCCAGAAGGGAGTAGCAGGACATATCTAAGTGATGAAAGGGAAAAACTTACAACCAAGATTACTCTACCCAGCAAGAATCTCATTCAGATTTGACAGAGAAATTAAAACCTTTACAGACAAACAAAGGCTAAGAGAATTCAGCACCACCAAACCAGCTTTAAAACAAATGCTAAAGAAACTTCTCTAGGCAGAAAACACAAGAGAAGGAAAAGACCTAGAATAACAAACCCCAAACAATTAAGATGGTAATGGGAACATACATATCGATAACTACCTTAAATGTAAATGGATTAAATGCTCCAACCAAAAGACATACACTGCCTGAATGGATACAAAAACAAGACCTGTGTATATGCTGCCTACAAGAGACCCACATGAGACATAGGGATACATACAGACTGAAAGTATATCAGAAAAAGATATTCCATGCAAATGGAAATCAAAAGAAAGCTGGAGTAGCAATTCTCATACCACACAAAATAGACTTTAAATCAAAGACTATTACAAGAGACAAAGAAGGACACTACATAAAGATCAAGGGATCAATCCAAGAAGAAGATATAACAATTGTAAATATTTATGCACCCAACATAGGAGCACCTCAATACATAAGGCAAATACTAACAGCCATAAAAGGGGAAATTGACATTAACAGAGTAATAGTAGGGGACTTTAACACCCCACTTTCTCAAATGGACAGATCATCCAAAATGAAAATCAATAAGAAAATACAAGCTTTAAATGATACATTAAACAAGATGGACTAAATTGATATTTATAGAACATTCCAACCAAAAACAACAGAATACACTTTCCTGTCAAGTGCTCATGCAACATTCTCCACGATATATCATATCTTGGGTCACAAATCAAGCCTTGGTAAATTTAAGAAAACTGAAATCATATCAAGTATCTTTTCTGACCACAATGCTATGAGACTAGATATCAATTACAAGAAAAAACGTGTAAAGAATACAAACACATGGAGGCTAAACAATACACTACTAAATAACCAAGAGATCACTGAAGAAATCAAACAGGAAATCAAAAAATACCTAGAAACAAATGACAATGAAAACATGATGACCCAAAACCTATGGAATGTAGCAAAAGCAGTCCTAAGAGGGAAGTTCTAAGAGGGAAACAAAATCATCTCAAATAAAAAAGCTAACCTCACACTTAAATTAGAGAAAGGGGAACAAAAAAACCCCGAAGTTAGAAGAAGGAAAGAAATCATAAAGATCAGATCAGAAATAAATGAAAAAGAAATGAAGGAAACGATAGCAAAATCAATAAAACTAAAAGCTGGTTCTTTGAGAAGATAAACAAAATTGATAAACCATTAGCCAGACTCATCAAGAAAAAATGAGAGGAGACTCAGATCAATAGAATTAGAAATGAAAAACGAGAAGTAACAACTGACATTGCAGAAATACAAAGGATCATGAGAGATTACTACAAGCAACTATATGCCAATAAAATTAACAACCTGGAAGAAATGGACAAATTCTTAGAAAAGCACAACCTTACGAGACTGAACCTAGAATAGAAAATATGAACAGACCAATCACAAGCACTGAAGTTGAAACGGTGATTTAAAATCTTCCAAAAAACAAAAGCCCAGGACCATATGGCTTCACAGAAGAATTCTACCAACCCTTTAGAGAAGAGCTAACACCTATCCTTCTCAAACTCTTCCAAAATATAACAGAGGGAGGAACACTCACAAACTCATTCTATGATGCCACCAAAACCCTGATACCAAAACCAGACAAAGATGTCACAAAAAATGGAAACTACAGGCCAATATCATTGATCAACACAGATGCAAAAATCCTCAACAACACCTAGCAAACAGAATCCAACAGCACATTCAAAGGATCATACACCATGATTAAGTGGGGTTTATCCCAGGGATGAAAGGATTCTTCAATATATGCAAAACAATGTGATACACCGTATTAACAAATTGAAGGATAAAAACCATATGATTATCTCAATAGATGCAGAAAAAGCTTTCAACAAATTTCAACACCCCTTTATGATAAAAACTCTCCAGAAAGTAGGCATAGAGAGAACCTACCTCAACATAATAAAAGCCATATATGACAAACCCACAGGCAACATCGTTCTCAATGGTGAAAAACTGAAACCATTTCCTCTAAAATCAGGAACAAGACAAGCACGCCTATTCTCACCACTATTATTCAACATAGTTTTGTAAGTTTTAACTACAGCAACCAGAGAAGAGAAAGAAATAAAAGGAATCCAAATCGGAAAAGAAGTAAAGCTGTCACTGTTTGCAGATGACATGATACTAGACATAGAGCATCCTAAAGATGCTACCAGAAAACTACTAGAGCTAATCAATGAATTTGGTAAAGTAGCAGGATACAAAATTAATGCACAGAAATCTCTTGCATTCCTATATACTAATGATGAAAAATCTAAAAGAGACGTCAAGGAAACACTCCCTTTCACCATTGCAACAACAAAAAAATAAAATACCTAGGAATAAACCCACCAAAGGAGACAGAAGACCTGTATGCAGAAAACTATAAGACACTGATGAAAGAAATTAAAGGTGATACAAACAGATGGAGAGATATACCATGTTCTTGGATCGGAAGAATCAACATTGTGAAAATGACTATACCACCCAAAGCAATCCACAGATTCAATGCAATCCCTATCAAATTACCAATGGCATTTTTCACAGAAGTAGAACAAAAAATTTCACACTTTGTATGGAAACACAGAAGACCCCTAACAGCCAAAGCAATCTTGAGAAAGAAAAAACGGAGCTGGAAGAATCAGGTTCCAGACTTAAGACTATACTACAAAGCTATGGTAATCCAGATAGTATGGTACTGGCACAAAAACAGAAATATAGATCAAGGGAACAGGATAGAAAGCCCAGAGATAAACCCATGAACATACGGTCACCTTATCTCTGATAAGGGAGGCAAGAATATACAATGGAGAAAAGACAGCCTCTTCAATAAGTGGTGCTGGGAAAACTGGACAGCTACATGTAAAAGAATGAAATTAGAAAACTCCCTAACACCAACACCATACACAAGGATAAACTCAAAATGGATTAAAGACCTAAGTGTAAGGCCAGAAACTATCAAACTCTTAGAGGAAAACATAGGCAGAACACTCTATGACATAAATCACAGCAAGATCCTTTTGACCCACATCCTAGGGAAACTGAAATAAAACCAAAAATAAACAAATAGGACCTAATGAAACTTGAAAGCTTTTGCACAGCAAAGGAAACCATAAACAAAACGAAAAGACAGATCTCAGAATGGGAGGAAGTATTTGCAAATGAAGCAACTAACAAAGGATTAATCTCCAAAATATACAAGTGGATCATGCAGCTCAATATCAAAAAAACCAATAATCCAATACAATAATGGGCAGAAAACCTAAATAGACATTTCTCCAAAGAATATATACAGATTGCCAACAAGCACATGAAAGGATGCTCAACATCACTAATCATTAGAGAAATTCAAGTCAAAAGTACAATTAGGTATCACATCACACCAGTCAGAAAGGCCATCGTCAAAAAGCTACAAACAGTATATGTTGGAGAGGGTGTGGAGAAAAGGGAACCCTCTTGCACTGTTGGTGGGAATGTAAATTGATACAACCACTATGGAGAACAGTATGTATGTTCCTTGAAAAACTAAAGATAGAAGTACCATATGACCCAGCAATACCACTCCTGGGCATATACCCTGAGAGAACCATAATTCAAAAAGAGTCATGCACCCCAATGTTCATTGCAGCTCTGTTTACAATAGCCAGGATATGGAAGCAACCTAAGCATCCATCGACAGATGAATGGATAAAGAAGATGTGGCACATATATACAATGGAATATTACTCAGCCATAAAAAGAAACGAAATTGAGTTATTTGTAGTGAGGTGGATGGACCTAGAGACTGTCATACAGAGTGAGGTAAGTCAGAAAGAGAAAAACAAATACTGTATGCTAACACTTACATATGGAATCTAAAAAAAAAAAAAAAAGGTTCTGAAGACCCTCAGGGCAGGACAGGAATAAAGACGCAGACATAGAGAATGGACTTGAGGACACGGGGAGGGGGAATGCTAAGCTGGGACGAGGGAGGGGGAATGCTAAGCTGGGACGAAGTGAGGGAGTGCCATGGACATATCTACACTACCAAAGGTAAAATAGGTAGCTAGTGGGAATCAGCCGCACAGCACAGGGAGATCAGCTCTGTGCTTTCTGTCCACCTAGCGGGGGTGGATAGCGAGAGTGGGAGGGAGACACAAGAGAGAGGAGATATGGGGATGTATGTGTATGTATAGCTGATTCACTTTGTTATAAAGCAGAAACTAACACAGCATTTTAAAGCAATTATACTCCAATAAAGATGTTAAAAAAAAAGTTTCAAAGGTGATCTTGAAAGGCAATGCAGCGTAGTCCTTTGACAGATGGGAAAGCAAAGTAGTTTGTCAATGAGCTCCAAACTGATGAGGAAAAGTTCAACTTCAAGTTCAATCATACTGAACTGCTATTGCTAGAAGAATAAAACCTGCTAGTTAGGGAGAAATAGGAGAAAGGAGTGGGGCGGAAGAGCTTCACATAGTCTAAAATAGCCTTAACTAGAGCAGGTCATCTAAAGCTTAATCTAAAGAACTAGAAATAAATACAAAATCTTAGAAACAGAAACAGTCTCTTTTCTTTGCAGGCACAAATCTGACAACAATGGAAATAAACTGTTGGTAAGATTTCTTGGGGATGAGAAAGGAGGGAGTAACTTTTAAATAGTATCCACCCTTTGCCTTGAACGCAGCATAGTGGAGAGGCTGGGTGTCTAGGGTTTCTGTTTAGTACACTGACTTTGATATCACAGCGGCTGTGGTTTGAACCTTTCACACTTTCAGTGTGACTTGGAAAATTCACTCAATATATTTAAGTCTTATTTTTAATATCAGTAAATTGGAAATAATAAAAGCACACATCTCAGGTGCTTCATCAGGATAAAACAAAGAGAGCTATTATATGAAATACATGTATCATCTTTTTAAAATTTTTTTTTAAATTATTTTTATTTTTGGCTGAGTTGGGTCTTTGTTACTGTGCACGGGCTTTCTCTAGTTGTGGCGAGCAGGGCCTACTCTTCATTGCGGTGCGCGGGCTTCTAACTGTGGTGGCTTCTCTTGTTGTGCAGCACGGGCTCTAGGTGTGCGGGCTTCAGTAGTTGTGGCATGTAAGCTCGGTAGCTGTGGCTCGTGGGCTGTAGAGCGCAGGCTCAGTAGTTGTAGTGCATGGGCTAGTTGCTCCGCAGTATGTGGGATCTTCTCAGACCAGGGCTCGAACCTGTGTCCCCTGCATTGGCAGGCAGATTCTTAACCACTGTGCCACCAGGGAAGTCTCTACATGTATCATCTTATAGATGCAATACATGAACATAATTAATGCCCATATTTACTACCATCAGTAGCAAAATCAGCTCATGTGATGATCTCTTATCATGTTAGGTAGTAGCTCTATTTCACCAAGTGTGGCATGCATAAAACTTGGAGAAAGACTATACCATGATATAAAAACAAACAAAATAATTTAAATTTAATAATTTAAAACTTCCTGAATTTCAGTATTTTTATATGTGCCTTTAAAACCAAGCAAAAATTAATATGCTGACAATGACCAAAATTTTTCCATTTCAAATGACATTTATAGATTCTTAATATGAAATAAGTTGGAAAGAAGAAAGGAATTTTTTCATAGTTCTTCTGAACTAATCTGTAATTTTTATTTTAGTAATAAATCACAGAATTGGGATTCAGCACATACTAGATCATGTTGCTGTGGCATTTAATAAATAAAGCCAATCAGACCAGAAATGTTTAGAGATGTTTTTGTAAGTTTGACTATTGGGTAATTCATTACAAGAAAGACTAGTGAATGAGGTTTTAATTAGTTTCAGAAGAAAATTTTAATCAAGATAAAAGCTCCATAATATGTACTAATTTGACAGCTGATGACATAACCAATTAACTACTCAGAACAACATCTAGTGTTTCAGGTGAAATAATTTTATCATCAAACAAAAGGTGATGTTTTGGTCTATTCGTTCTAACCATACTGTATATTTCAACAGTACACCAGAAAAGAAGCTAAAAATGAATCAATATTAGTTCTGATTTCATGGCATTAAATTTTAAAATGCCTTAGAGTTGTTAAAAATGAGAGGTTGAAGAGGCTGATAAAGCTTTTAAATATTATGAATATATCAGTTAGATTTAATAGCTAAAGAAGGAAAATAATTTCATCCCAGGTTATGTAAAAATACCAATGATACTGCTACAGAATTATTTTGTAATCAAGGCAGAATGACTGAACACCCCTATGTTAGAGTTCAAGAAAGGCTCATTGTATACTATTTAGACATGTGCTACTGCTGAATCTCATTTGAGTATTTCTGATTCATTCCTAAAACAACTTGGATCAATTTTAAACATAAATCAGAGTTGGTGAGATTTTATCTTATAAGGTTTTCTATAAAATTGATACAATTCCTCTTTGAGATAGTTATTGGGTAATTCCCTTTTGAAAAAGAAAAGGAAGGGAGAGAGGGAGGACGGAGGAGGAAGGGAAGGAGGGAGGGAAGTCAGTAACTAGTTTTTGTCAGGATGTTTTAATAGGATTAAATGAAACTATTTTGGGGAGGGGCTCAAATGAATGAATACTTTCTAAGTTTATCTTATATATGCCTATAACTTGTTTTTACAAGTACATATACACACACATACAAGCACACACAAGAATGCACACATATGCATGCCAGGCTGAATAAGAAAATGTTCTCAAAGGCAGCAACACAGTGGAGAAACACCACTAACTCCCACATAGTGTCGAAGTATAAGGTCCTTGATAGAAGCTTTGTCTAACTTTCAATCTGTCAGCATGCAATTTGAGTCCTCAGCCTGAAGACCAAGACCATATATGCTCAGTAAATATGCACTGAAGGAAGGAAGTGGAGAGAAGGAAAACATTTTAGTTAGTACTTTTCCCCAAGCAGGACCAAAAATCTTTTAGGGCATTTAAACTTTAGCTTTGATTAAAAAGCCCCAATTAGTCTCTCTAAAACCACTCTAATTCAGCAAAGCAAATTGGGCTATGGCATTACAGAATTTAACTGTGTGTAAGAATGTTGTCCAGTGCAGATCTGGTGGTAACTTTGGAATTTGCAAGGAATTAGTCTCACAGAAGGAACCTGCTTTGGATGAAGATATGAGTGGGTTTAAATTATTGCTATATACAGAATTTATAGGTAAAATGTATTCTTTATTTCTTCCTTTGGTATATAGTTGGTACCAATCTAATTTTTTAATCTGTGACATCTTAAATTCACACACATGTCCAACACCCACTCACACACATAGGCAAACACACATACACTCCTGAGAAGCACATATTATTACTAATTTCATTTTTCATAGAAGAAAAAAGTTAGGGGTATAGTTGAATTTGCTTAAGGTTATGCATTTGGAAGATATAAAGATGGGATTCAGAACCTTCCAAAGACTCAGCCACTCAATCTGGCTGCTTCCTCTGGTTTGGGAAGAAGAGCATCAATAGCTAATTAAGATCAAAGCATCAGATGCATTTCTTTGAGACCCTAGGATCAGGAGAAATAAGAGCAATTTTGGACATGATCAGTGTGGCAGGACAGGTGTGAGGTATCATACACACATGTCCAGACCTGTCTGGAGCCCAATGCACCCTCTCAGCAAGAGAAATGAAGAATCAACCTCTGCTCCTTCCTCTAGCTCAGGGTCTGAGTGCCAAGATTTAAGCACATGTTTACTCTAGGAATTAAGGGCAGACAGATGGTTCTTTCCTCTCCCTTAATCTGTAGAGGCCAACGACTTCCCCTAACTCTCAGCCTCATTTTCCCCACAAGCCTCAAATTTATCTCTCTGTCAAATTACACATATGCCTGTTCCCTAACAACTTGTCTTTGCTTATTCTAACTCCCTGAAAGGAAAAGTGGCAAGAAGGTTGTTATACAAGGAAGCACATACACAAGAAGCTTCATTCACATTGGGGTCCATTTTCATTCATTCAACTGAAGAAAAATGAGAAGTCATCCTAATTTGTCAGTAGAATCTGCCCCTTCCCTCTATCTCCCTCTCCCTTTACACATACACACACACACACACACACACACACACACACACACACACACAGAAGGTTTATATATAGAATCAACTGCATTACCCATACCCCTCTGCCCCCCCCCCCAAAAAAATCTCCAAAGACCTCCATTACCTTATCAGACTCTTACAACGAGGTAAATTACAGGGGTGCAATTGAAATAATAGGTTTTTTGTTTTGGTTTAAGACCCCTCCAAAACATAGTTAAAACCATAAATGGGATGTCTTTACCTTCTCATTCTATTTTTAATAAAACAAGGTCAGCATGTTTTTTATGATTATAGCGACAAAAACGTTGGCTGTCAGAGCCATTGTTGATATCCCCTTCTTTCTGAACACAGATTAAGAGAATGGCAGATGGTGCCAAGTTTTGTGAAATATTACACACACACACACACACACACACACACCCGTTACAGTCTCATCCTCTTTCACTCTCGTTTACTTTGGCAGCCTTTTCTAGCAGCTGTGTTGGCAATGGTGACAGAGCCTATCAACTACAGGGAACTTACGAGCTTTCAGAACCTCTCTGATAGGGTACTCAACATTTGCTTTGTAGTCACCTACCTGTCTCTGAAGTATATGAATGAACCTCCCTCCTTCCCCAAACAAACCCCTGGGAGAGTTCAAGTTTGGAAGATGATTTTTTTGTCATGCAAATAGGTTCACAGATCTTGGGGCTGTTTCCTTACTCACTGGGGGCAGAAAATAGGGACTCAGGCAAATGCTTGAGGACCTGAGATAAAATGTCATTCCAAAGGAGGGTTTTACTTATCAGAAACAAAAAGAGTCAAATAAAATATTTATGGGATTTGTACTGTAAGTGGTAAGCAAGACTATAGCTGCAACATGTTTCTCTTATCTCTTCTGCATTTTTCTTTCCTGCCCCACCTTGTGGCAGTTTCTAAGTGTTCCCCAAATCTATTATTTGGAATAGGTCACTTGTAAAATACTGTACACTGTGTATGTGTATGTATGTATGTGTGTGTACGTGTGTACGGGTGTGTGTATACAATCTTTCCCAAACAGTGAATGCATTTTATGAGAAATTTCTGTTGTGAGAATTTCAAATCAAGTACAGGTTTTTGAAAGCAAGGAACAAACTATTTCCTAACCCTTCTTTCACACCACCCACCCCAGTCCTCTGTTCTCCCTGGAGGCCACTGATAAGAAAAATAGATCAAGGAGTTATTAAGTTATTAACTGAGAAGTGTGAAGTATTAGAGAGGGAAAGGGCCATTTACTCTGTGTGTAAGTTACTCTAAAACTACAGGAAAACCTATGAATTTTCAAGGGACAAAATTAAGGATGATTCATTGATTCTCGAATTTAATACAGGATCAACCTGCAGGGAGATCAAGATCTACTGTTAGAATGAAGGTAGGACTCTGGAGGGAGAGATGGCAGAGTGGCAGAAATGTCTTAGGTGCTATAGGGCGAAGAGAGAAAGGAAACCAAAGAACAGTAGGATTCCCAGATGCAAAGAGAAAGTAGACTCCTTAGAGAGAGTGATGACTTGATGGATAAAATATGCTCTACACTCCCGATGTGTTCATGGTTTTTAATAGAAAACATTTTGGGGGGAGGGAACAGATTCTTCTCTTATGTGTTCCTAGCACAACTAAAGGGTCACATATAGTAGAAAAAAAATCAAGTCAATCAGTCATGAGGTCAGGAGAATTATATGGACTCCAAGTCCAATAGTCACTTGATTAGTTCTTTAATGACAACAACGAACTTCTTAACTTCATTATAATGTGCAGAAAAGCAAAATTAGAATTTCTCCAACTGCTGTATCAGTGTTATGATCCTGGGAACTTTCTAGTGAGCAAAGTATAATAGATGAGAATTGCACTTTACTCAGTATTTCATATCTGAAATGTGTCAAAAAATCATGAATATACCACTTGCTGACTTAATAGCCTTATTTAATTTGGAAGAGACCAACTTATTTATAAAAATTTTACTTATGTCCCTTAAGCCATTATTTTGTTGTTGTTGATTTATTGCTTTGTTTTGTTTGTTTCCATAATGCCTAGGGTGAAACAGAACTCGTTTTCTGAGGATTTTTGGCACTTAACCTTTGGTGTCTTTTTGTAGTTGAGATTATACAACTTACATAATTGGACAATTTACAGGATAAACATAACAATGATAAGTATTTATGAAATATAGCTATTATTACTTTTTTTTTTTTTTTGCGGTACACGGGCCCCTCACTCCCGTGGCCTCTCCTGCTGTGGAGCACTGGCTCCGGATGCGCAGGCCCAGCGGCCACGGCCCACGGGCCCAGCCGCTCTGCGGCATGTGGGATCTTCCCGGACCGGGGCACGAACCCGCATCCCCTGCATTGGCAGGCAGACTCCCAACCACTGCGCCACCAGGGAAGCCCTATTATTACTTTTTATTACCTTATTTAGGAAGGTGGGAATAAGATTCTCAACATTTTAGAACACTAAGTAAATTCACTGGTGGAGTGTGGAATTCCAGGACAATTGTATAATTAATATCCTATAATTTTAATATTTCATAATTCCTGGCTCAAAGGAAGCTCAGGGATTATACTAAGTAATTATTTTATTTTAGTCCCTGGAACGAGTAACTGACTTGTCTGAAACTCTGGTTGCCAACAGAGAAAAGAGACTATTATTTATCAAAATGTCTGTTGTAGGGTAAATATGGGACTGTGCAATTCCATTAAATTCTCAAATATCCCCCTCGTGAGAGAACTACCTTCACCCCATTTTAAAGCTGAGAACAATTAGGGTAAAAATAGGTGAGACACTTTCTGAAGTTGGACCCTGTTTTGCCTCCAAACACCATGCTCTTTCTTCTCTTTGCTGTAAATTGAAGATTAGAACACAATTCAAGGAATTAGTATCAACGATTTGTGGATGAAAACTTGAGGAGATGGAACATTAGTTAAATAATGCATTATTTCCGTGGTTAAAATCACAGAAATAGCATTGCTTACTTGAAAGGCATCCATAGAGTAGAAACAATACTATTCCAGATGCCTAGTAAGGACTTAATATGTAGTTGTCAAACCACTTGTAGACATTTTGAAATTGCAATTCTAACTCAATAGAACAAGTGTATAGCCCAGAAATGCCTGTAACTAGGAACCAATAATCTATTTTTATTTTTTATTTTCTTCTGATACTCCTCTCCTTCACAGCTCAAGTGATACTTATCATCATTCAGATCCTAGAAGCACTAAGTAAGAGCCTTAGCACAGTAATGTATTCCTCAACTTCAAAAGTGGTCCAGTTTGGGAAGAGTTTGATTACCAGCCAAAAGCAGAATGCCAGGTGGGGATTCAGCTACTTGGGCATCTTTCCAGGGAAGCTTACACCTGGGTTACCATATGTTTCCATGGAGCCAGTAAGTATTGCACTGAAAAATAAATGCATGTGTAAAACCAGAGACTTGCATTGGAAAACTAGTTTTACAGAAATGGAGATATTGTGATAGTAAGCAATATATGTTTAATAGGAGTCAAGATAAATATTTGTAAAGACGTTTAAGCAGTATTACACAAATTTTAACTTTGGCATTATTTTAAAGTAGTGTTTAGGGACTTCCCTGGTGGTGCAGTGGTTAAGAATCCACCTGCCAATGCAGGGGACACGGGTTCGAGCCCCAGTCCGGGAAGATCCCACATGCCACAGAACAACTAAGCCTGTGTGCCACAACTACTGAGCCTGTGCTCTAGAGCCCGCAAGCCACAACTACTGAGCCCACGTGCCACAACTACTGAAGCCTGCATGCCTACAGCCCATGCTCCACAACGAGAAGCCACCACAGTGAGAAACCTGCACACTGCAATGAAGAGTAGCCCCCGCTCACTGCAACTAGAGAAAGCCTGCACACAGTAACGAAGACCCAATGCAGCCAAAAAATAATAATAAATTAAATAAATAAATAAAGTGATGTTTAAAAAAGTAGTCTAAAGTGATGTAGAAGAAGGAAGCATTGCCTTCACTTGCTCAAGGGCATTAGTGGTACTTCAGGACCACGGACAGGGAGGCTAAAGGCCCAGATTGACCTCTACTTCTCTACCTTTCTGGAGTGCGTGCGTGCGTGCGTGCGTGAGTGTGTGTGTATGTCTTCCAAATATGCGTGTGTGCGTCTGCATTCTTTTAAATAACAACCAATCTGTGTTTCTTCTTCCCTAAGGTAGTGACAATTTCCCTCTGAGGCAAACGGAATTCTGTTTAGAGAAACTCCTTCATATAGTACATTGCTTGTTAAAGATATCTCTCTATACCTCATCCCATGTCTTAGTGTGAAGAAAGAGGGTGTAAAATTCCCCAATAGTTTAATAAGAGTCAGGGGATTGGTGGCAGATAACTAGCATGAGAAGGAAATGAGCAAGAGTACAGAGAAGAACCTGATAATATGGCTGCTGAGTTAGTTTTAGGTGACAAGATAGCCAAAAGAGCACAAAATTTAAACTTTTAGACAGAGGTACCTAATTATTTAACATTCTCTGAAATACCAAACTATAACCCTCACTCACCACTTACCATCCCCAACCCTGTGCACACACACACCCCCCACGGAGCATACAGCATGTAACACCATCAATGGCATTATTCAACAGTGAACATTGAATTGTACAACAAACTATTTTCAACAAATGCTGTGTGCATCTTTATAAAAAACATGAAGAGTTTTGACTTGTGCATTGAGAAGCCACCAGGCTAGAACGGGGCAGTAAGGGTTAAGGACTAACCAAATAAAAAAATTTAGCAAAAATCAGAAATTGGAGAAAGACATGACAACATAAAATACTAGCTCTCTAAATATCCTGGAGCTATTTTAGCTATATGATAGATAAAGATCTAAGCTGGTTTTACTTAAATCTTATAAGATAAAGTGAGCCCAGCAAGCTGCATTATTTAAAGCATTCCAGGCAGCTAAGGTCTGCTTTTAATACACATTTGTTTATAATTCCTACTTAGAGATAAAAATGATCATACTTGCCAACACAAAAATAAATTCATAAATCATAAAACCACTCAGCCTTCATTCTTTGAAGGCATCATAGCATGTTGAGAAATGCAATGCATTTAGATGTAGGGCTTGAAGTCAGATCTTTTGAGTTCTGTATCCACTTTGGACAAATTAGTTAAATTCTTGGAACTTTGACGCCTTCATTTACAAAATGTAAAAACAATATGAACTGTGCTATAAGAACGTGTGAATGTCTAATTAAATGAATTAAATTTATATAAAAATGATTTAGCATATTGGACAGCAAAGATATTCATGTTTGTTAATTGCCTTGGACCAAGTAGGTATTTATCCAGTAAGAATTATAAAATTCTTACATATATATATATATGTGTTCATGTATGTGTGCATATATGTGTATATACTTCATATATATTTCATATATATGTCACCTTCCTCCTGCTGCTGTAGATGAATAAGGTACTCTAGCAGCCATATAAAAGGCAATCTCTTCCAAGACAATCAGAAAGTATCGTAGAAAACATGTTTCATCATAGCAATATTTCATCATTAATAAGTAATGGAATTATTCATATCTATTCAGCATGCTAAATGGCATTGATTACTGAAGTGCTCATGTTACCAGAAAAATAATGCCCATTAAAGGGGTGCGGTGGGGGAAAAGCTGAGAAGAGAGTGGTGTGTGATGGTTCTGTGTTACCATCACAGAATTCAGAATGGAGGCTCCCCTAGGATCTTTCCCTTGGTTTAGTGCAGTGTTGCTTAAGTTCTTCCTCCATCTGCCTGCATTAGACTAGAGTTAAACCTTAATATTTAATCAGGATGAGGGAGGAGATGACGTGGTCGTCCAGGAATTTGCTTCCTGAGAGGCGGATTTACCATGAAGCTAAGAAAGTTTAAGCCTCAGCATTTCTCATACGCTTAGCCTTGGACAACATGTTCACATGACGATATCTTTTTGTAAATTTTACAAAAGTAAATAACTTAAGCCACAATGTTGAGTGCTCTCTCTTTCCAGTTTGACTTCCTTCCTGCAGGTGTTACTTGAGAGGCCGTGGAAAAGCACTGGGGTGAGAATCTCAACAAACCACTGACACAGGCACAGCTTACTATCTACACTACCATGACTACACCATGGACAGCTTCACCAACATGACTCTATTCTTCAGTAACATCACTTTTCCATTCTAGGAAACTCTTGCCCACGAAGATAAAAGTCACGCATTACTTGGTTGTTAGTTTCAAGATCATCCCGAAAAAATTACTTAAGTAAACATCAAACTACTCAACTTGGCATTTATGGTTTACGTCCCAAAGTTCTTTGAGTTAGCCTTCAAAATCTCATTTTGTTCTGTCTTTCCATCCTAAACTGTTATAGAATGATCCTATTCAACCTTAATCAAACCATGTATTGGAAGATTTGCCTTAACTGGACTCTAAAACCTCATCTATACCTGGATTTCTCTCTCAGACTTATTAACAAGTTATTTGGATGACACTTTCATAGAGCTAACATTTGACAAGGGAACCCGGTTTAAGGAGAAGCTGAGCTGGGAACACATTTAATTTTCGCTTAATAAGCTTTACTGAAGCAGTTTTCAGTTGCTTCCGTGTGTGGTTTAATTACTGCTGGCAGTCCAGGTATTTACGTGGCTTCTGGGAATTTTCTTTCTGTCTGCTGTGCTAACTCAGCCAGGGCTGTGACAACAAAGTGCAAATCTAGAGGTCCTGTCACCATGTAAACATGTCAGGTGGCAGGGTTAATGGGATAAAAGAGGAGGAGAAGATTGAAGATTCTGATGCAGAAGTATGTGGAAACATTTTCCAACCAGCAGATATGCCCAACGAAAAGCAAAGAACTCAGCTTTCATCAGTATCTAGCCAAAAAGGCTGTTCTCTCATGTCAGAAGTAAACTAATAACACCACCTATAGATTTCCATATGCACCATGCATTTTCAGTTCCAAAAGTATTTAAGATTAGTTATTGCACAAGAAAAATTAGAAATGCCCTGAAATTACAAAGCTTATATATAAAAGGAACTTGATAGACTTTTCCCCAAATTTAACAACAATCCTAAATATCTACATGTTACTGATAATTGTTGTAAAGCATAACATTTTTTCTAAATTATAAATACTTAAAAAAAATTTCATTAGCCCTCCTAGAGAAAAGACTGATTTCTTTTTTCTATCTAAGAAAAATCATCCCATAACAATCATTGTCAAAAAAAAAAAGGGGATAATCAAAGAGTATGTTGTAAAAATTGTAGGGAAAAACATGTGTATACAGATGTGCCAGACAGTTATCTGATATAAATAATATTTTTTACATGGATTTTGTGATGTCTGAAGTTTTTGTCATTTTTTCCTTTTAATTTGTATTTTGTTGTGACAAGTTTTCTGATTCTAAATCAGATTTGTACCTAATTCTCTGTTTGTGAAAACTTGAGTCCTGCCACGCTCTTTAAGATTAAGACACGAATTTAATGATGTGGTTCAGAGAGAACACAATGAGAGAAAGAGGGATTTGCAATTTAGTTTTATTACTAGCTGGCTGTGTAATATTAGGCAAATTGCTTAATTTCTCTGAGCCTTGATTTTGTACACCTGAAATGGGGATTTTTTCTTCTACTGTGTTGGTTATAAATCAAAAGTACTAAGAGGGAATAATACTTTTTAATAATTATCACATGACTTCTTTTGCTCTCACTTTCCCTCAAAAGGATACATGAGCCTCAACTGAGATTTCCCCCCCTCCTGAAAGCAATTGGTATTTATCCCCAGGGGAAGTACATTTAAATTGGTGTTATCCCATCCTAGGAGTAACTAAGCTAATTTCCTGTCTCATTGTCTGCAGAATACTTTCAAAGAAATCACAAGATATCTCCACTTTGTGTCTATAAAGAAAAGAGAAAACCAAACAATATAACTTTAAATAGAAACTGTATCATGTTGTTAGAAATTATTTCTACTGAAGACGTATTTGTCACAATAAATAGGCTCTTTTGAATGACCTGATTACTTAGTGAAGCTTTTTTACATTAGGAACATTGGCCAAAAGGCTTACTCACCTTGGCTACATTGATTTTGATGATTAGAAAAACAACTGCAAATGAAATCTCTACCACTAGCCACACCAGGGGCTGGAGATACCTGTGACTCTCCTGCTCTCAGGCTGAAATATGGCTCTGCACTGACCTCATCCTAGGGTGGGATTTCCAAAGAAGGCAAACAGTCACTCTAGACTTCCTCTACAGGTTGGGAAAAATAAATACATACAGACAGACAGACAAAAAAGCAGGCCAGGTCTGCTGAGCACAATGGAGTGTAAAGGTCTCACACTATGGTTTTTGGACCAAAGCCAACTCCTATGTGTTCTGGGTTGACCATCACACCTTGCTGGCTTCACAGTGTTCAAACAAACCAAACCAAAGCAACAAATAAAACACAGGAATGGTTGTGTTTTTGTCAATACTTAAAAATTGTAAGATTTTACATACAAATCTGTCTTTAAAACTTTGAAACATCAATATCACACACTATTTAAGCCTCACTCATACATGCCTATATTCTCCTGAAGATGCCTAGCAACTGCCTCTGGTTAGTAGCTCCTTTAAGATTTCACCTTACCCTGTACTCTTCTAATATTTTAGAAAGCCTAAAGCACTTTCCAATATAATGTACTTTTATTTCCACACTCCCTGTGGAATCCATTTGGGAGACACTTATTGCGTGTCTATGATGTATCACGCAGTGTTCTAGGAAGGCTACGGGGATGAAGAGAAACTCGGGCAGAGATGGTTCTGGTCTGCAAGTTATTTAAAATTCAGTGAAAAGAGTGATCTTAAGTACTGAAATAGGTATTCAAGCATTTGCTGCTCTGTGATTTATTATTGTTTTTATTAGTCCTACGAAAATGTTGGGAAGGAAGAAATTTTTCCCTATCCTTCTAGGTTCTTCTGGCTGGTATAAGAATTAAATTGACATGAGACAGATTAACAGAAGAAAATGAAACTAAAGTTCAATAACATGTATACATGGGACACACCCAGAAAAACTGAGTAACTCACCAAAATGGCTGAAACCCTTACTTTCAATACCATCCAAAGACGAAAGAAAAAGAGATATGTACCTCTGTAACTGAATCACTGTGCAGTACACCCAAAACTAACACAACATTGTAAATCAACTATACTCCAATGTAAAATAAAAAGGGTGAATTTTAAAAAATAAAATGTATAAATAAGTTCTCAGGTTTAGTTATCAAAATACGTTTTTCATCTAAAAAAAAAAGAATTTTGGGTGCAGTGGTTTGGGACTTCAAAGGGGAGAAAAACGATTCACATGGAGATGGGAAAGCAAATGTTTGGGAAACAAATGTTTGCTGGGCCCTGCAGAGAGAGTGGGGCACAGAGAGGAATTCTAACAAACAGACTCTGCTAGGTCCCTCGTGTCTACACACCTAGTTCATAATATAGTTATCTATGGTGATAGCTCCTTTCCTGGAGCAGGTTCTCTAGCTACATTATTTAGGCAGTTAGGGGGCGGTCAAAGTTTCTTATTGAGTCTGTTGCGCCTTGATTGTTTTCAGCTGTAAGTAATCCACATGCCAAAGAGACATTTTGGGGCGGCAAGTTGTGCTCCCTATAAAAGTAAAACAATAAAATAGCGAGAGATATGACATCCTAGCATCAAGAAGGCTTTAACTCTGAAGTGTGAGTGAGGAGGAGGAACTAATTTATTTTTTATAGATGTGGAGTTTGGACAAAATCAGTAGTTCCCACCTGCCTAATAATCAAAATTACCCGAGATGCTTTTCAGGAATACAAGTTAAAAGAAAAGGAGCTAAGGAGAAAAAAATCTACAGAAAGTGGTAGGTACAAAAGCCCTGAAGTAGGAAGGGGCAGGACTAATTCCAGGTATTTCTGGTCTGTTTAAATACTCATCAGTGTTCATTCTTTTCAGATGCAGAGTGATGCCGGTCATCATACTGCCGCTTGAAATAAAAAGAGGAGCTTCCCAGATGATTGATACCATGTTTTATGGAATGTCTATCATCCCCAACAAAACAACTAATTCACATTTCACTCAGCTGTCAGTAATCTAATTTAGACATAAGTCAAAATAAACACACTTTTCTGAAACTTTTATAAAAACATAAGCCTACTTCAATATTTTCATCCCTCTCCCGAGTTTTCCAAAATAGTAGCATATGGTGGGATTATCAAAAACTCACGGTGGGGAGCTGAGGAAGACGGCGGAAGAGTAAGACGCGGAGATAACCTGCCTCCCCATAAATACATCAGAAATACATGTACATGTGGAACAACTCCTACAGAACACCCACTGAACGCTGGCAGAAGACCTCAGACCTCCCAAAAGGCAAGAAACTCCCCACGTACATGGGTAGGGCAAAAGAAAAAAACAGACAAAAGGATAGGGACGGGACCTGCACCAGTGGGAGGGAGCCGTGAAGGAGGAAAGGTTTTCACACACTAAGAAGGCCCTTCGTGGGGGGAGACTGCGGGTGGCGGAGGGGGGAAGCTTCAGAGCTATGGAGGAGAGCGCAGTCACAGGGGTGCGGAGGGCAAAGCGGAGAGATTCCCGCACAGAGAAGCGGTGCCGACCAGCACTCACCAGCCCGAGAGGCTTGCCTGCTCAACCTCCAGGGCGGGCGGGGTTGGGAGCTGAGGCTCCGGCTTCAGTCGGAGCACCGGGAGAGGACTGGGGTTGGCGGCGTGAACACAGCCTGAAGGGCCTACTGCGCCACAGCTAGCCGGGAGGGAGTCCGGGAAAAAGTCTGGAGCTGCCGAAGAGGCAAGAGACTTTTTCTTACCTCTTTGTTTCCTGGTGCGCGAGGAGAGGGGATTCAGAGCGCTGCTTAAAGGAGCTCCAGAGACGGGTGCGAGCTGCGGCTAACAGCGCGGACCCCAGAGACGGGCATGGGACGCTAAGGCTGCTGCTGCCTCCACCAAGCATCCTCTGTGCGAGCACAGGTCACTCTCCACACCTCCCTTAGGGAGCCGGTGCAGTCCGCCACTGCCAGCGTCCCGTGATTCACGGACAACTTCCCCGGGAAAACGCACGGCCCGCCTCAGACTCGTGCAACGTCACGCCGGCGTCTGCCGACGCAGGCCCGCCCCGCACTCCGTGCCCCTCCCACCCCGCGGCCTGATTGAGCCAGAGCCACCCAATCAGCTGTTCCTTTAACCCCGTCCGGCCTGAGCGGGGGAACAGACGCCCTCAGGCGACCTATACTTAGAGGCGGGTGCAAATCCAAAGCTGAACCCCAGGAGCTCTGGGAACAAAGAAGAGAAAGGGAAATTTCTCCCAGCAGCCTCAGGAGCAGCGGATTAAATCTCCACGATCAACTTGATGTACCCTGCATCGGTGAAATACCTGAATAGACAACGAATCATTTTTTTTTTTTTTTTGCGGTACGCGGGCCTCTCACTGTTGTGGCCTCTCCCGTTGCGGAGCACAGGCTCCGGACGCGCAGGCTCAGCGGCCATGGCTCACGGGCCCAGCCGCTCCGCGGCATGTGGGATCTTCCCGGACCGGGGCACGAACGCATGTCCCCTGCATCGGCAGGCGGACTCCCAACCACTGCGCCACCAGGGAAGCCCTAGACATTATTTTTTAGAGCAGTTTGGACTTTGGGAGCTAGATATATTATTTTTTCCCCTTTTCCTCTTTTTTTGTGAGTGTGTATGTGTATGCTTCTGTGTGAGATTTTGTCTGTATAGCTTTGCTTTCACCATTTGTCCTAGGGTTCTGTCCGTCCGTTTTTTTTTTTTTTTACTTTTTAAAAAAATTTTTTTAATATTTTTTCTTTCAATAACTTTATTTTATGTTATTTTATCCTTTCTTTCTTTCTATTTTTTCTCCCTTTTATTCTGAGCCGTGTGGATGAAAGGCTTTTGTTGCTCCAGCGAGGAGTCAGTGCTGTGCCTCTGAGGTGGGAGAGGCAAATTCAGGACACCCGTCCACAAGAGACCTCCCAGCTCCACATAATATCAAACGGCAAAAATCTCCCAGAGATCTCCATCTCAACACCAAGACCCAGCTTCACTCAACAACCAGCAAGCTACAGTGCTGGACACCCTATGCCAAACAACTAGCAAGACAGGAACACAACCCCAAACATTAGCAGAGAGGCTTCCTAAAATCATAATAAGGCCACAGACACCCCAAAACACACCAGCAGACGTGGACCTGCCCACCAAAAAGACAAGATCCAGCCTCATCCACCAGAACACAGGCACTAGTCTCCTCCACCAGGAAGCCTACAAAACCCACTGAACCAACCTTAGCTACTGAGAACAGACACCAAAAATAATGGGAACTACGAACCTGCAGCCTGAAAAAAGGGGGCCCCCAAACACAGTAAGATAAGCAAAATGAGAAAACAGAAAAACACAGCAGATGAAGGAGCAAGGTAAAAACCCACCAGACCAAACAAATGAAGAGGAAATAGGCAGTCTACCTGAAAAAGAATTCAGAATAATGATAGTAAAGATGATCCAAAATCTTGGAAATAGAATAGAGAGAATGCAAGAAACATTTAAAAGGACATAGAAGAACTAAAAAGGAAACAAGCAATGATGAACAACACAATAAATGAAATTAAAAATACTCTAGAAGGGATCAATAGCAGAATAACTGAGGCAGAAGAATGGATAAGTGACCTGGAAGCTAAAATAGTGGAAATAACTACTGCAGAGCAGAATAACGAAAAAAGAGTGAAAAGAACTGAGGACAGTCTCAGAGACCTCTGGGACAACATTAAATGCACCAACATTCGAATGATAGGTGTCCCAGAAGAAGAAGAGAAAAAGGGACTGAGAAAATACTTGAAGAGATTATAGTTGAAAACTTCCCTAATATGGGAAAGGAAATAGTTAATCAAGTCCAGGAAGCACAGAGAGTCCCATACAGGAAAAATCCAAGGAGAAACACGCCAAGACACATATTAATCAAACTATCAAAAATTAAATACAAAGAAAACATATTAAAAGCAGGAAGGGAAAAACAACAAATAACACACAAGGGAAATCCCAAAAGGTTAACAGCTGATCTTTCAGCAGAAACTCTGCAAGCCAGAAGGGAGTGGCAGGACATATTGAAAGTCATGAAGGAGAAAAACCTACAACAAAGATTACTCTACACAACAAGGATCTCATTCAGATTTGATGGAGAAATTAAATCCTTTGCAGACAAGCTAAAGCTGAGAGAGTTCAGCACCACCAAACCAGCTTTACAACAAATGCTAAAAGAACTTCTCTAGGCAGGAAACACAAGAGAAGGAAAAGACCTACAATAACGAACCCAAAACAATTAAGAAAATGGGAATTGGAACATACGTATCGATAATTACCTTAAAAGTAAATGGATTAAATGCTCCCACCAAAAGACACAGACTGGCTGAATGGCTACAAAAACAAGACCCATATATATGCTGTCTACAAGAGACCCACTTCAGACCTAGGGACACATACAGACTGAAAGTGAGGGGATGGGAAAAGATATTCCATGCAAATGGAAATCAAAATAAAGCTGGAGTAGCAATTCTCATATCAGACAAAATGACTTTAAAATAAAGACGATTACAAGAGACAAAGAATGACACTACATAATGATCAAGGGATCGAGCCAAGAAGAAGATATAACAATTGTAAATATTTATGCACCCAACATAGGAGCACCTCAATACATAAGGCAAATGCTAACAGCCATAAAAGGGGAAATGGACAGTAACACAATCATAGTAGGGGACTTTAACACCCCACTTTCACCAATGGACAGATCAACCAAAATGAAAATAAATAAGGAAACACAAGCTTTAAATGATACATTAAACAAGATGGACTTAATTGATATTTATATTCCATCCAAAAACAACAGAATACACATTTTTCTCAAGTGCTCATGGAACATTCTCCAGGACAGATCATATCTTTGATCACAAATCAAGCCTTGGTAAATTTAAGAAAACTGAAATCGTATCAAGTATCTTTTCCGACCACAACGCTATGAGACTAGATATCAATTACAGGAAAAGATCTGTAAAAAATACAAACACGTGGAGGCTAAACAATACACTACTTAATAACCAAGTGGTCACTCAAGAAATCAAAGAGGAAATCCAAAAATACCTAAAAACAAATGACAATGCAGACAGGACGACCCAAAACCAATGGAATGCAGCAAAAGCAGTTCTAAGAGGTAAGTTTACAGCAATACAATCCTACCTTAAGAAACAGGAAACATCTCAATTAAACAACCTAACCTCACACCTAAAGCAATTAGAGAAAGAAGAAAAAAAACCTCAAAGTTAGCAGAAGGAAAGAAATCATAAAGATCAGATCAGAAATAAATGAAAAACAAATGAAAAAAATGATAGAAAAGTTCAATAAAACTGAAAGCTGATTGAGAAGATAAACAAAATTGGTGAACCATTAGCCAGACTCATCAAGAAAAAAAGGGAGAAGACTCAAATCAATAGAATTAGAAACGAAAAAGGAGAACTAACAACTGACACTGCAGCAATACAAAGGATCATGAGATCCTGCAAGCAACTCTATGCCAATAAAATAGACAGCCTGGAAGAAATGGACAAATTCTTAGAAATGCACAGCCTGCCGAGACTGAACCAGGAAGAAATAGAAAATATTAACAGACCAATCACAAGCACGGAAATTGAAACTGTGATTAAAAATCTTCCAACAGGGCTTCCCTGGTGGTGCAGTGGTTGAGAGTCCGCCTGCCGATGCAGGGGACACGGGTTCATGCCCCTGTCCGGGAAGATCCCACATGCCGAGGAGCGGCTGGGCCCATGAGCCATGGCCACTGAGCCTATGCGTCCAGAGCCTGTGCTCCGCAACGGGAGAGGCCACAACAGTGAGAGGCCCGTGTACCCCAAAAAAAAAAAAGAAAGAAAGAAAAAAAAAATCTTCCAACAAACAAAAGCCCAGGACAGATGTCTGCACAGGTGAATTCTATCAAACATTTAGAGAAGACCTAACACCTGTTCTTCTCAAACTCTTCCAAAATATAGCAGAGGGAGAAACACTCCCAAACTCATTCTAAGAGGCCACCATCACCCTGATACCAACACCAGACAAAGATGTCACAAAGAAAGAAAACTACCGGCCAATATCACTGATGAACATACATTGAAAAATCCTCAACAAAATACTAGCAAACAGAATCCAACAGTACATTTAAAGGATCATACACCATGATCAAGTGGGGTTTATTCCAGGAATGCAAGAATTCTTCAATATATGCAAATCAATCAATGTGATACACCATATTAACATACTGAAGAATAAAAACCATATGATCATCTCAATAGATGCAGAGAAAGCTTTTGACAAACTTCAGCACCCATTTATGATAAAAACCCTGCAGAAAGTAGGCATACAGTGAACTTACCTCAACATAATAAAGGCCATATATGATAAACCCACAGCCAACATCGTCCTCAATGGTGAAAAACTGAAACCATTTCCACTAAGATCAGGAACAAGACAAGGTTGCCCACTCTCACCACTATTATTCAACATAGTTTTGGAAGTATTAGCCACAGCAATCAAAGAAGACAAGGAAATAAAAGGAATCCAAATCAGAAAAGAAGTAAAGCTGTCACTGTTTGCCAATGACATGATACTCTAGAGAATCCTAAAGATGCTACCAGAAAACTACTAGAGCTAATCAATGAATATGGTAAAGTAGCAGGATACAAAATTAATGCACAGAAATCTCTGGCATTCCTATACACTAATGATGAAAAATCTGAAAGTGAAATTAAGAAAACACTCCCATTTACCATTGCAAGGAAAAGGATAAAATATCCAGGAATAAACCTACCTAAGGAGAAAAAAGACCTGTATGCAGAAAATTATAAGACACTGATGAAAGAAATTAAAGATGATACAAATAGATGGAGAGATATACCATGTTCTTGGATTGGAAGAATCAACATTGTGAAAATGACTCTACTACCCAAAGCAATGTACAGATTCAATGCAATCCCTATCAAACTACCACTGGCATTTTTCACAGAAATAGAACAAAAAATTTCACAATTTGTATGGAAACACAAAGGACCCCGAATAGCCAAAGCAATCTTGAGAACGAAAAATGGAGCTGGAGGTATCAGGCTCCCTGACTTCAGACTATACTACAAAGCTTCAGTAATCAAGACAATATGGTACTGGCACAAAACCAGAAATATAGATCAATGGAATAGGATAGAAAGCCCAGAGATAAACCCATGCACATATGGTTACCTTATCTTTGATAAAGGTGGCAAGAATATATAGTGGAGAAAAGACAGCCTCTTCAATAAGTGGTGCTGGGAAAACTGGACAGGTACGTGTAAAAGTATGAAATTAGAACACTCCCTAACACCATACACAAAAATAAACTCAAAATTCATTCAAGACCTAAATGTAAGGCCAGACACTATCAAACTCTTAGAGGAAAACATAGGCAGAACACTCTTTGACATAAATCACAGCAAGATCCTTTTTGACCCACCTCCTAGGGAAACTGAAATAAAACGAAAAATAAACAAATGGGACCTAATGAAACTTAAAAGCTTTTGCACAGCAAAGGAAACCATAAACAAGACCAAAAGACAACCCTCAGAATGGGAGAAAATATTTGCAAATGAAGCAACTGACAAAGGATTAATCTCCAAGATTTACAAGAAGCTCATGCAGCTCAAAAACAAAAAAACAAACAGCCCAATCCAAAAATGGGCAGAAGACCTAAATAGACATTTCTCCAAAGAAGATATACAGATTGCCAACAAACACATGAAAGAATGCTCAACATCATTAATCATTAGAGAAATGCAAATCAAAACTATAATGTGATATCATCTCACACCGGTCAGAATGGCCATCATCAAAAAATTTAGAAGCAGAGGGAATTACAACAGAGGTGGAATGCCTAACAGAGGGAACTACAATCAGAACTTCAGAGGACGAGGAAACAACTGTGGCTATAAAAATCAATCTCAGGGCTACAACCAGTGGCAGCAGGGTCAATTCTGGGGTCGGAAGCCATGGAGTCAGCATTATCACCAAGGATATTATTGAATACCCAAATAAAACGAACTGATACATATTTCTCCAAAACCTTCATAAGAAGTCGACTGTTTTCTTTAGTAGGCTAACTTTTTAAACATTCCACAAGAGGAAGTGCCTGTGGGTTCCTTTTTTAGAAGCTTTGTGGGTTGATTTTTTTTTTCTTTTCTTTTTTGTACATTTTTAATTGCAGTTTTAAAGTGAATCGTAAGAGAACCTCAGCATTGTGCACGATAAGAGAATGTGTCAGTATTTCAGGGTTCTACATTTTATCTGTAAAATGTAACTTTTTTTTTTTATCACAACAAAAGTAAAATGTTGCTTTGTACCTGGTTTCTTTTATTAAGAATTTACTCCCCCCATTTCTCAGAGATAACAGTCGGGAGTTATTGTCACAATATAATAGAAATGTTAGCAACCAGATTCATGTAAGGACTAAGTGGTCCTCATGAATTGCATAAGACTCTGTACTGCTCGTATTACACTCCATCATCTTTGTAGTTTCCTGAGTAATGGAGGGGTAAGCTAAATAGTACTTTTTGACAGTAACTGGGAAGGCTCTTTCTTTTTAAGTAACAATGCAATTGGCATATTTGGGAATGAAGATAAAATTTGCAAATAAGATAGAGAAGATGGAGTGTATACAGAAGGGCTGTTAAAAATGTAAAACTTGGTTGCATTATTTGTGGAGGCTCAAACTTGTGAAGGTTAAATACCATAATTTTTCCATTTGTTCTGCATTTTGATTCTGAAAAGAAAGCTGGCTTTGCCCATTTCTCATGAAAAAAACTTTTAAAAAAAAATCTAGAAACAATAAATGTTGGAGAGGGTGTGGAATAAAGGGAACACTCTTGCACTGTTCGTGGGAATATAAATTGATACAGCCACTATGGAGAACGGTATGGAGGTTCCTTAAAAAACTAAAAATAGAACTACCATATGACCCAGCAATCCCACTACTGGACATATACTCTGAGAAAACCATAATTCAAAAAGAGTCATGTACCAAAATGTTCATTGCAGCTCTATTTACAATAGCCAGGACATGGAAGCAACCTAAGTGTCCATCATCAGTTGAATGTATAAAGAAGATGTGGCACATATATACAATGGAATATTACTCAGCCAGAAAAAGAAACAAAACAGATATTTGCAGTGAGGTGGTTGGACCTAGAGTCTGTCATACAGAGTGATGTAAGTCAGAAAGAGAAAAACAAATACCGTTTGCTAACACATATATATGGAATGTAAGAGGAAAAAAAAAAAAGGTCATGAAGAACCTAGGGGTAAGACGGGAATAAAGGCACAGACCTACTAGAGAATGGACTTGAGGATATGGGGGGGGGGAAGGGTAAGCTGTGAGAAAGTGAGAGAGTGGCATGGACATATATACACTACCAAACGTAAAATAGATAGCTAGTGGGAAGCAGCCACATAGCACAGGGAGATCAGCCTGGTGCTTTGTGACCACCTAGAGGCAATGGATAGGAAGGGTGGGAGGGAGGGAGACACAAGAGGGAAGAGATATGGGAATATATGTATATGTATAACTGATTCACTTTGTTATAAAGCAGAAATTAACACATCATTGTAAAGCAATTATACTCCAAAAAAGATGTTAAAAAAAAAAATAACCAAAAAAACAAAAAACTTCCGGGAACAGAAGATTCCCTTTAAGGGTTTTTCACATGCTCTTTGATATAACAAACAAGACAGTCCTTGAATGAAGTGTCAAAGCCTTTCATTGCATGGAGAAGTAGGTCAGTTATAATAATCATTATTATTATATTTTAAATAAATTTATTTATTTATTTTTGGCTGTGTTGGGTCTTCGTGTGTGTGGGCTTTGTCTAGTTGCTGTGAGCGGAGGCTACTATTCGTTGTGGTGGGTGGGCTTCTCATTGCGGTGGCTTCTCTTGTTGCAGAGCACAGGCTCTAGGTGTGCGGGCTTCAGTAGTTGCTGCACATGGGCTTCAGTAGTTGTGGCACACAGGCTTCAGTAGTTGTGGTTTGTGGGCTCTAGAGCGCATGCTCAGCAGTTGTGGAGTACGGGCTTAGCTGCTCTGCAGCATGTGGGATCTTCCCAGACCTGGGCACGAACCTGTGTCCCCTGCATCGGCATGCGGACTTTCAACCACTGCGCCACCAGGGAAGCCCCCCATTTCTTTCTTTTTTTTTTTTTTAACAAATGAGTGTTCAGCAGAGCTTTTTTTTTTTAATTAATTAATTTATTTTTGGCTGTGTTGGGTCTTCGTTTCTGTGCGAGGGCTTTCTCTAGTTGTGGCAAGCGGGGGCCACTCTTCATCGCGGTGCGCGGGCCTCTCACTATTGCGGCCTCTCTTGTTGCGGAGCACAGGCTCCAGACGCGCAAGCTCAGTAGCCGTGGCTCACGGGCCTAGTTGTTCCGCGGCATGTGGGATCTTCCCAGACCAGGGCTCGAACCCGTGTCCCCTGCATTAGCAGGCAGATTCTCAACCACTGCGCCACCAGGGAAGCCCCAAGCCCCCCCAATTCTTGATATGATTCTTTGAATGCCTTAGAGTCTGGCACTTTTGTAAGACAATATTGATGCCATTAAAATTCATGTCCCAAAGTATACTGTTAACAGCTATTATGAAAATAAAATTTTATACTATTACCATGTTACTTCCTATAAGCAGAAAGTAGCTATGGAAATAAGTAAAATTCATGACATACGAATACACGTAATTCCTGCTTGATTCCTGTGCCTGCCAGTCTCTGAACCTGATGTTTTCCCCTTTCTCCACCCCTTCCTCTTCTTGGTCTCCTCCTCCTCCTTCTCCTCTTTTTCTTCTTCATACAAAGAAAGATCAGCAAGTAAGATACTTAACACCACATTAGCTTCAAACAAACTTTATCTTTGACATCATCAGAAAAATTGAAAAATAATTAAAACAGAACTGGTTTTCTAGTTACTTATTAATTTATTTAATTTTCAATTTTTACCTTACCAATATCATCTCACAAAGTACCAGAGGAAGGGTGCACAAGTTTCTGGTTTGTAAAACATATAGACCTTTTGTGTGTCTTTTTATCTGTAGGGCTTAGTGACCAAAAATGCTAAGAAAGGTAGCTGAGGAAAAAGGGATATATTACTTGTGCAGAGAGTACTAGAATGAAAATCAGAAGATTTAGGTCTGATTCAGTAGGTCTCAATCCTCACTGATAATTAGAATCACCTAGAAGATTTTTGAAAAATAGAATTTTCCAGGCCTCCCTTCCCCTAGGAAATTCTGATTCAATTGGTCTCATTGTCTTTGGCATTTTTCTCTTAGTCCCAGTCTTCTTATTTACAGTTGAAGGACATTTGAGTTGATTATAAACTCTCAAACATGACTGATTATTAGAATAACTTGGAAAGCAGTTTAAAGTTCTGGATATTTTGGGGGCTTCCCTGGTGGCGCAGTGGTTGAGAGTCCGCCTGCCGATGCAGGGGACGCGGGTTCGTGCCCCGGTCCGGGAAGATCCCACATGCCGCGGAGCGGCTGGGCCCGTGAGCCATGGCCGCTGAGGCTGCGCGTCCGGAGCCTGTGCTCTGCAACGGGAGAGGCCACAACAGTGAGAGGCCCGCGTACTGCAAAAAAAAAAAAAAAAAAAAAGTTCTGGATATTTTTGATGGATTGAAATCTAGGTAACAAATGATTGGTGAAAAATGGCCTGTGTTGAGTGATGGAATCACTCTGTAATAGAATACACCTGTGGCAGATAAAAATTATCTCTGACATGTCATTCAATTCTAGATCATTTTATGAAGCAGCCTTCTGTGTTCTAAAACATCACATATTAGGTATTGCTTATTGTCAATAACTTAAAGACACATTTGGAAATGAGACTATTACTTACATTTTCCTTTTTGATCTGTGACCAAGGGACAAACTATAAGGCTGGGGGACAAATGTTAGGAGCACTGGGTATGTCTAGGCCAGAACCCATGACATATACTTTATTAACACACATGCTGTCACCACAGAAGGCAACAAGGTATAACAAACACATTGAGATTAATCTCAGAAAAACTTTATAAGGTATTTAAAAATACATGTTTCACAAACAGTTTAATTCCTCAGCCAGATACTGATGAAAGAGGAAAGAATCCAAGAGGTATGAAAGGACACAGCTAAACATTTGCTGTAGACTAGTAAAATGGAAATGAGATGGTAACTATGGCATGGAGGAGAGAGCCTGGACTTAGAAAGATTTGCTGCAGTCCTAGACCTCACTCACTTGATTGATTTATTAGGTGGTGTGTGCTAGGCACCAAGATTACACCAAGGAAAAAGATGTGGACTCGACTCACACAAGCCAGCAGAAGAAACATACTGTACTTTACGTGTGTGTGTGTGTGTGAGTGTATATCTTATATGCTAAAACAGAAGGGAATACAAGGTATTATAGATCAGCTCAGAAAGCTGCCAAAGCTATTGGGGCAGAGGTGATTTTTCAGCTCATTCTTCGAAGATATGGGTGTGAGTACGTATATGTTTGTAATCTCAAGAGACCATGAGCAGGTCACCCATTTTACAGGTGGGAAACTAAGGAATGCATTACTTCTCATGATTATAGTATAAATTTCTCATTAAACAAATATTTATTGCCATTTCATCTTATAAAGCTCAACCTTACCAATGGACTAATACTCTTTAAAGGAAGTAGACTCTTTCTGGTAGCATTAATTTAACACACTAGATATTAAAAAAGGTATATATTAAGCCCTGTGCTGGTCACTGGAGATTCACAAATATCCACAGCTTCTAGTCTCAGGGAGCTTACAGTTTGGTGCCTATGGTAGGTTCTGGAACATTTAGAATGTGCATGTGAAGTACTATGAATGTCGAGTTTAAATACCATAAAATTGTGAGAGTTTGTTAGCACTGGATTAACTGAAGTGTCCAATATGGCTCTTCCCATGGTCTTAACTCACAAGACAAATAGAGGGACACTTGGATGTCAGCCCTGTCCACACAGCAAGGTCAGCTCCTGTGACATAAACATGGGCTGGTGATAAATTACTGTCTCTGGACCTTAGGGGGCCGGTGAGAGGGCACTGCAGGACCAGTGTAAGCCTGTATGTTTTCTTTTCATCCTTTATTGATAATTTGATAGATCCGAGTAAATAGTGTAGTAATCAAATTTGCAGATGGTGGGACACAAGGATCACTCTGAAAGCATCTGAACCAATAAAACCAGAAACTAGAAGTTTAGTGGAAATGAGATAATTAAACAAACAGTGGTGTTAAGACAGATCTAAGGATGTTAAAAATGTGATGCAAAATTATGTTGGAAAGAGAATTGCCCAACGGTAGAAAAATGCCCAGAAGCAATTTGACATCAAAGAGAAAACACTATTTTTTTTTTAAAAACATCTGTGTGAGTTTGGGATTCAGTGTTAATTTCTTCTTTAAAGGGGATAGATTTGTGGCTGAAATATGTGTATTACCTGAAATAGGAAAGTAACATTTTTTCTAAGAAAAACAAAAAAACACAAGTGTGATGACTAGGTTGAGGGGATTCATAAAAGAATCCTTGATAGTGACAAGCTGGAGATCATTGACTTTATCTCCTAAAAAAAAAAATAAGTGCTTTCTAGATTTTACTAAAAAAAGGAAGATATGCTTAACAATGAGCTCATGATTAGCTTCATTTATCAGTGTTTTACCCATAGTTGATATTATTCTAGCCGAAAGCAAAACTATTTGATGTGCTTGTTAATCTGCGTGGCCAAACTGAAGTGAATATTTAATTTCTGGTAGAATGGTGAAATACTTGAATTACCTGAAGCCCTCTCAAAGAACCTCCAATCACCCTCTAAGCATTTACAGAAGTGGTTAAGAGTTGTCTAGAGTCATATAGCCTGAGTTTTTAATCCAATAGGTGACACTAACCATTTTATTTAAGTTGGGTAAGTCATTTAGAGATGATATCTCATCTATAAAATGATAATAATTTCACCTATCTCAAAAGATTTTTGTGAATGTTCTTTGAGACAGTGTATATAAAGCTCTTAGCAAAGGACTTAACATATAATATGTTCTTAACTGTAATGTTATGATTATTCGTGTTGAAATTCTAGGGCCTCTATAATTAGAGGCCCTAGAATGAATGAATTCTTGTAAATGAATTCTTATAAAAATGAATTCTTGTAAATGAATTCTTAATTCATTTACAAATATCTTGGCAACCAAAATTCTACTCTTATTCTTCATTCTTCTCCTTCTCCTTCTCTTTCTTTTTCTTCTCCTCTTCTCCCTCTGCCTCCTTCTCCTTCATCACCTTCCTTCTCCTCTTCTTCCTCTTTCTCTTCTTCAGTTTTATTTCTTAGACTTTATACTTAAGTTCTGATTTGCATGTAGTGGGTGCTTCATTCTTTTCCTCTGACATTTAATTTGACTCCAGATATACTTGGATATGTTTTTAGGTCCTATTCTTTTATCTGTTGTGTCAAAATTATTACCTCTTAAAATAATCACTAGTTTATTTTTTATATTCCACATATAAGTGGCAGTATACAATGTTTGTCTTTCTCTATTTCACTTAGCATAATGCCCTCCATGTCCATCCTTACTATTGCAAATGGCAACATTTAATTCTTGTTTATGGCTGAGTACTATTCCATTGTGTATGTATGCCACATCTTATTTATCCATTTACTTATCGATGGATACGTATGTTGCTTCCATATCTCAGCAATTGTAAATAATGCTGCTATGAACATTGGAGTGCCAGTATCTTTTTAAATTAATGTTTTATTTATTTATTTTTTTGGCTACATATCCAGGAGTGGAATTCCTCAGTCATATGGTAGTTTTCTTTTTAGTTTTTTGAGAAACTGCCTGCAGCAATTTACATTCCCACCAACAATGTACGAGGATTCCCTTTTCTCCACATCCTCACCCACATTTGTTATTTGTGGTCTTTTTGATGGTAGCTGTTCCAATAAGTGTGAGGTGATATCTCATTGTGGGTTTTTTTTTTTCCCTCTCATTGTGGTTTTAATTCACATTTCTCTGATGCAAAATCATTATACTTTGATATTATAGCTTACAGAATTTTTTGATACTTACTAAGATAATATTCACTTCTATTATTTTAAAGTGTCATCTATTTTTATTATGTCAGGTACACATAAATATCTGTTTTGAGATCTTGATTGGCATTAAAATTAAATGTATAGATCATTTGGGGAAGCATTCCCATTTTTAAAAAAATTTATTTATTATTTATATTTGGTTGCACTGGGTCTTTGCTGCTATGTGCGGGCCCCCTCTAGTTGCGGTGAGCGGGGGCCACTCTCTGTTGCAGTGCACGGGCTTCTCACTGCAATGGCTTCTCTTGTTGCGGAGCATGGGCTCTAGGTGTGTGGGCTTCAGTAGTTGTGGCACACGGGCTCAGCAGTTGTAGCTCGTGGACTCTAGAGCGCAGGCTCAGCAGTTGTGGCACACAGGCCTTGTTGCTCTGCAGCATGTGGGATCCTCCCGGACCAGGGCTCAAACCCGTGTCCCCTGCATTGGCAGGCAGAATCCCAACCACTGCGCCACCAGGGAAGCCCAGCATTCCCATTTTAATGATACATAGTCTTTCCTCCATAAGCATAGTATAATTTTTCATTTGTTTTTTTCTCTTTCATGCCTTTTATTAAAATTTTTAATTTTCTGCATAAAGATCTAGCCATCTCCTAAAGATTTATTCCTAGATTTGTATGGTTTTTGTTGACATTTTAAATGACATCTTTTCAAAATTTTATTTTTGCTTCTAAATAGGAGATGTAAATGACTATTTGTTATTGATGTATCCAGTAATCTTTCTGATCACTTTCATTAGTTCCAATAATTTAGAATTTCTTGGGATTCTCTGGGGGAGGTAATAGTAGTAATCCAGTCAAATTATCAGACTTTTAAAGAGAGACAATTTTCAGGGTAGAGGGAACCAAATGGGCTATAGAAAGTTGTGTGTCTCTGTGTGTGTGTGTGTGTGTGTGTGTGTGTGTGTGTCTACATGTGCCTGGTATGATGAAGTTTTGTTTCTTCCTTTCCTAATCTGTATACTACTTTCTTTTCTTTTTTATCTTGTTGCTTAGGACTTTTAGCAAAGCACTGAATAGAAGCAGTGAAGTTGGCATCCTTGATTATTGACAAGTTATGAAGAAAATTTTTCTAATCCAATAAGAACAATTTCTTGCATAAATTTATCAGGTTAAAGATATGCTTTTCTATACCTAAACTCATAAATGTATGTTGAAATTTATCAAATACTCTTTCTAAGTCTATTAAGAATATAATTTAGGGACTTCCCTGGTGGTGCAGTGGTTAAGAATCCGCCTGCCAATGCAGGGGACACGGGTTCGATCCCTGGTTCGGGAAGATCCCACGTGCTGTGGAGCAACTAAGACCGTGTGCCACAACTACTGAGCCTGCACTCTAGAGCCCGTGAGCCACAACTACTGAGCCCGTGTGCTGCAACGACCAAAGCCCATCCACCTAGAGCCCGTGCTCCACAACAAGAGAAGCCACCGCAATAAGAAGCCTGACCACCGCAACAAAGAGTAGACCCTGCTCGCCACAACTAGAGAAAAGCCCGCGCGCAGCGATGAAGATCCAGTGCAGCCAAAAAAAAAAAAAGAATATAATTTATTATCCCAATAAGAAGTCAATATGGTAAACTGCACTCGTGCATTGTCTTTGAATTAAGTCATGTTAAGATTTTTTTTAAACAAACACGAATTAATCATAATATGTTAGAATTTTTGGTACATTTGTGCATTTGGTTTTGATACTTTTAAGGGAATTTTGTGTTTATACTTCTAAGTGAGGTTATAGTGTAATTTTCCTTTGCTCTTACTGTCTTTTACTTGGTCTTGGTGTTAAGATCGTAGTGTTTCAATATTTAAAAAATGTTAAATATTGTGAACATAGCATTTTTGGTGTTTGGTACAAAATTAGGTGCTCAATATTTCCCTTATGCTTTTCTCTTATCTAGTTTCTTAATTAAAAAAAAAAAAGAAAGAAAGAAAAGAAAAAAGAAATGGGGCTTGCAAAACTTACTGCTCGTAGGATTAAATAAAATAACATATGTAAAAGTGCCTAAGGCAGTGTTTGGCATGTTAGGGGATTCATTAAATGCTAGCTCACTTGCCCTTTCCCCTTGGCTATGTATTTTTGAAAAAAGGCAGAAAAGGCAGGCACAGTGAAATGCTTTTTTCGAAGCCAGCTTAAAACAGTCATCAACACTGAAGTCAGTTTCCATACAAAATGTTACTTTCAGAAATACACAGAGAGTTCATTTGCATAATCGCTCTCCAGGCTAGGAACCTGTCCCTTAGGGGTTATCATTATTTAAATCTAAGTCAGGTTATTTCCATTCTTCATGCTGAGCTGCTTGGCTTTGCTTCCTTCCCTTTCCCTTGACTGCTGCAGCTACATCACTCTGAATGGGAGCTTGACCAACAGCTCCAATACAGGGAAGTTTAGGGCAAAAAGCAGCGTGTCCAAGTGGAAAGAGCATGGAGGGCAAATCCCAGCTCCATTTCCCACTAGCTAGGGTACTCTGGGGAAACGACTTCATAACTTCTAAAGTGGGAACTGTTAGGCTGTTAAGTTTAATTGATGTTGTGTGGATTACATATACCATTCTAACCCAAGGTAAACTCTAATTATATTAGCACCCTTCCTTCCTTGCCACCTCTGCCATTGGAAAGCAATAACACACCTCAGAAAAGAAACAAAGGCAAACTAGGGAAAATCGAACTGGCAGTGAAAAAACAAAAAAAAAGATATTTAGTTAAATAGAAGAACATTTTACCTGTGAGAATCATTTTTTGGGGAAGAGAGTAAACACCATAAAGTCGAGGGACACAAGAAAAGGGGGCATTAAATTTCTCCAGGTGCTGTGGGAAGGAATGTTATCAAAAGTTCTCTGGAGAGAGCAGGAATACACTTGAGCATGCAGAGAATTGGAATGGAGGTGCCAATTAGAGAAAAGGATAATAAAACATGAAATATTTTAAGCATCTATCAAATGAGGGCTGTGTGATAGGAATAATGAAATGCAGAAGAAAGAGATCACACATGAGTTATCTTCTGTGCTTTCTTTTACAAGCCAGAGTTCTTAGCTGATTTAATGCTCACCAAGACTCCTTACAGTAGGTACGGTATTATGTCTACTTTATATCTGAAGAAACTGAGTTGCAGACACATTAAACAATTTGTCCAAGACTGCTCAGCTATGAAGTGCCTGAGTTGGATTCCAACCAAGTCCAGCTAATTGCAAACATCCTGCCACTCTACAACATGGCTTCCTCTTGGGAAGCTAACCATGTTGGGTCCTCTACTTTTTAAGTTTAATAAGGTGCCCAGTAGAGCTTATGGAATTTGCTTGTGAGTCTCTGTGCCTGTGAAGAGTTTCTAAGGGAGGATACCCACAGCTCACAGACAGTGGGCAAAGGTGCTAATGGTGACCACAGTATACACTTACTGAAGATTGATGGCCATTGGAGGACTCCTTACAGAGAATATGAAAATCCAGTTCATTATCGATAGTGTCATGTTTTCACCATCATCACACACATCGTTTCTTTCCACAGTCCACAAAAAGTTCCAGAGAATTCGCTTTGTATCACATGGCACTGGGCACCAGGAATACAATGTAATATATACACTCCCTTGTCCTCTAGAGGTGTGCTCCCTAGCATAGGGTAGCTATTTAAGAATACATTAATTAAATAAAATTAAACATTCACTTCCTTGGTCTCATTTAGTTGCATTTAAAGTACACACTAGGCACAGTGACTAGTGTTGACCATACTGAACATAGCAGGTATAGAGCACATCTATCATTGTAGAATGTTCTACTGGAAGCCTGAATTAGAGGCTCCTAGTTCGGATATGGGATGGAGTTAAGCTTCTAAATTTACTGCCACCACTGCCCTACTGCTCCCAGCTAACTTGTCTATAAGCATGTTCTAGGTGGTTTAATCCTCCAAATCATCATACGAGGAAAGGACGTTGGATGAAGAGACCAAGGCTCAGAGTGTTAAACTAAGTTACCCAAAGGCTAGTAAGCAGTGGAGCCTGGATTGAAAGGCAGGAGTGTCTGATTTCAGAGCCCAGGCTCTCAACTAATGGGTAATACTTGTTACATCCAAAATACAGTGTGGTACATGAAATAGTTGTATTGTGTGAAAGTTCTATAATGAGTACAGAAAGCTAAGATTGCTCAGGGAAATCTTCACCAAAGAAAGAATAACAAGGAAAGGTTTTGAAATGTAAATGAAAGTTGCTTAAGTAGACAAGATGAGAAAAGGAAATACAAGCAGCGGGTAGAAAAGCAACAAAGCGAGAGAGAGGCATGGGATATACACACTACCAAACGTAAAATAGATAGCTAGTGGGAAGCAGCCGCATAGCACAGGGAGACCAGCTCGGTGCTTTGTGACCACCTAGAGAGGTGGGATGGGGAGGGTGGGAGGGAGATACAAGAGGGAAGAGATATGGGAACATATGTATGTGTGTAACTGATTCACTTTGTTATAAAGCAGAAACTAACACACCATTGTAAAGCAATTATACTCCAATAAAGATGTAAAAAAAAAAAAAGAAAAGAAAAGAAACACAATGTTCCAGATTGCCTCCTCAAGCCAGTCCTATTTTGTATATTTTGTTGTTGAGATTTTCCAAAATTTATGTCTTGGGCATCTATATGTGCTTGTTATTGTGCTAGCTAGACCTTGTGGATATAAGCGTAAGAGTTTTTCATTCTTTCTGGAAGTTCACAGTCTACAAAGAACATACCTTGGCCAAGGAACCAAATTAGGACAACACTATAGTAAGTCCTATGTCATATTAAAACTTATCCATCCAATGCTATTGTCATAGAATCTAATAGAATCAGTATTAAGGGAAACTGGGAGGTCAAAAATCCCACTTTCTATCCAAAGGATGAACGGTTTTATCTTCATCCCTAATTTTCATCGTCTCCACTGACACAGTTAAGGAGATGAACATAATTGTTAAAAGTCTGCACTGGAAAAAGCAAACCTTACTTTAAATATCTTATCTGCCATTTACTACACATGCAACTTTTGGGAAATGAAAACCTTTCCAAATACTTTTCTAATCTGGGGAATGGGAATATTAATTAATAGCATCTTTATCAAGGTGCTACTGTGAATATTTTCATAAGCTCATGTGTATAATATGCTTAGCTTATACCATGGATCTGCCCCATGGTATAAACTGAAAAAATAAGAGCTGTGTCACTTTCATAGGAAAGGGATGTATCTAAACAGTTCTAATTATTAAAATCTTCCTTGTAAGTGACTAAGCGGTATATTTTGTCTTTCCAGGATATTTTTTTCCTTCTATTAGTACAATATCTCTTTCTGCAAAAACCTTATAGTGGAGGTTGTTGTTGCTGTTATTATTATATAGTTTATCCAGCAATTTTAACATTTCAACCTAATCTCCAATGGAATAGAAGGAAGACATGCAACATTACTTAACAGTTATTTAAATAGTCCGTTTCATAGCTCCTCACAACTGTGCCCCCACAAGTGGGCTGCAGAATCATCACATCTATTCATATTTTATAGCTAAATACCAGGTATAGTAAGAATTTTACGCATTTTGCATGTTGTATAGGGGGAAAATACACTTTTGTAAAACTAAACTGGCTAGGTCTACTTTATCACAAAAGATCCTATTCCCCAAATCCTGTCAGTTTTCTATCCGTTCTGCATGACTCCACATCGAACATTTAAAATGAGGTTACACAATGGCATTACCGTAGAGGAAACTGCTTAGTTATCTCAGTTCTCTCAAGAACGTTCACCTCATCCTTCCTAGTAACCTTAAGCCTGTCCTGATGTTTTAATAACAGAATTATTTTCACTACAACTCAGAGCAGAAGAGTTACAAGTTTGCTCAAAAGAAACTCTGCCTATGCAAACTTAGTATGTAAAACTAAATGTAATTTATTTTTTAAGGCTAATTGTGGTTTTTCTAAGAAGCTACACCCTATGTGCTCTACATTTAGGTTTCATGGCATTAAATTTTTATGAGCTTAATTTTCATCAGTTTCTTAAATTCAAGAGGCAATTTCAGTAATAGTATATGAGTTTCATAAACAACAAGTATATATGTATAATGTTGTTTAATCAGGAAAATCAAAAAGTTAAATTTTCTGTGATCCTTTTTAAAAGGAGTTTTTCTTAGGATGGTATAATTTTCAGAATTTTGTTGTGCATGATTTTTTCTAGTACTTTTCAATGATATTATATTTCGCTCCAAATGATTAAAAAATCTAGCTATTTACAAATATAGCTTACATGTGAACATAATGTTCTTCAATTGACTTCAATTGACTTTATTAATTCTCATTATTAAAAGAATCTGCATAAGCAACTCCATCATTTGCATACATCTTGAATTTTAATTTGACAAATGCATAGAGTCATGGATTCACCATTACAGTATCATACAGAATAGTTTCACTGCCACAGAAATTCCCTGTCCTTCACCTGTTCATCCCTATGCTCACCGCTCCCTCTATTTGAAGCCCTGCAACCACTATCTTTTCATTGTATCTACAGATGTGCCATTCCCAGCATGTCATATAATGGTAATCAGATATTATGTAGCCTTTTCAGACTGACTTCTTTTGCTTAGCAATAAGCATTGAAGCTCATCCATAGCATGATAGCTCATTTCTTTTTATCACTGAATAATATTCCCTCGTATGAATGTAACAAAATGTGCTTACAGATACATTGGTTGCTTCCAGTTCTTGGTGATTATACCTAAAGCTGCTATAAAACTTTGCATGCAAGTTATTTGTGTACACATACGTTTTGAAATCAGTTACACACATGACTACAATTCCATTGTATGCTAAGACTATATTTACCTTTGTAAGAAGGTGACAAACTGTGTTTCCAAGTGTCTGTTCCATTTTACACTCCCACTGGCAATGAGTGAAAATTCCTGTTACTCCATCTTCTCACCAAAAACTGGTAGTGTAAGTTTGTTATATTTTAGCAATTCTAACAGGTGGTGGTGGTATCTCCTTGCTGTTTTAATTTGCAATTCCTAAAAACAAATGGTGTTGATCTATTTTTATATGTTTATTAACCATCTGTGTACAGGCGTACCTCATATTATTGTGCTTCACTTTATTGCACTTTGCAGATACTGTGCTTTTTACAAATTGAAGGTTTGTGGCATTCTGTGTTGAGCAAGTCCATCACTGCCATTTTTCCAACAGCATTTGCTCACTTTGTGTCTCTGTGTCACATTTCGGTAATTCTCACAATATTTCAAACTTTATTATTATTATATTTGTTAAGGTGATCTGTGATCGTTTTTTTTTTTTTTTTCCGGTACGCGAGCCTCTCACTGTTGTGGCCTCTCCCGTTGCAGAGCAACAGGCTCCGGATGCGCAGGCTCAGCGGCCATGGCTCACGGGCCTAGCCGCTCTGCGGCATGTGGGATCTTCCCGGACCAGGCACGAACCCGTGTCCCCTGCATCGGCAGGCGGACTCTCAACCACTGCGCCACCAGGGAAGCCCGATCAGTGATCTTTGATGTTACTACTACAACTCGCTGAAGGCTCAGATGATGTTTAGCATTTTTTAGTAATAAAGTATGTTTGTTTTTTTTTTTTGCGGTACGCGGGCCTCTCACTGCTGCGGAGCACAGGCTCCGGATGCGCAGGCTCAGCGGCCATGGCTCACGGGCCCAGCCGCTCCGCGGCACGCGGGATCCTCCCGGTCTGGGGCACGAACCCGCGTCCCCTGCATCGGCAGGCGGACCCTCAACCACTGCGCCACCAGGGAAGCCCAGTAATAAATTATTTTTAATAAAGGTATGTATATTTGGTTTTTTAGATGTAATGCTTTGTACACGTAATAAACCACTGTATAAACCAAACAATCTGTGTGACTCACTTTATTGTGATATTCTTTATTACAGTGCTCTGGAACTGAACTAGCAATATCTCTGAAGTATGCCTGTATATTTTTTTGTTAGATGCCTATTCATATCCATTGCCCATTTTTAATTGAGTTGTTTTCTTACTGTTGTTTCAAGAGTTCTACATATACTTTGATTAGAAAATCTTTATTTGATATGTGTTTTGCCAGTCTTTTCTCCTGGTCTGTGCTTGTCTTTTCATTGTCTATGTTTTCACAGAGAACTTTTTAATTTTAATAAAATCCAACGTATTAAAATTTTCTTCTTATATCACACTTTTGATATTGCACCTAAAAATTCATCAACTAGCTTGAGCTCACCTAGGTTTTTGCCTATGTTTTTTTACATATTTTATAGTTTTGAACTTTGCACGTAGGTCTATGATCTATTTTGACTTAGTTTTTCTGAAAAGTGTGATGACTGTGTTAGGATTCATTTTTTGGATACGGACATCCAATTGTTTCAGCACCATTTGTTGAAAAGACTATCCTTTCTCCATTCAGTTATGCTTGTTCCTTTGTCAAAGATTGCATGGCTATGTTATGTGGGTCTATTTCTGAGATCTCTGTTCTGTTACATTAATCTGTTTATTTTTCCTCACCAATACCACATTCTCCTGATTATTGTAGCCTTGTAGTAAGTTTTGATATTGGGAAGTTAGAGTCCTTCAATCTTGTTTTTGCTTTTGTAGGATTGTTTGAGCTTGTCTGGCCCCTTGAATTTCCATATGAATTTGAGGATTAGCATGTCAATTTCTACAAAGAATCAGCTGAAATTCTTATAGGAATTATGTTGAATCTGTGCATCAACTTGAGAATTATTGCCATCTTAAAAATACTAAGTTTTATGATCCATGGACAAAGATGATTTATGGGTTTTTATTTTTTCCCATTTACTTAGATCCTTTATTTCTTTAACAATATTCACAGTTTTTCAGAGTTGTTTTCAGTTTTGTTAAATAATTCTTAAATGTTTTATTTTTTGATGCTATTTAAATTCAATTGTTTTCTTAATTTCATTTTTGGACTGTTTATTCCAAGTGTGTAGCGATACAACTGATTTTTGCATACTGGGTTTGTATCCTGCAACCTTGCTGAATTTGTTAATTAGTTCTAATGGTTTCCTAGTATAATAGATTCTTTAAGATTTTCTACATACAAGATCATGTCACTTGTGAATATAGATGGATTTACCTCTTCCTTTGCCCCTAATTTTTCATTTTCTTGCCTAATTTTCCTGGCTAAAACTTCTACCACAGCATTAAATAGAAGTGATAATAGTGCACATTATTGTCTTGTTACTGATCTTAGCAGGAAACATCAAATCTCTCACCATTATGATGCTAGGATATTCTCTATCAGGTTTAGAATGTTCATTTCTATTCCAAGTTTGTTGAGTGCTTTATCATAATAGAGTATTTGATTTTGTTAAATGCTTTTTCTGTGTATATTAAGATGATTTTTTTTTATTCTATTGATATGGGGATTGTTTGTTTTTTACTCTATTGATAGAGTATACAATCAGTCCTTTGTATCCCTGGGTTCTGGATCCATGAATTCAACTAATTTCAGATCAAAAATATTTTTGAAAAATTCCGTAAAATGGCAAAAAGCAAAACTTGAATTTGCTGTGCACCTTTTCATTTCTGTAAGCACTGTATGAATGTCTATTTCATTATTTGTATTAGTAATTCTTTGTTTTTCTTTTGTTAATCTAGATAAAGATGTTTGTTTTGTTAACCTTTACAAAGAACAAGATTTTAGTTTCACTATTTTCTCTACTGTTTTCCTATTCTCTATCTCATTAATTTCTGCTTCAATTTTTATTAGTTCCTTCCTTCTGCTTGCTTAAGGCTTAATTGCTCTTCTTTCTCTAGTTTACTAAGATCAAAGCTAAGATTATTGATCTTGGTTCCTCCTCTTTTTTTTCCCCTAATGTATGCATTTATACTATATATTTCCCTCTAAGCAATTTCATTCACTTGCACATATCTTGGTAAGATGTATTTTAATTTTCATTTAGTTCAACATATTTTTTAAAGTAACTTGAGACATCTTCTTTGACATGTGTGCTACTAGAGTGTATATTTAGTCATGGAATATTTGTGGATTTTCCAGAATTTCTTTGTTATTGATTTTTAGCTTAATTCCATTGTAGTCTGAGAACATATTATGTATGAATTACACTGAAGTTTTTGAAAGTGTGTTTTATGGCTTTGAAAGTGGTCTATTGTGATGACTATTCCAACTGAACTTGAGAAGACTGTGTACTCTGCCCTTAATGAATGGAGTATTCTATAAATATCAATTAAATTAAATTGGTTGATAGTGCTCTTAATGTCAACTATACCCTTACTTATTTTCTCTCTGCTTGACCTATCAATTACTACCTGAGGGATGTTGAAGGTCTCCGGTGATAATGGTGGATTTGTCTATTTCTCCTTGCAGTTCCATCAGTTTTTACCTTATGTATTATTAGACGCATACACATTTAGGAGCTGAAGAAATGCTCTTCTCCCAGGTCAGATAAGGCTCTGGTAGTGTCTTTTACCAGAGCAGGTCTCTGTTATGGAGAACACTTGGGCATATTTCACAGGGATTACTCTTTCCCCATTGTTCCATGAGGGGCTCTTGGTTCTTTATCATGAGAACCTTTTGGGGACCCTGAAGGTAAAACTCACAGATGTGTGGCACCCTCCTAAAGCTGTAGCCCCGGGATTTCCTCAGTTTTCTGGTAGTCCACACTCAACCTCCAGTAATTATTCAAAATGAACACCTTTGTGTTTTTACCTGTTATGGCTCCAGAAATTTCTGTGCCAAGAAAGCAGATTCACTCAATGTACCTGAATATTTAGACTTCAGGGTAACAGTTTGTCCTGTGAATTCTATCCTCTGAAGGGCTCAAGAAAAATAGCTGAGAAGTTTTCCAGCTTTTTCTTGTTATAAGGTTGGGAGTGAAAATTTTCAAACTTTTTACATATTGGAGCTGAAACCAGAAACTCAGTAGTGATGTTTTTAGATATGAAAAAATCTAAGTATCTTAGATTGCATTTGTCTTGAAGCCGGGCTTGAGAAAAGGGTTCATGTTTAACTAATTTATGCAGGAGTTGATTCCAGAAAGCTTGAATATTATGGAAGAAGAAACTTGAGACAGGGAAAGAAAACCCAAACAGGGTATGTTTATGAACATATTTCTGTTACAGGTAAGGGGGGTCTTACCCTGAAGGATTTAATCAAGTCCTGCTGAGAGTTTTGGTGTGTTATGTAAAACGTATGGCAAGAAACTTGGTGGTTATGAACCGATTCTCATTTGTCATTGATTGAAATGTGCTCCCAGGGCATTAAATTCTTAGAACGTCAGGATGCCATGAGAAAAAGTCCTCAAGTGGAGAACAGCAGGTGATCACAGTAAGAAGCCCGTGGCTAAAGGATGGGGATACTGATGGCCTTTGCTGCACCACAGATGCATTCCAATGCATACATCACACACATAGTAAGTGACTACAGCCAGGGGTAAAACTCACGACTTTCTGACTCCAGTGTGCTCTCTATACTCTTTACCAAGTACTTTTCTTCCCAAGAAAATATAGTACTTATAAAGTTCCACAAAATTCCTTTTTTTTTTCACATATATTCTGTTTAGAATTTACCAAATGTTTCAAAAGATATAAGAGTTCTGCTGATCCTGCAATCTGACCCTGCAACAAGTAGCCCGAGGGAAGCTACAGGAAATGTCTTAGCTTGCAAGGCACTGATCTTGGGCTCATCGTACAGAAAGATATCCAGCTTTGAGGATGAAGCACTTGTGGAGTAATGATATTCATTTCTGTTTGCTGCTCTTCTCTGTCCCTTGAAAGTGCCCTCCACCCAAAAGTATAATTTAGAAATAATTTACATTTCTAAGCTTCACTGATTTTCTATCTAAAGTTATAAGAAGAATTCAACTTGTAGTTTCTTTAAGAACTTCTATTAAAAAACTTTTTTATTTAAATTATCTCAAAATATATTCATTTGAATTGTTGAGAATTTCGTTTAATTCAGACAGTACTCTAGGTGTGGAGGACCTAGAGTGGAAAGATTTAATATTCAGTATGTCCAGAAAGTCACTGAAGTACAGAAATCTATTGTTCTCTCTTTATTTTCCACAATTATATACTCTCTAAAATTCATGTAAAATCTTTGTACAAGTCCATTTTACTCATTGCTACTTCTCTTTCAAACCCACAGCAAGGCTTTCTCTTCTGATTGAAAAGCTGCGAACTGAAAGATTCTCCTTGATGTTGTTAGTATAAAATAGGGGAAGTTCAGAGTAGTGCTCACATATATAGATTCAAAATCAGATTTTCTTCTAATTACGGTTCTTTTACTTTGGCATGGCTTTTTTTTCAAGTTACTTTTTAAAGTAATTTGTGGCTTTGGACAGTTACTTAATCCATCAGGGTATCAGTTTATTTATAAAATAGGGGAAATAATACAACTTACCAGTAACTGGTGTACTAGACGCTCAATAAAGTTTACTGCTATTAAAGAATTCCATAGGCTTCAATGTGTTTAACAATTAGCACTTCATTTCCTACACTGCAATCTTAAACACAGTCAACAAGATTACCAATAGCTGTCTCATGAAACCTACGGAGACAACCTTTTGCTGCTTCAAAAAGTGCATGTTTCAATATACAGACTTGATTATTAAAATGAACGTATATTAAAGTTATATGCCTGACCTTCAAATGCCCCTGCCCCTTGCTCTATGCTCTTAGACTTCCAAGTAGACTTAAATCATCTATGGAGTTGGAAACATTGATAATTTTTTTTTTTTTGGAAAATATCTAAAGTGGTATTTTTTCCAGCTTTTCTGAGTCGTAGCTGAAAATAGATTTCAATAAAACAAATTAAAACCATTTAACCCCCAAAATGTCCCTCAAACAAACCAAAACAAACCAGTCAAGAAATTCACCCATTTGTGCTGACTTCATCAGTTTGATTTCCTATTGAATTGTTTCCAACTTGGGTTACTTGCTAATTTAGAATTTTGCAGAATGTTCATTAAGTTTACAGCTGGCTGAAATTGTGAGTTTGCTTTGCATGAATTTGGGTGAGAAAAGAAATCTAAGTAATATTTGTCAAACTCATGAAATTTTCATGAGTAAATAAAAACACCTATTTTTGCTTGATAAGTATTTTACTTCTTGGTCCCATGGTTCCTTGATATGAAAATCATTGGGACAATCATTAGGAGAACTTTCTCTATGGTTGGGACAAATTATTGGGTGATTTAGATAACCATAAAATTAAAATCATCATTTCTCACTGAAGCAGGCAATTTTGCTTAAAGACATATGCATGCATACTTTAATTTGGAAATCCAAAATCAATCAGTAAATTATGTAGTTAAATTCATGGTGTATCAGACCTTGGGATTTTCTCCTTCTCTATTCAGCAACATTTCCTTGGCATCATAGGTCGGTGAATTTATACATAAATTATTTATTGGATCCAAGAAATCAGATGAGACCAGAGGGCAGACAGAAGAAGCAAGAAGTACTCCAATCCTGCAGCCTGTGTAACACAAACCACATTCACAGAAAGACAGACAAGATGGAAAGGCAGAGGGCTATGTACCAGATGAAGGAACAAGATAAAACCCCAGAAAAACAATGAAATGAAGTGGAGATACGCAAACTTCCACAAAAAGAATTCAGAATAAGGATAGTGAAGATGATCCAGGACCTTGGGAAAAGAATGGAGGCAAAGATTGAGAAGATGCAAGAAATGTTTAAAAAAGACCTAGAAGAATTAAAGAACAAATGAACAGAGATGAACAATACAATAACTGAAATGAAAACTACACTAGAAGGAATCAGTAACAGAATAATTGAGGCAGAAGAACGGATAAGTGACCTGGAAGACAGAATGGTGGAATTCACTGCTGCAGAACAGAATAAAGAAAAAAGAATGAAAAGAAATGAAGACAGCCTAATAGACCTCTGGGACAACAGTAAACGCAACAGCATTCGCATTATAGGGGTCCCAAAAGGAGAAGAGAGAGAGAAACGACCAGAGAAAATATTTGAAGAGATTGTAGTCGAAAACTTCAATAACATGGGAAAGAAAATAGCCACCCAAGACCAGGAAGCGCAGCGAGTCCCGTACCAGATAAACTCAAGGAGAAACACACCAGGACACATAGTAATCAAATTGGCAAAAATACATAAGGCAACTGCTAACAGCTATAAAAGAGGAAATCGACAGTAACACAATAATAGTGGGGGACTTTAATACCTCACTTACACCAATGGACAGATCATCCAAAATGAAAATAAATAAGGAAAGAGAAGCTTTAATTGATACAATAGACCAGAGAGATTTAATTGATATTTATAGGACATTCCATCCAAAAACAGTACATTACACTTTCTTCTCAAGTGCGCACGGAACATTCTCCAGGAGAGATCACATCTTGGGTCACAAATCAAGCCTCAGTAAATTTAAGAAAATTGAAATCATATCAAGCATCTCTTCTGACCACAGCGCTATGAGATTAAAAATGAATGACAGGAAACAAAACATAAAAAACTCAAACACATGGAGGCTAAACAATATGTTACTAAATAATGAAGAGATCACTGAAGAAATCAAAGAGGAAATCAAAAAATACCTAGAGACAAATGACAATGACAACACGATGATCCAAAACCTATGGGATGCAGCAAAAGCAGTTCTAAGAGGGAAGTTTATAGCTATACAAGCCTACCTAAAGAAACAAGAAAAATCTCAAATAAACAATCTAACCTTACACCTAAATGCTCTAGAGAAAGGAGAACAAACAAAACCAAAAGTTAGCAGAAGGAAAGAAATCATGAAGATCAGAGCAGATATAAATGAAATAGAAACACAGAAAACAATAGCAAAGATCAATAAAACTAAAAGCTGGTTCTTTGAGAAGATAAACAAAATTGATAAACCATTAGCCAGACTCATCAAGAAAAAGAGAGGACTCAAATCAATAAAATTAGAAATGAAAAAGAAGTTACAACAGACACCGCAGAAATACAAAGCATCCTAAGAGACTACTACAAGCGACTCTATGCCAATAAAATGGACAACCTGGAAGAAATGGACAAATTCTTAGAAAGGTATAACCTTGCAAGACTGAACCAGGAAGAAATAGAAAATATGAACAGACCAATGACAAGTAATGTAATTGAAACGGTGATTAAAAATCTTCCAACAAACAAAAGTCCAGGACCAGATGGCTTCACAGGTGAATTCTATCAAACATTTAGAGAAGAGCTAACACCCATCCTTCTCAAAATCTTCCAAAAACTTGCAGAGGAAGGAACACTCCCAAACTCATTCTATGAGGCCACCATCACCCTGACACCAAAACCAGACAAAGATACTACAAAAAAAGAAAATTACAGACCAATATCACTGATGAATATAGATGCAAAAATCCTCAACAAAATACTAGCAAACAGAATCCAACAACACATTAAAAGGATCATACACCATGATCAAGTGGGATTTATCCCAGGGATGCAAGAATTCTTCAATATACGCAAATCAATCAGTGTGATAAACCATATTAACAAATTGAAGAATAAAAACCATATGATCATCTCAATACATGCAGAAAAAGCTTCTGACAAAATTCAACACCAATTTATGATAAAAACTCTCCAGAAAGTGGGCATAGAGGAAACCTACCTCAACATAATAAAGGCCATATAGGACAAACCCACAGCAAACATCATTCTCAATGGTGAAAAACTGAAAGCATTTCCTCTAAGATCAGGAACAAGACGAGGATGTCCACTCTCACCACTATTATTCAACGTAGTTTTGGAAGTCCAAGCCATGGCAATCAGAGAAGAAAAAGAAATAAAAGGAATACAAATTGGAAAAGAAGAAGTAAAACTGTTGCTGTTTGCAGATGGCATGATACTATACATAGAGAATCCTAAAGATGCCACCAGAAAACTACTAGAGCTAATCAATGAATTTGGTAAAGTTGCAGGATACAAAATTAATGCACAGAAATCTCTTGCATTCCTATACACTAAGAATGAAAAATTTGAAAGAGAAATTAAGGAAACACTCCCATTTACCATTACAACAAAAAGAATAAAATACCTAGGAATAAACCTACCTAGGGAGATAAAAGAGCTGTATGCAGAAAACTATAAGACACTGATGAAAGAAATTAAAGATGATACCAACAGATGGAGAGATATACCATGTCCTTGGTTTGGAATAATCAATATTGTGAAAATGACTATACTACCCAAAGCAATCTACAAATTCAATGCAGTCCCTATCAAATCACCAATGGCATTTTTTATGGAATTAGAACAAAAAAATCTTAACATTTGTATGGAGACACAAAAGACCCTGAATAGCCAAAGCAGTCTTGAGGGAAAAAAATGGAGCTGGAAGAATCAGACTCCCTGACTTCAGACTATACTACAAAGCTACTGCAATCAAGACAATATGGTACTGGCACAAAAACAGAAACATAAATCAATGGAACAAGATAGAAAGCCCAGAGAGAAACCCACACACCTATGGTCAACTAATCTATGACAAAGGAGGCAAGGATATACAATGGAGAAAAGACAGTCTCTTCAATAAGTGGTGCTGGGAAAACTGGACAGCTACATGTAAAAAAATGAAATCCAAACACTCCCTAACACCATACACAAAGATAGACTCAAAATGGATTAGAGACCTAAATGTAAGACCGGACACCATAAAACTCTTAGAGGAAAACATAGGAAGAACACTCTTTGACATAAATCATAGCAAGATCTTTTTTGATCCACCTCCTAGAGTAATGGAAATAAAAACAAAAATAAACAAATGGGACCTAATGAAACTTCAAAGCTTTTGCACAGCAGAGGAAACCATAAACAAGACGAAAAGACCACCCTCAGAATGGGAGAAAATATTTGCAAATGAATCAATGGACAATGGATTAATCTCCAAAATATATAAATAGCTCATGCAGCTCAATATTAAAAAAAGCAAACAACCCAATCCAAAAATGGGCAGAAGACCTAAACAGACATTTCTCCAAAGAAGACATACAGATGGCCAAGAAGCACATGAAAAGCTGTGCAACATCACCAATTATTAGAGAAATGCAAATCAAAACTACAATGAGGTATCACCTCACACCAGTGAGAATGGGCATCATCAGAAAATCTACAAACAATAAATGCTGGAGAGGGTGTGGAGAAAATGGAACCCCCCTGCACTGTTGGTGGGAATGTAAATTGATACAGCCCCTATGGAGAACAGTATGGAGGTTCCTTAAAAAACTAAAAATAGAATTACCATATGATCCAGCATTCCCAGTACTGGGCATATACCCAGAGAAAACCATAATTCAAAAAGACACATGCACCCCAATGTTCATTGCAGCACTATTTACAATAGCCAGGTCATGGAAGCAACCTAAGTGCCCATGGACAGACGAATGGATAAAGAAGTTGTGGTACATATATACAATGGAATATTACTCAGCTATAAAAAGGAACAAAACTGAGTCACTTGTTGAGACATGGATGGATCTAGAGACTGTCATACAGAGTGAAGTAAGTCAGAAAGAGAAAAACAAATATCGTATATTAAAGCATGTATGTGGAACCTAGAAAAATGGCACAGATCAATCAGTTTGCACGGCAGAAGTTGATACACAGGATTAGAGGACAAACGTATGGACACCAAGGGGGGAAAGCCGCGGGGGGGTGGGGATGGTGGTGTGCTGAATTGGGCCATTGGGATTGACATGTATACACTGATGTGTATATAATGGATGACTAATAAGAACCTGCTGTAAAAAAATAAAATAAAATGAAATTCAAAAATTAAAAAGAAAGAAAGAAGTCAGATGAGAGCACTTGAGCATATCTATCTTTTTCTACCTATACTGGTTCCTTATAAGACCCCCACTAGTCTGAGGGTTTATGAAAAATATATAATGCAGATAAACGCTATATATTCAGCTTTTCGCCCCTTAGCAACAATACCCACCAGGAACTGAATCCCAAATCAGGAAGAAAGTGAAAAAGGCATGTAAGAAGTCAAATCATGCATGTCGTAGAATCCTCATCTTAAAACAAGGTCCTGCAGTCAGGACCTATTCCTGCTTTCTTATTTGTTACTTTATTTTAACTATGCAGTAATATTACCTAGTTTAAATTCATTTTCAAGTATACCAATGGGACTTGCTACAAGATGGTCAAATGAAATACTCATCACTCCCTGTCCTTCACCATCTGAGTTAAATGTCTCTCCTCTTAGCTCTCATTGAATCTTCTGCTGGCCTTTTTAATGATACTTATTGGACTGTATCATAATTCTATTTCCTCTTTTCTTCTTTGCTTCTTTTCTCTCTCTCCCTCTCTGCCCCTCCTTTCTCTCTCTCTCTTTCTTTCATCTGCAAGGTCCAGTGACATGTAACTAGTCTGTTTGTGTTTAATGTTCACGCTGCAGGTGACCAAGTTCTACCTACTTGGAATTTAGGGCACTTTTTATCAGTGGATCTCTATAAAGCAGTTCTTTGGGTCTTCCTTATGGTTAGAGTTATTTACATGTAGACAAATTTTCTAATTCAATGTATAAAAAGAGCTTGTGTTGTTAATATGGTTCAACTGCATTTATATTTGAAATTTGAGGGAAAACTTTTGCTTTCATAAAATGGTTCATTGTCTTTCTTCTTTAAACTATCTATCTATCTGTTTTGAAGAAAATAAACAAGAAATCACATCTTAACAAGTTACTGAAAACTTCAAACTAGTAATAATAATAATTACAATGATAATAATATCATAAACATCAATAACCACAACTATGTTTGGATTATATATCCTCTGCCATATATGTGCATAGCTTCCCCCACTATCTGTAACCCCCACCAGAGTGGTGCATGTATTGTAATTGATGAACCTCCACTGTGACATCATAATCACCCAGAGTCTGTTATTTACATTAGGGTTCATTCTTGGTGTTGTACATTCTGTGGGTTTCAGCAAATTTATAACAACACGATTCCACTATTAAAGTATCATATGGAGTAGTTACACTGCCCTAAATAGATTTTATATAAGACATAAGATTTCAAACTATGGAAAACGATGAAATATATATTATTGTACACAGTTAAGTATGTCATATCAGTTCAATTCTATGGTTGATAATGGCATTTTCTGATTCAGTATAGTTTACACACACACACACACACACGCACACACTCACAGATGGAAGGTGTGTTTCATCTTTTTATTCCCAGTGATAAGCAGAGGGCCTGGCAAAACTATGAACCTCATGATGTATGCTTTAAATTAAAACCAACAATACCCTATTTAATAACAAACGCAAGTATTTCTTTCCTCGCATTCTATTTTGTTGCCATTGTTAATAAATGAACCTTGTAACTGACAATTTTAAGAGAATCTCACTGGGGAGAAAGACTGTGCTGAAATTAGGTTTTTATTTTTTTTACAAATTTATTTATTTATGGTTCTGTTGGGTCTTCGTTGCTCACACAGGCTTTCTCTAGTTGCGGCGAGCGGGGGCTACTCTTCGTTGTGGTGTGTAGGCTTCTCGTTGCAGTGGCTTCTCTTGTTGCGGAGCACGGGCTCTAGGTGCACGGGCTTCAGTAGTTGTGGCACGTGGGCTCAGTAGTTGTGCCTCGTGGGCTCTAGAGCACAGGCTCAGTAGTTGTGGCACACGGGCTTAGTTGCTCCGTGGCATGTGGGATCTTCCCGGACCAGGGCTCAAACCCGTGTCCCCTACATTGGCAAGTGGATTCTTAACCACTGCACCACCCAGGGAAGTCCTTAAAATTAGGTTTTTAAATAGTACAGCAGTTACAAAGGAGACTAACTCGACAGGCCACTTCTATTCTCATTTGCCTGTACTCTCAGGTCTGAGGGACCTTCCTCAGTTTCTCAGTCAACACAAATCAAACATAATCACACTAGTTTGTCCTTTATGTTTCACTGCCCAAGTATCACACTATTGTCCAATGTCCTTTGGGCTAAAGCTTGAAGCTTTTTATCTTGGCATCTAAGGCAGCTCGGTGATATACTTGCTATTAGAGTCCAGACTAATCACAATAGTACACAGAGCTAAGGTCATTCTAGCTTTTAAATGCTAATTGTTCTGCCAACGGTCTTCATTTACAAAAATTTTAAAGGCCAAACTTATATGGTATTTAGTGCAAGAGGCAGACAGACATTCCTTAATTGAATACTCCAGATAAGATAGCATTAGAAAAAGAAAAACTAAAAGAAATCAAATATAAAAATTGTCTTATGGGAGGGGGAGTAGAGAGTCTTAGATTATCATAGAATATGTGAAAGCAAAGTGAAACAGTGTGCAAATCTAGCATCTATTTCTGCTTTTTTCCCCAGCCCTTTCTTTTGCATTAATAAAACCCTTGCTCTACTCCACAGATTTACATGTAGGTGAACGCCTTAAGGCTCACTATTTCCCTGCTGAGATGTTTGTGTGCCTTCTATAAGCTTACTGAAAAACAAACAAACAATTTTTGTATTACAATGTTTCCATTTATCTTTCAGGCCCAATATTTATTTGTTTTGTTTTTGCTTTTAATTATCTTCCTTTAAGTTGTCATATATATAATTTAAAAAATACTATATACCAGGGAATTCCCTGACGGTCCTGTGGTTAGGACTCTGAGCTTCCACTGTGGGGGGCCCAGGTTGTATCCCTGGTCAGGGAACTAAGATCTCTCAAGCCTTGCAGCGCAGCCAAAAAAAAAAAAAAAAAAAAAATTACTACACCCCAGGGGTTTATGCCACTCTAGGCTGTCCAGATGTTCCCTCTGAAGTTGTGTTCCCACTGCAGCAGTTTTGATTTCAGGAGCTTATAACCTGAATGAAGTGTTGCAGAGCCGACTTTGAAAATACATTTTCTGGTGTTTTATCTTGCTTATTAGTGGTTCTCTAGGTGCTGGCATAATTTCTCGTGTTGAAATTATATGAAGGGTCTTTGACTCAGCAACATCGGCAGAAGCCAGAGGGAGGGAACATGGATACTTTTGCACTGGGTATAATGTTGCTGCCCCCTGTCAAGACAGGGCATTTACCACTCAGAAGCTTTTTTCTCTCTTCTGGAACCATTTTCCAAAAATGTATGTTTGCTTCTGTGTGTATTTAAAAGATACTTAGGGACCCAGATAACACCACAAGCCTTTAAAATGCAAAACTAAACAAAAATATTACCCCTGTAGGCCTGTCTTTGGGTTACTCAGGTTCCTGAAAAGAATTATTTTAAGTTGTGGGGAGATATTAGGAGGGTGCAATCCCTCAGGACACACTTGGTACATTCTGACTGTACTCATGACTGAAGGACAAACTGCTTGACCATTTCTTTTCTTGCCAACAATGTGAAGCAGGACCTTGAGGTTTGCAGATACCATTCTGGTTAAGGAAGGACACCGATAGTAACTAACGTTAATCCAGTGCCTGTGACTTGTCAGGCACTGGACGAATTATTCTACATTCCCCATCTCATTACATCCTCTCTTCATCTCTGGGTAGTAAATGTCTGATTTTGGAGGTGAAAAACCTAAGCCATATAGAAATTAAGTAATATGCTCCAGGGTTACACACCTAGTGTCAACTTATTAGGATTAGTGAACAATGATGACGATGAAACTTGTCTTTCAAGTATTGACACTGGGTTACAAAATACTGGTGTATAGTGCTTTTTGAATTTCTTTTATTGAGAGTTTGGAAAGAGAACAGATTTTAAAATCATAAAAAAAGAAAGGCCCAGTATCAATGTTCTCTATTTCCTGGTATACATATACTATGTATCATTACTACCTGTGGGAAGAGTAAAAATAAGACAGGCTTATTGGAGTCTTGATGAATAGCACATCGACACAGTGGAATTATTTCAGGTCATATAAATAACTTTCCCTTAACTACACTGGTGGCCACCAATTATAAGTACGGTGATAGATGAAACAGAATGATACTTGGATGGTGTGTTTGATAGAAAATTTAAATATATTCATGTGTTTAAATATAAACTAAACGGTATATTACATTTAATGTTATTAAGTGTAATGTGCTTATATTCAGGTTATATATTTTATTTTTTTTTTTAATTTTTTTTTTTTTTTTTCAGTACGCGGGCCTCTCACTGTTGTGGCCTCTCCCGTCGTGGAGCACAGGCTCCAGATGCGCAGGCTCAGCGGCCATGGCTCACGGGCCCAGCTGCTCCGCGGCACGTGGGATCCTCCCGGACCGGGGCACGAACTCGTGTCCCCTGCATTGGCAGGCGGACTCTCAACCACTGTGCCACCAGGGAAGCTCCCGGGTTATATATTTTAATTTGGCTCTTGCGGGTTAAAGACAGGCAGGGCTGTGCTTATTTTCCTTGAACTTCATTACTGAAAGCTAATGATCATCTATTCTATTTTATTACACCCTGCAGTTTTTTTGAGAAACCCATAATTTCTAAGTAGCACCACTAATTAACTAGATGCTGCTGTTTGCATACAAATAATAGTTACTGTAATTCTGTTCATCTTTACATAAGAAACAGCACATTACAATGATCAATCCCCTTTCAATTTGATAAACTGGTTTTCTAAAACTCCCCAGGTGTAATATATTAAATAAGGCATATAAGAGCTTGTTTTTAAACATGTGTACATGAGTACTGGCCAGGAAATGGGCTTGGGGTATTATGGGGTGTCAAGATTTAATGTCATTTATGCTTGGGTTTTGTATTTTTGGGGGGAGGATGTACATGAAGATGTAGGGGAGATATGGTAAAAAGACAGCATTCCTAAGGGGGTACTTCTAGACCTCATCAACACAGAGTTGGTATTAACTGGCACTATTCTGCCTGCATAAATGCTGTGAGTCTTGTGCAAATAAGAAAAAGAGGCTTTTAAAATTCTGATTTCAACTCATGACTTAGAATTTAATGAAAATGTTCAAGTTCAGCACTTTAATCTCACAAATTGGTTTATCACAGCCTAGTGGCCACTTCTTGTTTTATAATAAGCACAACAAAAAATATCTGTGAACACTTAGAAAATTAAACCAAGGGAAGTATATGCAATTCTGAGCTCATTAGAAGCAATTCATATTTTCATCTGTCTCATTAGAGAGGTTTTTATGAACTGAAAAATGTACTTTTGTATGTGCTTTTTAAATTTTCAGACCAACTGGTAAGAGCAAAGTTTTCTTATTATTTGCAAACAATATACATATATATTTTTAAAGCAAAACTTGAATGAGGAGAAAAGCAAGGCAACAAAAAATTCAGAACCGGGAGGGGGTGATAGACAAGTATTGAGACAATGTTCAGTGAATCTTTCTGCATTATAACTCAGATTTAATTCCACACTTTGAGGACCCTGTATCTGAAAGAAGCCTAACTGGCATTCTGGACAAAAACCATGAGGTCAAAAATTGAGAAAAAAATATTCACATATTTTAGTTAATGCCCATTCTTTTAGTCTAAAATGAATTTTTTTGCCATATCGAATACACTTGGCCTTTGATAGGAGGTATAGAAAATGTTCTTCTGTGGTTTTTTTACATAAAATCAAGAGTGAATTTCTGTTGTTGCTCATGTTTGTGTGTGTGTGTATGTGTGTATGTGTGCGTGTGTGTGTATCAAGCCGGTCAGATGCAAGGCTAACATTATTAAATTTGGGTGTGAATTTAGGAAACATTTCTAAATTATACCTGGTTCTTACTCATCTTTAGAATGGGCAATATCATCTTTATTGGGGTTATTTTTAGGACTTTTATAATTGATTACAAATTATTATAAGCAATATAATTTAAGCATGGCTTAAGGATTCACCTTAATATTCTTTATCATGATTTTGTTTGAGCTAGAATATCACTGAAAAAACAGCATTTGATACAAGAATCTAAATGTTTATTGATTTCAAATTCTACCTCGTAAATGGTTGAATTAAGTGTATTGAATCAGGTTCCCCTATTACCTGAGTCGCTGCTGGGCTGTTAATAGTTCTCTTGGGACGTTGCAGTGTTTGGGGAGAGGAATCGTAATTCATGTTTGTGCAACCTTAAGAGAAAAGTGAACCGGCTTTAAGTTTACCTTCACTAATTACAACTCGCTTCTTCTTCATTGGGCTGAACTTTTCAGTTATAAGTTGGTTGAGAAAGGAGGTAACAAGGGAAGCATTTCCCATTCCCTAGTTCAGGTCCATACTCTGGACACCACCTGGTTTCTGACCTCACATTAGCCATTTCCCTGTACTCTGATAACAGTACCTTATTTCTTTTGGGGGATCCACTTCACTCCCATTGTGAGCTGCTGCCAAATTTTATGTTCTTCTCAAATAAGAATTGAGTATGTAACAAAAGTGATAACACTTCACTTTTCTCTCCTAGAAACTTGAATCTAGAGAAGAATAAGCTAAGCCCAGAAGAATTTTTTTTTTTAATGTCCCTGAATTGTCACAATTCTGCCATTTACTTTCTGCTACCTGGATTTTTGTAATTACCCTGGTTCCTGTCCAGGTTCTTCAGCCATCCCTTCAATTCTGTGACGTGCTCTATACCCTTGTTACAAATTTTTTTCCCGCCAGAAGGAGTTTCTGTTACTTGCATCCCATGATTCCTAGCACATGCCAAACATCACTAAATAATAAGAGTACCCACTGAGATTCGTCATAAGCATAGGATTCTTACCAACAAAAGGATTCCAAGCAGTTACTAGCTATCAAACCAAGTTAGCACATGATGTAAAATAAATTAATCATGCCAGGAAAGTTGATAATATCCTTACTTCTAACATAATGTTAGGAGTATATTGACTAGACCTCAGAATGTGGTGAGAAGAAAACCGTGCCCAGTGGTTGGTAGATAATTACATATATTAATTGTTCATATCTGTATATATATGTTTATATATATTATGTTTATACATATGTATTATGTTTATAAAAAGAAATGATTTGAGTATGCAAACTTCATTGCATACTTTGCAATGAAATATCTCAGAAAACATATTTTATACACAATTGTTGATATGTGAACTTCATTCATCATCTTTCATGCTAAACGACTTTCTAAAGATCCAATTTTGTTGCCCAGATTTAGAAAATCTCAAATGAAGGGTAATAACTACCAATTTTACAAGTTCACTATATATTAGAATACAATTAAAATAGATTACCTTGTTTTACATATATGTAAATATATATTAATTTTCTCAAAATTAGTTTCTCAAAAAATTTTTATGCATTCTTCAACTTCTATAATCCAGGCATAGAGAAAGCATTATGTGTATCAAAATGAACAATACAGGCCTCCTGTTCGCAAAGGTTCTCATTAATGATATTTTCCCCATGCCAACAGACAAAATACTAATTGATAAGTGATATAAGAGAGTACAGCAGAGGATACTAGACCCTAAGAAAATATCTGACTTACTAAATGCTCTCTCACCTAGGCATAGGACAGTGACATGCAGATACCTGTTGAAAAACGGACCAATGAATCAATGAATAAGGCAATCAATGGGTAAAAGAAAATGGTCTTTAAATATCTCATCAACCTTGGCATAAGAAGGAATTTCAGAGCTGGTGTCAGAAAGTTAGAAAAGATGATTCTGAAGGATTTAGATAAAGAATAAGCAGGTGAGAAGGAGAAACAATATTTCAGGTAAAATAGCATGTCTAAGATTACGGAGTTGAGAAACCACAGGATTCTTCTGAGTAAGTATAAATATTTCAGCATGACTGGAGCAAGAATACAGGGGGGAGGTTATTCCTAAGGAGAAAGTTGAGAAGAAAATGTTGAAGAGGTTTATATGTCTTGCTGAAGAATATAGATTTTATCCTGAAGGTCTTACGAGACACTAGATATTTTAAACAGGGGATGGCGTTGGTGTATTGCATTGTGAAAAGTCTTGTCCTTCCAATGAATCTTACTATTTTGAGTGAGTTTCTGCTTTCCTGGAATATTAATGGGGTGGGATGGGCATTCACCCCTTTCAGTCAGGGCCTCTGCTGCTTGCTAATAACAGCCTTTTTGTGCTTGTGGTGGTTACATTTTGTAATTTCTGAGAACAGTGTTAGCTTTCTGGCTAATTCTCTATATAGGTCCCTGGATGTTGTCCATCTTTACCATTACTCAAATTCCATCTCACTTCTTTGGCCCTAGATTCTTGTCCTTTTAGATTAAGTCTCCTGGATGCATATCTATTCAGTTACTCCTGAAATGGGTGAGAAAAGGGTGGAATGGGAGCCAGGTAATCAGCATACAAATTTGCCCAAGAAATATTATACTGTCTCAAACACATAAGAATCTGTTTCTCAGATCCCAACATAAATTAACTATCTTGCATTATTGTTTATGAAATAAGTTAGTAAACAAATAGGAATGGGTATCTACTGTGCACCTATCTCTTGACACACACACACACACACACACACACACACACACACACATATATTAGGAACCTGAGGAACTTGTAGTATGTGAAGAAAACTTGGGTGTCAGTTGGAAGTCTGCCCAGGATTGAAAGCTTGCTGTTGCTCTAAGATGTCACTTGGGACCATATCAATCTACCCACCTTTCCTGAATGGCTCTGATGCCGATCAGTCTGGTTTCCCTGAGTATTAAAGTAATGGGCTCCTGGCTCTATTTCAGTTCTGTCAAAGTAGTTTCTAAGCCTCTCTATTGCCTTCCTACAAGGATTTAATCTACTCCAAGTTCCCTGACACATTATAAGGAGGAAATCTGTTTTCTCTGTCACTTTTTCTTTCTCAGGCTGAGTCTGCACCAGAACATCTTTGCTTTGGATAAGACTGTGCAGACTTGCTATGAAAGCCGGTGTTCTCATTCCTGCTATGAGTTGTCTAACTCAATCGTCTTGTTTCTCCACACTGCCGAGGCTTTCTGCATGCTGCTCCCTGTGAAAGGAGGACCTTGTACAACTTATTTTCTCCTCCTCTGCAAAATGTTTGACCCCTCAAGCAGAAAACACTGTTTCTCTTGGACCTGCAAAATCACACCTTTTAATGCCCATAATATTCTTGTAATACATTTTATTTGTTACTACTATCTTTCTCCTGTTGGACAGTAAACTGATAACAGAACATGCACCTTGGTCGTATTATTAATAACAATAATAATAACACAAATATCTACAGGCTGCAATCTCTAAGCCAGACACTAGACTAAATGCTTTTTTTTTTTTGGCATAAGTTCCTCACAACAAACTTCAGGTTGTTTTTGTTTGTTTTCAATTCTTTTTTTTTTTTAGATGGCATAGAGAAGTTTAGGAATGTGTACAAGCTCCTGTGGCCAGTATGTGATAGAGTCTAGACTTGATTTCAGCCCAGCAAATTCCAAAGCCTCCTCTCTTTATCTCTGTGTTCTACTTCTGCTCCCTGATAATAGTGTACATTTGCTAAGCAGCTTTGATTGTCTGAATCAGTCCTAATAGAAACCCATTTAATGGATGAAGAAACAGAGGCTCAAAGTTTAAGCCATTTCACTAAACTCATGCACCAGATAAGCAATGAGAAAAGATCCAGGAGGTTCAAAAACTGTATTCACCTTTAAACACTGACCTGTCTTCCTGTATTCCTTTTCTAATGCAAGAACCTATCACAAAGATTGACAAAGGTTAAACACTTGGTAAACTAGTTTTGTTGCTTTTTGTTTGTTTAAAATCCATTTTAGAATAAAAAGTAACTCCTTTTGAAAAGGGGAAAATTTCCCATTATTTGTACCAAGTACTGTTTTCACAGTCAACAGTTTACACAAAATTAGTAAATAACCATCCTAAGGGCTTTGGGAATTTAACATCTCTGAACCACCTATAGAGGTGGTTTGCTCATCTATAAAAAGGAAGTAAGAATAGAACTCATCTCTTAGATCTGTAAGTGGGATTTTAATTTTTTGTTTGCTTATTTCTGTGTGTGTGTGTGTGTGTGTGTGTGTGTGTTTATTTGTGTGTCTGTGCCTGTGTCTACGAAGCTGAATTTCTTATGGTCCCAAAGCCTTAAGCTCATCCACAAATTTCATTTTCCTGTATTACAGTCATGGTGCAGGGAGGGACAAGGAAGCAATAGGCCTAATTTGAGTGAATATTGCTTGAAAGGCTGGGAGAGGCATGTTCTCTCCCTTTACATGTTGTCATATCCAAATAGGAAGCCTTGAACCCCTGTAGTCAACACTTCCTGACCAGTCATGGCACTGATACCAGGAAGATCACCAAGATGAGAGATAACTGTGCCTACCTCTAGAATTCCAGTGACAGGTACCAATATATCTCCTTACAGTGTAAGCCTATTGATCTGGGTTTTCTATTACTTGATGCAGAAGGCATGCTAACTGACGTGCTTGTGGAGCTGGAATTCATACCCTGGCTCTGACACACACTAGTTATGGGATTTGGGCTTAACGTCACTGGATCTCAGCAGCTTCTCATCCAGTGGCACTACATTTCTACCTTAATTGGTCTCTTTGAGCATGAGATATAATAACATACATTAAGCACTCATCAAACAATCTGTTGATATGTAACCAATTTGGTTGATACTAATTAACTCCTTAATTGCTTATTCTTTTATTTCCTGCCACATGAAAAAATAACAAACCCAACATTATTTGGCATCTACAATGTCTCCAGCACTGGCTTTACATTGGTCAACTTACTTAATCCCAGTTACAGACCTATGAGATGAGTTCTGTTCTCACCTCATTTTATAGATGAGGAAATGGTGGTTCAGACATGTTAAGTTTCCCAAAGCCCTTTGGATGATTACTTACTCATTCTATGTAAACTGTTGACTATGAAAATAATATTTGGCATAAGAAAAGGGAAATATCTGGAAAATAGTTCATTGGAAAATAAAGTATTCCAGTGAATATTGCCCTTTCAGAATATATGTAGCCAAAAAAGTTGCATGCTAAAAATTATATTCTAATAAAAAATTAAAATTAGCCAAGTAAGTTTATTTCCAAGTGAGAGTTGCTATAATGTTATGAGAAGGAGTTTGATTTTGGAGAAAATCCCATACATCTCTTTTACAAGCAAGAAATTTATGGGAAATTCACTCTAGCTTCCATAATCTCTTCTCTAAAATGGGGATAGTAATTAAATTCCAGTTCAACCCTACAACAACCTACCAAAGAGATATTGCATATACAATGTAGAGTAAAGGTCCAGGAGCATCTAAGTGCTCAATAAATGCTAACTATTATTATATTAATTAGCACATGGGTTTGAGCTCCTAGTCACTGCTCTTTCAGCAAGACATATATTTCTGATTATAATCAAAGTAAAATAAACTTGCAGTCATTGATTAAATAATCATTGGCTATACTTTGTTCTTGTAGAAACTAAGGATTTGGAAAAAAAATTTTTACCTAGGGGAAAAAAATATTTTATCCATAGAAGAGATAGCAAACTATCTCTTTCATGAAAAAAAAAAAGCATGTACACTGTTTTCTCTGAAGAACACTTTTGAGAAGTCAATTGGATTTATTTTTTCAGCAAATATTTTTATGGCAAAATGCCCTTTACCTTTCAGTTTCCTCAGTAGTAGTGTTGCTGCCAGAGTATGTGTTGATCTTTGTTTATTTTTATTGAAAGTATACATCGTACATACCATTTTCTAAATGAGGGGCCATCAGAGAATAATAGAAATCTCATAGGTCTTACAGAGCTGCCTCTGAATAAGATACATTGAGACAGTTTGTGTGACTTCCTTTAAAAACACAAAATTGTTATGCTTGTTGAATCACCTGAGTTTCTCTTACTTACTCCTTTGGGGTTTTTTTCATATATCTCTAGTTTTTAAAGAATCTTACTAATCTCTGTATTTTCAGAATCTGGCAGAATTCATGTTACACTGTAGATTCTTAATTAATGCCTAATAGAGTAATAGATAGAATGGGAGACTAGTCCTAAAACAGCCTTCGTCAAACCCCATATCATCATGACTCATAGGGGCCATATAAGGCCTCAAGGCCCCAAAAAGGTCTGCATTGAGCTCTCACTTGGGTTTCACTTGTCTTCTCCCACTGCCAAGCGTGGTGTGATCAATTCTTGCCAATTATACAGTCTATTTTGGTGAAAACTTCTTAGAGATGAGTTTTTCAAAAATGTGAAACATGTCTTTAATTGCCCAAAGTAAATACTCAAAAAATAAATTTCTCAGTGCATTTCTGACATAGCTGATTTATAAGCACAGATCATAGCATTTGAAGATGAAGACTTTTGTTCAGTGATATCTGTTACCTTTGTGGGTGTCATACTCATCCCTCGCTAGTGATTTGCTTTGGCTGACTGTGACTAGATGGCTTGACCAGCCTCAATCCTTCTCACCCTGCCCTCCCTGAAAATCCAAGTTGTAATATTCCACATATTAGTGGCTTCTCCTTATGATGAGGATTGCTAAAGGGCTGAGCACTGATAAGGACCTAGCATTTTCAAATACAAACTTAGCAGCTTTCAGACTCAGTTCCCTTCATTGATTCCCTGTCTCAGTCTACCTCTTACAGCATATCGTCTCTCACCCAGAAAGGTTTTAAAAACTCCTGTGGTTTCCAGTACCATCTGGAAGCTGATGACTCACACCTTTCTCCTCCTATCCCTCAATTTCTTATCTCCTGAGCAATAAACTCACGTATGCATGAAATCCATCTCCAAATTCACTATTTACCAAACAGCAGTCTTCATCAAAAAATGGTCAAGATGGTTAAAAATACACTTTTCATTTTATTTGAAAATAATTCTCAAGGTCACGAACAAATAGCGGAACCATAGGTTTTTGAATGAACCTCTCCCCATTTGATCCTTATGCCCTTTTCACTCAGTTCTGTTTATTCTACATCTGAAGTACATTTTAGTGCCATGAATTCTTTTTATCCACTCACACACATTATTATGTCCATTCCTTGCAAAAAATCTGTGAAAGATGCATTTTTATTCACTGTGTGCCTGAGCTCCTTAGGCTAGTAAGTGGTAAACTCACAATTTGATCTTAAATCTGGCTAAGACCATAGCTGATATAATCCATTATGCTTCCTTACCACCATTTTTTGATTAAGAATATGAAATTTTAAAATTTCCAGTTCTATTCCTATATTATTCTGGCTGGTTTTTAGGGTGATCTGTAATACATCTAATAATTTTTAATTAATAGCTATTTTAAAAGGTAACATAAGGAACTGTGTTGAAATTATCCACTCCCTTACTGGTCTGGAGGTGATTACAGTTTTTCACAAAGAAATTAAAGAGATACATTTCCCCCTCTTAAGTGACCCAGGCACCTCTAAAAGGGAAGCTAGTCTGCTTAACATATTTCAGGGGCTGCTGAATTATTTGTGCTCTACTACAAGGTCGCTATAATTCCTCACTAGCTATCAATTATTTGACAATGGGATGTCATCAATCAGCCTGTAACTTTCATTGCCAAGTACATTCTATTTTTGTATACCCATGAACTCACACATTTAGCAGTTGACAGGAAGAAGTCTTTCTCTATAGGATAAGCAATGAATTGTGTGTTTCATCTGAAATACATTATTTTACAACATATTATTCAGAAATATCCTTTGCCACAGACCAAAAAAGACTGAAAAAAACTGTAATATATTCCTCCTTAAAAACTGTTTTTTCTATGAAGGTTTGCTACAGAGAGCAGATTGAAAAAAAGGCCTCCTATTCTGCCATTTTTAAAAATATGTCTCAGCAAATAGTCATAAATCTGTCAGATATTGCAACCCAGTTTGGTATTATATACTAGGAAAATGAACTCAATAGCAATATAATCTTACTTTCCAATATAACTGAACTCAGGGAAAATATCTCAGGAAGAATGCAGGCAGAGAGAGCAAATATAATCTAAGTACCACAAATATAAAGAAGTTTATGATAGCATATACAACTTTGGATATTGGTGTTTTCCTTTTATTAATTCTAACACAAACCCTCAATCATATCCTTCCTTTTAATTTGGTTTAGTTGTTTTTCATTGCTCTGAGAAAAGTGATATTATATTTTATTATCTTTTACTTATTTTTGTTTGTTTAGGTTTATCTTTCCATTTGAAATATTATTGGGGCCTTATTTAGATGTTAGTCTATTTATGCAAACACCATTTTCTCAGTTGATGCACTGGTATCCATATCACTGAGATTTATTGATTTCTCTTTCTTGCAAATCAGATAGTGTGTTTCCATTTATCAAATGGGAACTTTAATTGAAAGGTGAACAGAGCTGGCTCAAACTGCTGCTTGAAATGTTTTAGGATTTCAACTCTTTAGCTGCCCTTCTTCAGCGAGAAGAGAGACAAATATATTTGGCCAATTCAATTTTATTTATTTATGGCTGCGTTGGGTCTTTGTTGCTGTGTGCAGGCTTTCTCTAGTTGTGGCAAGCAAGGGCTACACTTCATTATGGTGCACGGGCTTCTCACTGCAGTGGCTTCTCTTGTTGTGGAGCACAGGCTCTAGGCACTCAGGCTTCAGTAGTTGTGGTACATGGGCTCAGTAGTTGTGGCGCGTGGGCTCTAGAGTGCAGGCTTGGTAGTTGTGGTGCACGGGCTTAGTTGCTCCACAGCATGTGGGATCTTCCTGGACTGTGGCTCGAACCCGTGTCCCTTGCGGTGGCAGGTGGATTCTTAACCACTGTGCCAGCAGGGAAGTCCGGCCAATTCAATCTGACAGTTTATCAAACTTCTACAAGAGCAATCTTATTTACTGTAGAGAATATGTGCTGACTTTGAGTTTTTGTCACAAGTCTTTGGGTAATGATCACCTAAGTGACTGACTACAAATAAATGAAATTGATTGTTCCCTTTTGGAATAACTCTGCCATTCATTGATACTATAATAACATCTAGCAAGTATTTATTGAGTAATGTAGAAGTCAGCATGACAGTGAGAACAGAAAATTGAAGGAAACAGTATAAAATAATCAGAGCCTCAACACTGGCTAAGTTATTTGCTAATTAGTCAGAGAAAAAATAGCTTCTCATTGATCTAAAATACAGAGTAGTAAACTCTTTAATTTGACTCCCTATGATTTTTATAATCTAGTGACTCATTTGCTTTTCAGTCTCATCATTTCTGACTATTCCACTTTTTCTCCTCCAAATTCTATGCTCCAGTCTGAATAAATTTCTTTCAGTTTTATAAAAAAAAAGTCCAGCTGTCTCCTGGGAGACTGTATACATGTTGTACTCTTTGCATAGCTCATCCTCATTCTTCCATCTATCTCCCACTATGTCCTCCTTCTTGAGAATAGAGATCAAATAAGGTCTCCATGAAGCCTTGATTAGATGCCCTATTTTGACTCCCAGATACTGCACTTCCCTTATCCTGGCCTCATGACATTATAATATAATTCCTTGTTTAATTATCTGAGTTTCCTAAAGTCCCAGAATATGGGGAGGGGATACTACAGTCCACCCACAACAATATATGAAACTTTAAGGATTTATTTATTTAAAGACACTGTACTGAGGTGGATATGTATTCCCCCAAATTCGTGTCCTTCCTGGAACCTCGGAATATGATCTTATTTGGAAATAGGGTCATAAAGATATCATTAGTTAAAATGAGGTCCTACTGGAATACAATGGGCCCCTAATCTAATATAACTGGCATCCTTATAAGAAGAGAAACACAAAAACAGACACCCACACAGAGAATGCCATAATACGAGGGAGACAGAGACTGAAGTGATGCTTCTACAAGCTAATGATTGCCGGCAAACACCAGAAGCTAAGAGAAAATCATGGAACAGGTTCTCCCCTAGAGCCTTCAGAGAGAGCATAGCTCTGATTACCGCTTGATTTCAGACTTCCAGCCTCCAGAACTGTGAAAAAATAAATTTCCTTGGTTTTAAGTCATCTAGTTTGTGGTAATTTGTTAAGCAGCCCTAGGAAACTAATAGAGACATGATCCTAGAAAGTAAGTGGAGCTCTTACTCCTGACCCTAAATTTAATGTGTCAATATATTGGCATGGCATATAGTAAAAATAGAAGGATCATTTGGCCACAAAATCAGAAGGGATAAGGTCAAATATTATTGTTTGTCACCTCTGTTCTTTACTTTTTTTTTTTTTTTTTTTTTTTGCGGTACGCGGGCCTCTCACTGTTGTGGCCTCTCCCGTTGCGGAACACAGGCTCCGGACGCGCAGGCTCAGCGGCCATGGCTCACGGGCCCAGCCACTCCGCGGCATGTGGGATCTTCCCAGACCGGGGCGCGAACCCGCGTCCCCTGCATTGGCAGGCAGACTCTCAACCACTGCGCCACCAGGGAAGCCCTTAGTAGTTATATTTTTAAAAATTGGTTACTTGTGTCCATTTTATTTTTCAGACGAACTTTTCAATCACTTTGAAAATACTCAGAAAAAAATTCACAATGTCATTTACTGGAGAAATGTGTCAATTTTTTAGATTAATCTGGGAAGAACTGGCACATTTATAATACACTGTTCACTTTTAGAATCATACAATGTCTCTCCAGTTAATAATTGACCTTTTATATTGCTCCATAAAGTCTTATTTTATTTTTTAGAACCAGATCATTAATTTTAATTAAGCTTATTACTAAGCTTGTCTTTTGAGGTTTTCATATTTTATATGTCTGAGTGAAATCTCATTATTATATAATCTATTAATTTTAATATGTAAAATGTTATATTTTTAAGCAAACTTTCTTATTAGTTTAATATTCTTTTCCCAGTAGAATGTCTGTGTTTGTCTGGTAGACAGCCATATCATTAGCAAGCCATGTAAATATTGTTTCCATCTTTCTAAAATCTACATTAGTTCTCATCTAGTCACTCATGCAACAAAGAGTTAGTAAGGTCTGCTTCTCAAGGAAGCCGTACCATTTAATTATTCCAAAGCAACCACCCTGAAAAAGAAGATTTTTTAGGGGGCGGGGTTCTATCCAAAGCCTCCTCAGTCAAGTGAAGATAAGACTTTTACATCAAGCTTATCACCTATTGAAAATCTTACCCTAGAGCAAGACTTCTTCCACCTGCTAAAGCATGATAATAAGATAAATTGTTTCCAAGGAAGGATAAGTGTCCATAGTAATGTCCATTAGATCAAGAACACATGCACATGTATCCATTCATTTGCTAAACATATCATTTGTAAACCAGATACTGTGCATGTGGTGTATCAGGTATATGTTATGTGAAGACAAACACAAAATGCATTCCATAGCTTCAAGTTTTTCACACTTGTAACCTGTTCATACTTTCCTGGAAGGATGATTGATAATAGGGTTTCTCAACATAGCTGCACAAAAGAATAAGCCGCATAGCTTTAAATTAATTCTTATTGAATTTTACTGATTCTTGGGCCCCACTCCAAGAATTAACTGCTCTGAATTGGGGCCTGGATATCCTGAGATTCATTACTCTTTGAAAAGATTAATTAAGAGTTTATTTATTTTTTGAGCAGGTTTAGGAATTTATAGAAAAATTGAGTGGAAAGTACAGATACCCACATACCCCTCACCCCCTACACCTAGATTTGTTATCTTTTAAGGGAGGGTGATCAGGAGTAAATGTAAGTTTCTTGATTTAAAACTGAACATCTCAGTAAGTTCCTTTCTTAGGAAATGTAAACATGTAGAAAAAAGTTTTGATTTTTCAATACCATTATCATGTTCTTACACATGAAACATCTTCATAAGTCTAAAGGAGGGGTTAATGAGACTTTAATTCTCTTACCTTCTCCTTCCACTGCATATGGGGAAGAAAATATGTCAAGATACTAGCAAGTGCTTAGAATTTAGAAAAATAATTACTTTTCTAATTTTAAGAATCCTTATGCCATTGAAAATACTTGTGGCATTTGGCACTTGTTAAAGGAAGTCAGTTAATGTTACAATAGACAATAGCTGGAGTTTAGCAGAAAAAAATAGTGTTTAATCTTCTATTTTAAATTATTTAACCAAATTCTCCATCTTGGAAAGATATTTTTTGCTTTGGATCCAATAAACATCATAAAAAGACAGTGCAAATGGTAACTATTATATATGAATTTTTGAATTAGTATAAAGATAAAATAGTAAAGAACAGGGCTTCCCTGTTCTGGCGCAGTAGTTGAGAGTCCGCCTGCCAATGCAGGGGACACGGGTTCGTGCCCCGGTCCGGGAAGATCCCACACGCCGCGGAGCGGCTAGGCCCGTGAGCCATGGCCGCTGAGCCTGCGCATCCGGAGCCTGTGTTCTGCAACGGGAGAGGCCACAACAGTGAGAGGCCCACGTACCGCAAAAAAAATAAAAATAAAAAATTATATATATATATATAACTACTAAGATTACCTGCCTTAATAATTAGTCCTATTTTTAAACTTTTACATACTTAGTCCTAAGAAATTAGAAATTTTTAAATTGAATTCCCAAAGACACATGAAGTCTGCAGGCCAAATCAGACTATTAAAATCTCATTTATTCTTTTGTTATTATCTTTTTCTTATGTGTGTATATATTCCACAAATTTTGTTGAATGCCTAGAAAAGCACTTGTACAGAAAAGCTAATACAGAGACTATGATGTTCAGAGACAAAAGAGGCCATAAACTATGTCAAGTTGTACAAACTGAGCTTATGGATATGGGAGTGGTTAACTGTGATGTGGTTCTTTTCTGTTCTCTTCAGCAAATGTATAAGAAATTTTGAAAAATTTTGGAGAAGAAATACTGCAATGGCCACTGGACTAGAAACCAATGGCTTTGAATTTTCTCCGAACTACCGCCACTTACTTTGTCTTCCTGGCCTCAACCTTTCTACCTATAACCATAAGTTCACATGTGTTTACAATCCTCTTGCATGATGTAATTTGCCTCCTTCAAAGCTGGATTGCATTATAAGTCAGATAGAATGACATTAACATTTAGACTTATTTAACTGTAGGATAACTACCTGTTCGAATTAAACTCAAAGTTCCTATAAAATCAAAGCATGAAACATACAGTAGTCTGTATGCATGTTGTATCTTTTTCCCCCTTCTAAAAACCAAAGAACCAGTTAAGTATCATTGGAAAGAAAATAACAGTGTAATTTATACTGAAAAAAAAATCTAAATTACCAAAATTGTAATTCATTATTGATCTCTCTGGGCATTTTTACAACTGGCTATAGAAGGAAAATTGCCAGTGACAGCAGCAAGATAGTCACAATATATATATGTGTGAATATAGGAACCCAGCATTCTTCAAGTCAAGAAGAATTCAAATGCAATTGATTTTTTTCTGATTGGAATTTGGGGATAAATTACCACCCTCAACATCGTGATACATAGCTGAAGAAAACTGACCTTAACATTCCCAGTCACAGCTAACGTCAAAAACAATAATAGAAAATAAAAATCTTTGGAATTATCCCTTTCCTTTTCTTTATATACATAAAATATTTTCTAAAATATTACTTGTAATGGTGGCATAGTATTTTATCATATGTTATACCTATAATTTATATGTATACTATCTTTTATGGTCTTCTTAATTCCCTGCTAGTCTTCTAGAACACTTTTAATTCCTTGCTATTCCCCACAAAATTTTTTTTTTTTTTTTTTTTTTTTTTTGAGGTACGCGGACCTCTCACTGCCGTGGCCTCTCCCGTTGCGGAGCACAGGCTCCGGACGCACAGCCCCAGCGGCCATGGCTCACGGGCCCAGCCGCTCCGCGGCACGTGGGATCCTCCCGGACCGGGGCACGAACACGTGTCCCCTGCATCGGCAGGCGGACTCCCAACCACTGCGCCACCAGGGAAGCCCCAAAAAATTTTTTTAAAAAAGGGAAAAAGAAGGTCTTGTAGAGAAACACTAGTACACCTGCAGAGTAGTTTCTTAAAATACATTTCTATGAACAAAATTGATTAAAAATATTACATTCTTTAAGAATAAAATCCCTCCACACTCTGTCAATGGAGAGTTCTGGCTTTTTTAAACGAAAAGTTTAATAAGCCATCAGGGGTTTAAATCTTCCTGGAAACAAAGAAACATGGAAAGGAAAGTCAAGTTATGTTTCCATTTGCATATAGGAACTGAGTCACTGCCACATTGCCATAGGTCAGGTAAGAATTGGGAAAGAAGTATGGAAAAACTGATATAAAGGTCTTGCTCCTGGAAGATTTGGGAAGAATTTAAGAACGGGAGAAGTCAGGGGAAACATCCAATTGGAGGATTTTTGTTAAGTGACTACTTTGTAAAGCCCGTCCTTCAGTTCCTCATGAAATGAGCAGTAAACGTGAGATTCCTCATTAGTGTTGTAGAGCTGGATTTACTTTTGGTGGCTGAGAAGAGGAGAGTCTTTCTCGATGGCTCCCACGAGCATCCAGCAATGTCCTATTATACTGTAACTGAAATTAGGTCTCAAATCTGTCTCCTCTGCTTAATTTCATATTTCACCATTTTAGTTCTACTTCTTTTTATTACTTGCCTGGATAACTGGCTCTCTCTCTCCCTTTCTCTCTCTCTCTCTTCAAATTTAAATTTAGAATGTAATGCGTATTTCTAAATATTTTTTTTACAGGTGACACCAAATTAACTTTGGTTGAAAATTGCCATTTATAATCCTACCAAAGTTTTGTAAAATTATTTCCCTTCACCTATTTGAATAATGGACAATATCATCTAAAATTTTTTTTTTTTTTTTTTTTTTTTGCGGTACGCGGGCCTCTCACTGCTGGGGCCTCTCACTGCTGGGGCCTCTCCCGCTGCGGAGCACAGGCTCCGGACGCGCAGGCTCAGCGGCCATGGCTCACGGGCCTAGCCGCTCCGCGGCATGTGGGATCTTCCCGGACCGGGGCACGAACCCGTGTCCCCTGCATCAGCAGGCGGACTCTCAACCACCGCGCCACCAGGGAAGCCCCATCTAAAAATTTTTAAAGGACCATTTAATAATCTCCACCCTCCTCTAGATATCTCTGAATATATGTACTAGAGAAATTCAGGACTTTACATGTTGTCTTTTTAACTGCATTTGTTCTGTTTTGAACTATTTGGTTTTCTTTATTTTGCTATTGGGATGTTCATCTTGTCTTTATTGACTTAAAATAACTTTTTATACATGAAGTTCATTAATATCATTTTGTCATTATATATACATAAATAGACACATCTACACAAATATTTAAAATAATTATCAATTTTTTCCATATGCTTTCTGATTTTGGTGTCTTGTTCAGAAAGCCTCTGTTGTACCACGATTATATAAACATTTACCTATTATTTCTAATATTGTTAGACTTCATTTTTATTTTAAAGTATTTAATCCATACTGACACTCTTTGTATACTGTGTGAAACAACATTTTATACTCCTTTCAAATAATTAGTGAATTTCCCTAAACCATTTATTGAATTGGTCTCTTACTCAAAGGTTCAAAGTGCTGAAATATCATCTTTATCATGTTGCACACTCTATTATTTTCCAAGAGTCTGTTTCTTTTTCCCTCTGCCAATACCACACTACTTTACCAATGATAGCCATGTTTTAAGTTTCAAATGCTGGTGGCAAGCTCCTAATGAATTGTATATTCCATTGTTTTTTCTACATTGATTTTAGAATACCCCGAATCCCATTTAAAATTTTGGTTACATTATTTAAGGTTATAGACAATTCACTTTTTCCCCCAAATTATTTCAGGTTTCTGTAGTGTCCTATATAGAAACAAGAGATTTCTCTATTTAGCCATAGCTTTTCTGATGTCAAGCTGAAAGGGCCTCTTAACTAAGCTGTTGTTTTCTATTCAACTTCCAGAGTGAGCTTTCAAGCACAAATCCTGTCAGGTACTTTCCCAGCTTAGAACTTTTCATCAGTTCTCCAGTGAAGATAGGGTATAATTTGATCTCTAGACCGTGGATGCAGGACATGGCTTTATTTCTCCATCTGATTCACCCAGTGATTGACTTAGTAGAGCTGGCTTCAACAACAGATGTGCCTAGAAAGCACACATTCCTTATTCCTTATTACTGAGCAACACTGTCTTCAGAAAAATTCACAGTCCTCTTGTGCTGGCCTCCATTCTTTGAGGTGGTAGATGACCATGGTTTTTGACATGATGAGTGTATTGTAATGCTTTCCCATTTCATAGAGTGACTGACAAAGCAAAGGTTAAGCCAGGTGCACTTCAGTGGGTTGCTTAAAATGACAGTTTCTCATTCACGTAGCAGTAGACAGCATATGTCAATATGTCAACTAAAATGGTTATTTTTTCTTTGTATTGCTTTCTTTTCTTTTCTTCCCTATTTAGGCAGAACTAAAGCAAGTAAGGTGCCTTTCTTTAGGAAGAGAGTATAGGAAATTATGTTGAGTTTTGAATATCTCTCTTATTTCTTGGAAAGAGAAAGTCACTAGAAAAGAACAGGATGAGACAGAAGCTCTTGCCTTGACCCGGTGGTTCTGGAAGGTTGCTATTTATATAAATAATAACAAAAAATGCGTTGCCAAGAGCTATAACCTTGGCGTGCCAAGTGTCTTGGGATGCATTTGGCATGACCCAGTAGTGAGAGCATGCTATCATTTCCTCTTGGGAATTCATCATGGTCTGCACAGGGATCTGGGCCAGTAAATAGATAAGCATCATCTATCAGACTGTGCAGGACCATCATTTAATTGTGACCCTGTGTAATAGCAAACAATGTTGCAAGTAATTAACTGAACAGACTTGGGCTTTCTCTCTAACCTGCTGTTGAAAGAGAATGGAATCCAACTTTGAACACAGCAAATCTAGAATGTTTGGGGACAGTTTAAAGGAGAGGACTCTCAAGAGAAGTAAACTGAATTTCCTTCTTATAAGTGATTAGGGGTTCAACTTAATGGAAAAGTAAGAGTTGTGACATTATGCCATGAATATATGGAATAATTAACATATATTATTAGCAATCGTTTAAATAAAATGCACATATTGAATATCTGCTATTAAATCCAGTTCAGTATTTTTGTCTACCAATCAGTGGATTTCTATCATCCTCTTTGATTGCTGAGGAACTGGTGACTCAGGTAAGTCAGGGATCAAATGGACAGTGTAAGTAAACAGAGTCACTGTGAAGCCAAAGCTTCAGTTCTCTGTACTGTAACTGTTTACCTTGATCTTCTTACTTTACCTTAAACTCCTAATTGTCAGATACCAAAATGAATCCTCATTTATAATGCCCACAACTTTTATCACATTACCTAGCATTTAATAAATGCAAGTTATTATTATCACTAAGCGCTTCTTCTGTAGCCACCTTGTTCTTATTATTTTATTTCACCCTCATAGAAACAAGTATTTGGTATATTTATTTTAATACTAAATCAAGACACCATGAAATCAAACAAAAAGTTACGTGCTCCTGCTTGGATAGCTGAAGACAAACACAAAGCTCATGTTTATCCTGCCACGCTGTGACGCTTCCCAACTACCAGATCAGTAAATAGTTTTTGAACTTTTTAAGAATAAAGGGGCCATGGCAATGGAGAAGCAGCAATAAGGAACCTCATCTTTGGAAGAGTGTTTTAAAATTGCAGCTTATTCTCTTTTAATTTATTTTTTAAACTTTTTGTATGCGTTGCCTCTGTTTTGAGACAATGAAAGTTAAACATAAAGGCAAAGGAACTCACAAATTCATTATAAACCTAACATGTGCCGTGACTAAACCCGGGCTACCATTTTGGGGGGTAATTACCCTCATATAAACGCATAGCTTCAAACTGACAGAAGACAGGTGCCAGAAGTGACACAGCTCTTCAATACCAAATGCAGTATTCAAATTCAAAATTAACTGATTCCTAAGCCAGCATCCTTTTAACTTTCCCATTGGTGCTGTGGTAACATCAGGAAAAGTTTATTACTGTTGCAAATGTTCTTACTTGTTTCTCCCCTTGCAAAGTGAAATCACCCTCTGTTTCAAAGTAGTCCAAAGAGAGAAATGGAGGAATGATACCATCACTGGGCAACTGACTTCCCCATCAACAAGAAGTTTGTTTACATTGAATGTTTGATAGTTGACACCCACCTGCCACAGGGAAGCCCCACATTAATAAAGAAATGAAGATCTGTTACTTGCCTGGAGGCTTAAGTGGTTAATATAATAGTAATTGTTTTACGGAGAAAGAAATGTTCTACTCAACCAGTTCATCAAATTTATATATCTAAAGGATACATTGTGTTGGCACCCAAGGGCAAAGTGAAATGCTTCTGTAAAAGAGTAAAAATGCCACTGCAACTTTTAGAAGATAAATCAAGCAAATAGTTCTACTACCTATTAAATTTTAGGACTGCTTTTCAAATTGGAGGATATTTCAGAATACCTAAGATAATATAGCAGAGAGGGTAGCATAACCCTCGTGCCCTTCTATTCTGTTTTTCAGCATTAGAGTCTCCCACTGTCAGAAAGTCACTGGTTCAACAAAGAGTTTTCAAACAAAGCAAGTCTGAGTACCTCAGCACTGAAAGTCAAACAGAACCTAAAATATTAATTCAGATGCTGCAACGTGGCGGACCAAGGATGCCCAAATATGTGTTTTATCAACATACTTTGTTCACCTACTCAGTGTTGGCATATTCAATACTTTAAAAATGAATTTTTTACCCACAGAGTTTTTAAAAACCAAGATTTCATAATATGAATTTTAATTGCCAACTTATTTTTTCTACTTTTTCAAATCTATCCCCAAATCCAGAGTCTGCCAACGGGGGAGGAGGTTAAGAATAGCATGATATATTTTTTGTTTTCTTTTTCTTTCCATCTTTTTTTGTTGTTGTTAAACTGTTTTTTCACTTTTTTTTCCTCTTCAACCCCCTTTTCCTATTTCTACTTTCGAGCAGCTGAATACTTCTAGGCTACAGCTGAGATCTGGAGAAGGTAACTTCTTAATTTGGCAAATATCCAAACACTGGTTTTCTTTAAGGTAAATTATTTTGGGGGTTTCTTAGTATTCCCCTAGCCCCTATGTAGAACCCCAACTGCAGTTCCTTAGACGACTCCTCATTAATCCCACATATAGACCCCCTGTGCTTGGTTACCTTGCTTTTCATCTTGGTCTGGGTCCATTTCAAGATGAGACAGTCTGGCTCATACAAAACCCACCACAGTGAAGCAAGGTTTGTAGTGGAGTTCACTCTCATGGACCCCATCTTTGTACTACTACTACTACTACTACTATGACTTAGTGTTTTATCTTCTCTCCTTTAGCATATTTTCACAGATATTTGAGATGGCATAACTTGCCTCCCAATTCCAGCTCTCTAGGTAATTCTCAGAAGACCCCCTCACTTGACCTGGAGGAGAACATACTGATTATTTTCCCCAATGAAATATTCTCTTTAATCTCTATCTTTCATTAGTATAAGTAATAGTGTCTAATACTTACTGAGTGATTTTTCTATATTACGCATTGTTTTAATTAAGCATACCACATAAAAGGACTCAATTTAATATTAAGAATAATCTTATTAACTAGGTATGGCTATTATACCCATTCTATAAATATGAAAACTGAGGCTTTGTAAATCTGAGTAAATTAACGAAGGCTACTGAGTTAGTAAAGTTGCCGAGTGGACTATACATAAAATAGATAACTGATAAGGACCTACTGTATAGAACAGTGAACTCTATTCAATACTCTGTAATGGTCTATATGGAAAAAGAATCTAAAACAGAGTGGATATATGTACACGTATAAATGATTCACTTTGCTGTACACCTGAAACTAACACAGCTTCGTAAATCAACTATACTCCAATAAAATTTTTTTAAAAATAGGTAATAACTAAAAAAAAAAAGACAAAAAATAAAGTAAGTAGCCAAGGGGGTGATGGAATCTATAGCTATCTAACCTCAAGGTTTTACTCATCATCACTTTACTGTACTGTTTCTTGCCTCTCAGCACTCATTGGTGATCATCTTGTAATTGCAATTGTTTTATACTCTAGGAAGTACAACTAACACATAGTGAGATCCTACTTTTAAAAAATGTTCTGCTAAGATCATTTAGATTTATTTCATCTGATCAGCATAAAATGAGACTAAGTGTTATGATTATTCCCAGTTTATAGCTGAAAAACGATGGCTCAGAGCACTGCAACAGCTTGCTGATGCTGAGAGTTAGATGGTGGGTCTACGGCTTGGAGCCTGGCATTGTGATTGCACAGTTCTTCAGAACTATTCTAGGCTTTCTCCCTCTAGAATGCCTAGAATTCATTAACTTAGCACAGTAGATACAACTAGCTCTTCTATAATACCTAAGAAAATTTAAGAGTCTTTTAAGATGTAGTGAATATATCAGTTTTTATTTCAAGCTTTAGTTCAATTATATGAGCGCTAGTTATATAAGAAATGGAGATCTTTATTGGACTACTGAGGGCAAGGTTAAAAGTATATATCAGTGCATCATCTATATATATATATGTGTATATCTACATGATTAAATAGTTTAATAAGTTTTATAATAATTATTATTGTAGCACATGGCATTATCCTATTTCACATGACAAAACATTACGCTGGAATGTTTTATGTTATTGCAGCTAAGTCTTCCAGAACAATAGGACACCATGTTAGTGGGCGAATTAGAATTGCATTAATTGTTCAGTGAATGCCTACGTCTTGCATAGTAACTGATACTACGTGAGCTAGACATAGTCTCGTTGCTGCCCTAGTAATCTTGAAAAGTATAGGTCTAATACACAATATGACCTTGTGGCAGATGCTGCTGGCTGCCCACTTAACAGTCGTTACCCTCCTTATTTCTTGCCAACAGAAACTGATGTGAATCAGACACCGATTAGAAAAACATTCTCAGAAGGTAGGTATGAATCATGATTGGTATAACACGGCAATCTTAGTCTCCTGTACTCTTTCTCGCAGATAGTTTTGGCTTAACGATACAGTTTGGGTCAATATAAGATAGGTAATATCTTCTGTGGGGATTTCTGAAACAGATTTTACTTTAAGCTTGACCAAAAAACACATGCACGAGAAAAGACCACTTATGAAGCCTCTTCTCCTTTCTTCCTGTTTGAATATATTTATCTGAGAATGTGGTGTTGTAGGTGAGGCAGCATCCTTGTGATTCCTAGGGAAAGAGCCTAAGTATGACAGTCACAATTGAGCATGGCTCAGTAACATGACAGATGGACCCATGTCCTTGATAGCAACATTAAGCCACTGCATCAATTTGGATTCACCTGACTCCTTGGTTTATGGTAAATTCGCTGTCTTTGTGGATTCATTCATTGTTTTCCTAGTATGCGATTACTTGTGGATGAACACTCTAACTGGCAAACCCACCCTAACTGTGGGAAGCAAAACCATAGCCCCTTAAGATGCCTCAGTCCTAATCCCTAGAACCTATGAAACTGTTACTCTGTAACATAATTAACGTTAAGGACATTGAGATGGGAGAGTATCCTAGATGGTCCAAGTGAGCCCAACCTACTCAAGAATCCTTAAAAGCACAAAAATCTTCCACAGGCTATAATCAGAGGGAGATATGATTAAAGAAGTAAGGTCAGAGAGATGCTGGCTTTGAAGATGAAGGTGTCCAGGAGCTAAGGAGGATAGAGGACCTTTCGAAGCAGGAAAAAGCAAGGAAACAGTCTTTCCCTTAGAGAATACAAAAAAGAGAACAGATCTGCTGCCCCCTTGATTTTAGCCTTATAAAACTCACTGGGTTTTGGGCTTCTGACCTACAAAACTATAAGATAATACATTTGTGTTGTTTCAAGCCACCAAGTATGTAGTGCCTATTGGAACAGAGATAGGCTCTCACTCTAATTTAATTCTTGTTTCTTTGTTGTTTTCTTTTTTAAAAATATTATTTTCTGTTTTGATTTTTTTGTGTTTATTCTTAATTATTGTCTTTCAACTTTCACTTCTATTGTCAGAATATTTGCTGCTAGTCATTTATTTCCCTTGCTAATTGAGTGTCAACTTACTTTCATGTTGCTGTCTGTAAAATAAGAATAAACAGGCTCTGAGAGAGGCTGGAAAGTTCTTATAGGAATAAAGTGCACTGGCAATTTTAGATCCTAAGACGCCTATTTCTCTTACTTTGCTGGGTCTTGCAAATGTGTTGAACCAGAGTTGTCCATATAGCTCACTCATATTCTTGTATCTTTTTCATACCAAATGCTGAGACAGATTCTAAGACTATTTCAGCTACTCTCTTTATCAAATTTACTTTGCATCCTAACATACTGAAGAAACTTGCCTCAAGTTCCCTAGCGACTCTGTAGGCAAGAGAAAAGTAGAGAGCTCTGCAGTCAGTTGCAAGGGAGCTGTGGATTGGGAAATGGGAGAACTGGGCTCCTCAGTCCTTCCAGCCTCTCACTAATTAACCTCTCACTAATTAGAAATGCCATTCTTAATTACCATCATTTCCCTCTTTAAATGTGGTGAAAGCTAACTCCATAAGGCTCTGGGGTTCCTATACTTTACAACAGCTGTAAATTACCTAAGTGATTAATATGGCCTCTTCCGATGCCCCTGGAGGTCTGCTCTCCCTGGGGAGCAATGATGTCAAACATTGAGCTCAGCATCTTCCGATGGAGTACTTGTTTTCAAGATTTAACTTAATAAAATAATCTGAAATGATGAGAAGCTTGCTCTGAACCTGGTGTGCCATACGGTTCCCAACGAAAGGATGGGTCTCATCTGGCACAGAGAGCAGCCTAGACCTTCTCAACTGTTTTGTCTTATGATGAGATGCCCATTGCCCTCCTGCTTTAAACACCTTTGTGCTGAGTACAAACGTGCCTGTGCTGAAGTTTTGTTCTCTAGAAAGAGAATGGTGGTTACCCTTCATGGCACACATGTGCCTCCCCTTCCCAGCTCACTATTGCTTTCCCCTTCCTCACATCCTCCATCCACACTGGTCTTCTAGATTGAGAATCTCAAATTCCCTCACCCTCCAGGGCCTTTCTCCCACTCTGTTCTCTCAAGTGGAAAGCTCTACCCACCCATCTTAGCCTGGTTAACTCCTACTAGCCTTCTAATTTCACTTCAGTAATGTCTTCTTTCACCAGCCCCTACAACTCAATCAACCCCCACCTCATTGTGCTCTCATATTGTGCTTTTTTATAGCCCTTTTTCCAGGGTCACAAGTTAGTATTTATTTAGCTATTTGATTATTTTTATTTTCCAATGCAATCACAGAAACCAGGACAGTTCTGTGCACACAACTGATGTTCTGTTTGACATATAGTTTAGGCTTAATAAATATTGTTGAATGAATTAGTAAATTAATAATTGAGATAACTAGCTCAGTTGCCGCAGTCTTCTCCTGCCAGCAGCATTTAATGAGACAAAGGGCATTTAAAACTTGGCTATCTGCTAATCAGATTGCCTTTTTCATATAAGTGTCTTCCAAGGATTTTATTTCTCCTATGACTGTTAAGGATGTTCAGAATTTTTGGCATTGTTTTCCTTATTCTCTTCAAATCTTAGAGTTCAAATGGTTTGAGAAATCAGTGTTTTTTTCTCTAGGTGGATGGGTTATAATGCAATGATTCAAGCATAGGGGGATGGCTTTATAGTTAGAGCGATTTAGATAAAAATCATCATCCCTCACTGTAAATATCTGAGTCCTCAGGATCTGAGTATCCTTATCTCTTAAAGGTGAAGTGATATTTTAAAATTGTTCATCATGAGAAAAATACTGTGAACAAGTGACAATGGGTCCACTCTTCAGTAAAGTGCCTGCTACATAATCAGTGTTCAGCAAATCCCATACCCTGGAGAGAAAGCAAGAAAAGTAAGATATCAACAAATAGTCTGTGTCGATCACTGTGGTAGGGAGAATAACCGTCCCCTCCATGTCCATGTCCCTAATCCCTGAAATCTGTGACTATATTACACAGCAAGGGGGGAAATGAGGTTGGTAATCAGCTGATGTTAAATAAAAAGATTATCCTGGATTATCTGGTGGTCTCCGTATAATCACAGTTTTTTAAAAAATTATTTTATTTATTTATTTTTGGCTGCATTGGGTCTTCATTGCTGTGCAAAGGCTTTTTCTCTAGTTGTGATGCTCAGGCTTCTCCTTGCGGTGGCTTCAGTTTTTGAGGAGCACGGGCTCTAGGCCCGCGGGCTCAGTAGTTGCAGCACATGGGCATAATTGCTCCGCAGTATGTGGGATCTTCCTGGACCAGGGATTGAACCTGTGTCCCCTGCATTGGCAGGCAGATTCTTAACCACTGCACCACAAGGGAAGTCCCCACGATGGTTTTCAAATGTGGTAGAGGGAGTCAGAAGGGTAAGCTCAGAGTGATAGAGTGTGAGAGAGACTCAGTGAGACAACTTTGTTGTCTTTGGAGATGGAAAGAGTCCATGAACTAAGGGAGGTGGGCAGCCTCTAGAAGCTGACAAAGGTAGGAAAAAGGATTTTCCTTTTTTTATTTTTTACTTTTATTGGCATATAGTTGCTTTACAATATTGTGTTAATTTCTACTGTACAGCAAAGTGAATCAGCTATACGTATACATATATCCCCTCTTTTTTGGATTTCCTCCCCATTTAGGTCACCACAGAGCACTGAGTTCCCTGTGCTATACAGTAGGTTCTCATTAGTTATCTATTTTATACGTGTTATCAATAGTGTATATTTGTCAATCCCAATCTCCCAATTCATCCCACACCCCCCTTTCCCCCTTGGTATCCATACGTTTATTCTCTATGTGTGTGTCTCTATTTCTGCTTTGTAAATAAGATCATCTATACCAATTTTTTCAGATTCCACATATATGTGTTAATATGATACTTGTTTTTCTCTTTCTGACTTACTTCACTCTGTATGACAGACTCTAGGTCCATCCACGTCTCTACAAATGACCCAATTTTGTTTCTTTTTATGGCTGAGTAATATTCCATTGTATATATGTACCACATCTTCTTTATCCATTCCTCTGTTGATGGACATTTAGGTTGTTTCCATGTCCTGGCTATTGTAAAGAGTGCTGCAATGAACATTGGGGTGCATGTTTCTTTTTGAATTATGGTTTTCTCTGGGTATATGCCCAGTAGTGGGATTGCTGGGTCACATGGTATTTCTATCTTTAGTTTTTCAAGGAACTTCCATACTGTTCTCCATAGTGGCTGTATCAATTTACATTCCCACGAACAGTGCAACAGGGATTTTCCTCTAGAGCCTCCAGAAAGAACACAGCCCTTCTAACACATGATTTTAGCCTGAGAACCTTTTGTTCCTTCTGATATCCATAACTGTAAGATAATTAATTTGTGTTGTTTTAAACCATTAAGTTTGTGGTATTCTGTTACAGCAGCAACAGGAAGCTAATACAATCATTATCATCATTATCAGCAGCAGCTTCTTGCTCTCTCCCACCATATATACTTGTACATGTATTTTTATATATTCAAATTTATAATTACAAACACAAAGAATAAAACCCACATACATGCAAGAGGAAAAAAACACTTAAATTGTAAGACAAAATGGAAAGGATTTTCTTCACATTTAGGAACAGGCATGATTAAAGTGAATCTCCCCTCTGCGATGTTCCCTCAGTAAACGAAATCCTACATCACTGTCATTAATCTGTAATTGTGGCACTAATTTTATGGTGGGATCATGTCTCCCTTATCAATCTCATTTCTTCTACTAGAAGCGGCTTTTTTTTTCACCTTGGAGGTGAGTCTCAGCTGCAGAAATGTGCCCTTCCTACTGGAGAGGTCATGGTCAGCAGAAGGGAGACTCCATTAGCTGGACACATCTGCTTTGCAGGTGTCGGTAAATTCTATACTTGGCTCTTAGGTGCAAAGTTATATGTGCCATCAGTGAATAAATAGACCGGAGAGAATTAAATAGAATTCATACTGGCTGGATGTCAGTCTCATATTAGAAAAGACAAAAAAATAATAATAGACAGAGGAAACTTTACACTGCTAAGCCTTACTGAATAATTTCATTCTTCCCTTGGTTACCTGCAGATGGACGATTCAAAGTTTGAAGGGCATAGCGGCTAGAATACACTACATGATCAATAATTGTTTATTAAACTAATATAGTTTGAGCGTTTTATAGAACAAAAACTGAATTAGGAGAAAGAAAACACTGGAAATGATAGGTATCTTCTACTTCCATTTTGTTTCTACATTTTCTTGTATTTGTGACTTTTTATTATAAAAATGATTAAATTCAGATATTGGGTCTTGGTTTATAAAAGCAATTTGATGTTTCTCTATATGATTAATTAATGTGTTAAACTGTTATTTATTGCTAAATATACTTTCTTAAATATAGTTTCCTCTGCATAAATTAGTTTTTAACCAAAAATATTCTATATTTCCAGACTCCATTATTAACAGCACTCAATGTGGCTTCTTTTTTGCAATATAAAATTGACTCACCCAAAGTACATGGTAACAATCATAAAAAGGAAAGAAAAAAATAGAGCCCCATGATCTCATCATCCTGACTAATCAATTGTTTATTTTTTCGACATTTTCTTGTTTTATATGCACATGGTCCCAAACTAGTTAATACAATTATAACCAAGGAACAGTCTCAAATATTTTATTTTCCAAGATTTCTTATGAAAAATTTCAAACATATAGAAAAGTTGGAAGAATTTTATAGTGAACCCATGTATACCTACCACTTTGATTCTATGATTAATATTTTGCTATACTTGTTTTACAATATATCTACTCATCTATCCACCATAGGTTCAAATCTATATCCTTATTTTCTCTTCTTATTTTGTAGTTAGTGTTTTTCTATGTAGCTGTAATTTCTTCTTAACTGACATTTGTGTTTGCATAGCAGTGGCTGTTTTTTATGAGCAAAGTGAATTTTTCTTTTAAAATGTTATCATAAATGATGTATTGAATTTAGAAACGATTACATTTATGAATAGAATTTACTTTCCAATTATACTTGATAAACATTCATTGAGAACCAATTATGTGCCAGTCAGTGTTGGGTGCTATGGGTATGAAGATGAATAAAATATTTCTTTTGCCATAGGAGTTCCCTACTGGTAGGAGAGACTGCAATTTAATTTTATTCTGTCCAATGCAATAGGATAATTACAACAGTAAAGGTACATACAAAGTTCAGATATAGTGCAGAAAAGGACATCATTAACCTTGCCTGGTCTGACTAGAGAAGACTTCACAGAAAATTTAACATCTTAATTTTATAGAATTCGGTGGCAAAGAAGTTTGGTTCCTCATCAAGAGAGCAATCTGCACTCCCCATACGATCCCACCCCCTTTCTTGTTTAAAGAGCTACAGTTGATTCAATTATCCATAATCAAGTTCTTCAGGGGAGGCAGTTTCAGCCACAGTCCGAGCTTCAGGTTATTAGAATTTGTCTAAAGCCAATCAGGATGGGGCCATTCCCATTATCAATGGTAGGTTTAAGTCCTGACATGTAACATGATTCTGGACAATTAGCCATGATTGAGAAGTATCTAAAGAAGCTTCAGGGGGCTTCCCTGGTGGCGCAGTGGTTGAGAGTCCGCCTGCCGATGCAGGGGACGGGTTCGTGCCCCGGTCCGGGAAGATCCCACATGCCGCGGAGCGGCTGGGCCCGTGAGCCATGGCCGCTGAGCCTGCGCGTCCGGAGCCTGTGCTCCGCAATGGGAGAGGCCACAACAGTGAGAGGCTCGTGTATCGCAAAAAACATAAAAACAAAAAAACAACAAAAAAAGAAGCTTCAGGGAAAGGTTTTCCTTATTCCTTAAACGTAATTTTCAGGAAGGAACAGTTCCTAATTTGTGGCCCATCACACTTGTAACTGGGACCTTGATAAAACTTTGCTATCCTCACTATATTCTCCCTAGGAAAGGGGTAGGAACCTGAACCCTTGATAATATCCATTGAATCAACATATTTTAACCAACTCTAGATCCTGACTACTTCCAGACTTCTTATTATAAAATAATACATCTCTTTGTTATTTAATACATTTAGAGATGGGCTATTGTCACATTGCTATTGCCCCCAAATTAACCTACCTACAACTAATGCATCTAGTTTAAAGAGTAGAGAAGTTGGATGGTGGCAGAAAGACACATGAAACAGAAACATATAGGCCTGTTTATAAAATGTTAAATGGCACTGAATGCTTAGCTTCTAAAATAAAAAGAGGAGGTCAGAGAGAAGAGGGAAAGAAGGCTTGAGAGAGAGAGAGTAGTTATGATGGTGCATAACAGGATAAAACTTGTTTTCACATTTATATGATCAAAGGTAAAGAACATGTGGCTTGGGGCTTTTGAAATAGCCTACTATCTTGAAAATGACACAATTATTGCCCTCATAATTTTTCTTTAGCCTGAAAATTTCAGTGTTATTATACCTCTGGTACCAGATCATAAAATTTTAAATTAGTGACTCAGTAATTTCTTCTCCAAAGGAGAGTATTTTCTTATTATATTAGGCTTACACAATCTACATAAACTTTACCTGTATCAGGGTGACATGATTACTGAATACTATTTTTTCCAGAAAAATTCTACAGCATAATTGAGAACAACATTCTATAATGCAAATATCATCACAAGATAAGAGTAGGTCATAAATCCAGTCAGAGGCCTTCTACTTATTTGTATGATCTTTGTCAAGTTACTTACACTTTCTATATTTTATTTATTCATCTGAAAAAATGAAAGCTGAAAAAATTCCTTCTAAAAAGAAAATTTTTTAAGGAAAGGACACACACAGGTTAGGTGGAATAATTGATATCCGCATGCTTCCATTACTTTCCACTTTTCCTACATGAAAATTATGAATTGATGAGATGTCCACCAGAGTAAAAGCACTGCTTTTGGAAAAAACTGACTATAGCCTGAGTATAACAAACAATATAGATTTGACAGGGGCAGAGTAAAGGGACAAAGTAGGTAATTAGTTAATACTACTAGGGGGTCATAAGTAGAGAAAAAAGTATGGGAGACCCCTGTAAGTTAATGATCACTCAACAAAGCAGGTTTCCTTAATCACAAAGCCAAGCAGGCTTGCTCAGTAACAAAACCATGCAACAGAGGCGTGAGACATGCCCCCAAACAATAAAACGATTGGTGGCATGAGACGTACATCCTGCCCAGTGATGGGCATGGGGAGGACATGCTCCTCTGTGTGCACTAAAAGCAAAAAAATAAGGAAAAGGTGACATTACACTAAAACCTGAGATGATTTACCATTTTAGCATGCGTTACCGCCTTTTGGTTCATTTTCATTGCGCCATGACAATCCCAGCTTGACCATGTAGGGACAAGAAAACTCCCCCGCCTGACGTGGAGGAGGAATGGATGATGGAAGCCTGACGTCTACTCAAGAATGAGAAAAAGGTGGTCTTCTCCCCCTCCCCACTTTTCCTTTGATTATAAAACAGTAGCTCACTAAGTTCTCAGGGAGCGGCACCCTCTCATCTGCCCGACTGTACGCCTCACAAGGATCCTATTCTAATAAATCACTTCTTATCTATCACTCTGCCTCTCTCTGAATTCTTTTTGCACTGAGACATAAAGAACCAGAGCTCCTCGGAGCCCCCTAAATGCCACCTAGTGGTTTCAGCTTGGTTGAGGTAAGTACTGTTGCCCTTCAAGAGCGGTAAATTTTTTTTTTTTTGTAAGTCATGTTTAGTGGTAATTTTTGAGACTCACCAGGCAGTTCAACAATTCATAGTCTGGCGAAAAATGAGCACAACTGGCACCAACACAGACAGACCTAAGCTGGAACATAAGATCTAATTTTTAGAAGCAAAATAATGCAGTTTACCTAACTCTGCTTCAGTTTTGATGTGTGACTTACATTTCAGTGTGTGACAAAAACTCAAACCCAAATGCATCTAGTTCTCTCAGCTGCGATAGCCCCTAAACTAATGGCTCCATGCAAACAACTTTGGGATTCCTGAATTTGGTTCCCTTAAGTTCTCAGGTTTTTCCCAACTCTCAAAACCAAAGCATGTAGGAGTGACTGGGCCATTTGAAAGCCTATTTTGCTAATCAGCCTAGTTCTTATAAGATGCAGTAGTCTCAACATGCATTAATAATTTTTAGTTGCTAAAATGACTTTGTGGACAAATACATTTGGGGAACATTAAGTTAAATAAAGATACATTTATTTCTCTAGTGAAGAACACCTGAGGGCCTTTAATATCATATGGTTTGATATGGCATTTCAAGAGGATGACATGTTTTATAGGGTTTTAAAACTTAAGTTTATTTGAATTAATTTTGGTCCAGACTATCTAACATGTCTAGGGTTTTATGTAGAAAACAGATATATACGTTTAAAACAGCAATTGTTTCTTGGACGACATGCATCAGAATCGCCCAGGGTCTTATTTGACCTGTAGATTCCTAGGCCCACCTGTAAAAATAATGAATCAGAATCACTGATGCCTTGTCCTGGAAATCTGCAGAATAAGCATTGCAGGTGACTCTGATACACCTTAAAATTTGAGAACCTGCACACTGCCTAATATATATGTATACATACTTAATCTTATAGAATACACTGGCTCATTATAAACTATATACACTCTGTTGAATGGCTTTCACTAAATTATGATCTGATATAGTGTCATACAACCCACTTCCAGCAGCAATTTCACTAAATTGTGATCTGATATAGTGGCATACGACCCACTTCCAGCAGCAATGAGTGCTAGAAAATCTCCTTTAGAATTTACCAGAGAGTTGTTGCCAAACATATTAACTTCTGCATTACTTTCTTTGCTCCCTGAAGAAGCATTACCTGAGAAAAAAATTTTGAGAGATAAGTGGCAGAAAGAGTTTTTCTCTTCTAATAGAAATTATAGGCTCCTAACGGAATTGGAAAAAATGCTTTCCTGTGATATTGATTACTAAGAAGCTTGGAAACAAATTCTGGGTTACCTTTAGTAGCTCAAAAAATTGCTATAACCAGGCTATAGGTTTGCATTTGAACCTTCCTTACCTCAGCATTAATAAGTAACATTTATCAAACTGATAATAGTTTACCATGCTCTGTGTTAATCATGTTACATGCAATAACTCATTTAATATTCTAATACTCTATGAATTACATGCTCTGGCTCACATTTTACAAAGTAGGAAACTGAGGTTTAGAGTAATTATAACTCTTGCCCAGATTATGAAGGTAGTGAGATGTAAAGGAGGGATCTGACATCAGAAAGTTCAACTCTGGAGTCGACCCTTGCTATATTTCCTTCCTTTTGTCATAATTATATTATTTTTTCAAGAAAATATTATCTTGGTAAGCTACCATAATGTTTTGTGAAAAATGATATAATTTAAAAAAACATGTCGGAAGAGGAGCAAACTATAAAATAAATGTATAAATGTATTTCAATATTGAGGTAATGTAATTATCTGAATATTTTGGGATGTACAACATAAGAACAAGAATTGAATTTTGTTTTCCTCTTCTGTTGACTTCATGTTTGGGACTGAATAACAATACTCCCGATTTTAAGTAGTCAATAATTATTCCACCTAGTTTCTTTGAAACAATGATATATAACCAGTGATCATAGTTTTCATTTATAATTCAATTGGTGTTTATATTTTAGATAAATTGTTAAGACTCACTTGAGATACATATGCAGTGTCCACAACACACTTTCAAAATAGTGGATTCAAAATTGAACACATTTTAATTCGTCATACTTTCTCCCTGAAGAGGCAATAGCAATCACGTCTTAGAATTTTATCTTATAAAATTGAAGAGGTTCGGTTAGTTTACCAAGATCATGAATATCAAAGGCAGAATTATAAATTAAACAAGGTGTTTTTATAGTCCAAAGCCCATGATTTTCACAACTCACCATACCTCTGAAATATATTTTTAAATTTTTAAAAAACAAATTGAGGACCCATAATTTTTCACTTTCACAAAATTACAATGATCCAGAGACTAAGTTTGGGAAAAATAATGTTGACAGAATCAACTGTAGACTGCAATGGAGATTTTTAGTGGAAATACTTAAGGGAAGCTTTAAGGAACTGCAATTAGGGAATACGATCAACACAGCCCAAAATAGGACAAGACTTTCTTCTTTTTCCTCATTAGTACTTTTCATTGTTTGACCCATATCCTTAATTGCAGTAAGCTCAGTTGCAGATACAGGATGAAAGTGGGGAAAATGTTAAGTTCTCTAAAATGTAATCTTTTGGGACACAACAATTACCAAAAATTTCATTTTGGTTGCTTGAGATGGTGATTATTATAATTTATGGTAAAACATTCAGCAAATCACCTGCTGATTGGGATAGCTAAAGAAAATAACTGGCTTTTTCATAAAACAATTTTTTATTCAATCAGAAGAAATACCTACTTTTAAAATTTTTTTAAATAGGAAAAAATGATTTACAAATGGGTATTTAGAAGTGAAGACAGAGAATGTAGCAATAATTTTTTGAGAAACTGTGTCTATTTGCAGTTGGGTACCTACCCTAAATGACACTCCTAGATTACTCTAGGGTAGAATGAGTTTACATAGTTTATACTCATTTTGGCAGGTTTTCAGATTAATGAGACTGTTTTGGAAGGGAAGTGGTGAGAGAGGATTAATGTTGATAAAGACCTGTCATTCTATTTTTTAGAGGAAAATAAAAGGTTTCATAGGAAATATCAATGAATAGACTACTCATAAAACATTACTATGATATTCCACTGTGTGGTGGACACACTAGAATTGGGATGACCCCCAATGAGTCACATATTTATATAACTGTCTCCTCCTGATTGCAGGCTGAACCTGTGACTTGCTTCTAACTAACAGAATATGGCAAAGGTGAAGGGATATTACAATAGTAATTAAGGTTGCAAATCAGTTGATTTCGAAATGATGAAAAGGTAGCTTATTCTAAGTGGGTCTGCCTTAATCAAGTGAAAGCCTTAAAGAGAGATCCTCCTGCATGACCAAATATGTTGTAAGAGGCATGCGGCAGGTCACATGGCAGAAAACTACAAGTAGCCCCTAGGAAATGAGAGTAGTCCCTGATTGACAGACTACAAGAGAATGGGACCTCCGTCCTACAACTGCAAGGAAGGAAAAGAATCCTGCCAACAACCAAATGAGTTTGAAAGAGGACTTGCAGTTCGGATGCAGCCTCGTTGATGCTTTGATTACAACCTTGTGAGACCTTGCACAGAGGACTCCTCTGGATCATACCCAGACTCGTGAACCAAGAAAACTATTAGATAATAAATGTATTTAATTGTAAGCCCCTGAGTTTTTTGTAATTTGTTAAGCAGTAATACATAACGAATGCACACTACTTGAACTCTTTAATGCATACTCCTCCAGAGAAAAATAAATAATGGAGGCCTTTTTGTGGAAAATGAGATCTCTCAGTCATCTCTCACCCTCTTCTCTGATGTTCCCAGAAACATGCACTTTGCTCTTACCATCCTGAGCTATTTGCTGTTTGTATGACCTGCTCTTTCACAACTCAGAATTTGTACAGGTGGCACCTTGTCCAGGAATGCCCATTCCCATTGTGGTAAATCTTCAGGATTCAGCTTTAGTGGACATCTACTGTTTTGGCCTAAAAAGTATTTATTCATTTTGAATTTGTTAATCATGTATCCCACTCTCCAATTCTGAGCTCTCATGGTTGACAAGGAGCAAATTCCACCTTTGGTTCAAAGGATGAGAAAGATAACTCAGTTTTTTTCTGATCAGATCATCACATTTCCTTAGCCACAGTGATTAGGTCAGGAATACATGCATATATAGTCAGATTAGCCTCGATACACCTCAAATCAAGAATTTGTATAAAACTATTAGGAAGGAGTCCCTATTTTTGCTAGAACTATATGAAGCCCAGATATAGAAAGAGCTCTTTGGAACTACCTCTTGAGACCTAACAAAGATGCCAATGCAGAAGAAAGCAGAAATAAGGGATGCCTGGAGAAGTACTTGCCCCAATAATATCACTTGGACATTTAGATAAGCCATGCCTGAATGTTCCCTTGGATAATCACTCATCTTTTAATTGAGTAATATAAACCTAAAACGGTGACACCATACCACTAGCTAATTAATTCCACATATATTTAGTAAGTATTATTTGTAAGGCTGTGTAAAAGGCATTTTGAGGACCGTTCAGATAAATCAGAAGTGGTCACTACCTTTGAGGGATCATAAAATTATAAAGGGAGCATAATTTTGAAAAACTAATAGTTATTAATGCAAAATATCATGAAAGAAAAAGAAAGCTGAAATCTGAAAATAAAGAACATTTTTGGTAAGATAACACTTGACTTGTTATCACTGATGATAATCATGGATGGGTTGGATTTTCACACATGTAAATGTATGAGAGGGTTGAGATTACTCCTTGTTGAAGCTAAATATTGTTAAATAACCCATGAGGGCTATAAGACTGGGCTAATGGCAATTATTCTGATGTCGATGAGCATGACTATTCATCAGGAAAGCGGTTCCAGAATGAAAACAAGCAGCTTAGAGTTGCACAGAGGCTTACCTTTACATACAAGAGATTTAGATATAGTTTAATAAGCGAGAGCAAATATTTATACGTATTGAGGATGATGTTCAGCCTCATTATACACTTCAGGATAATGGTACTCAAAATTTAATGAGCACTGGAACAACGAGATATACCTGCTAAACATGCATACTCCCAGACCCACCCATAAATATTTTTATTCCTTAAGTCTGGGGAAGAGCCTGCAAATATGTATTATTTGTATACGTTCAAAGCAGGGCAAGCATCAGTGGACCATTTAGGGCCCAAACAAGGAAAATTTAAAGCGTGAATGAAAGTGCTATTTATAACTATTTCTAATAGACATACATTGGGAGTGTCTCTAGTAAATCAAGACGTGTGGTATCTTGGTTAGACTTCCTCCACAAGCAGAACCTGAGATAAGGACTTGGGGCCAGATGGTTTATTGGGAAGAGCAACAGTGATGGAACAGATGGAGACAAGGATGAAGAGAAAATGTTACTGAGCTGATTCATGTTATGGGCAGATTAGTTTGATAGAATTTATAAATGGTACTATTTTGGAGAGCATTACAAATTTCAATTTTCTTAGCAAAAGGAAATGAGGAAATCATTAACTCATTAATAAAAAAACATCATTAACTTAAAAGTAAAGGGTGGTTGCAAAGCGAGGATAGGTTTTACATTTGAATCGAATGGATTAGAAGTGACAATAAGTACAAAGATGCAAGTCTGGAATCCTGAAGAAGGAATAATGATAGAGAGTAACTTTGGGAAGTATCTACATAGGCATAATAGATGAAGCCTCAGGAAATAATGAAATCACTCAAAAAGAAATGGGGAAGGAATCTGGACAACAACCACCAGCAGTGACTGAAGAGAGACCGGAGGATAAATCTATCCTCTATCATTCTAACTTATTTGGGGCATGTACTGAGCTCCAGTTTGCTTTGTATCTTTGACCAACCAGAAAGACTTAGCAACTATTAATTAAAAATAAAAGTTAAAAGCTGGGACTTAGCTAGCGGTCCAGTTGTTAAGACTCCCCGCTTCCAGTGCAGGGAGCACAGGTTCAATCCCTGGTCAGGGATCTAAGATCCCGCATGCCGCACGGCGTACCCCCCCCTCCAAAAAAGAATTGTTTTAATAAATAAATAAAGTTAAAAGCTAAAAAAATTAATAATAATAAAGAGTGTAGGAGTCAAAAAAAAAAAAGTACTAGAAGAAGAGATCGTGTCTTGCTTCCTAGGCCAGACAGAAACCACAATTTGCAAATAATATAAAGAAACACCCTCAAGAAAGGGTTTGGTCAATGTTTGTGCTTCTCCCAGTTAACTGTGGCTCTCTGGGAGGGTGATCCACTAACAGAAGGAATAAGTTCTGGTGAAGCTCAAACTGTGCATGTATAAAGAGAGATATGGATTAGTACTCCTAGCAGCTCAACCTTGGGTCGTGGCGTAAAGCTACTTGCTCAAGAAAGATGGCAGGGGCTCTGTCTTTACTGGCAGAATGTGCACAAGCCAAGATATGGACAAAGACCACCACGGAAATGCTGCAGGAAACGCTGGATACATACGTGACCTTTGCGTATGCAACTGACTGGGAATTTGAAATAACATGGCAAGTTTTCTACGTGACCAGAAATCACTGCTCTTTAGCCAAGGGGAGAAACATGGACTAGTAAGTCTATTTTCTAAAGCTAAGAACAGGGACAAAGAACAGTTTTATTGTCCCAGGCTTCGATCTGGGACTTGGCTGTTGCAGATCAAACAGAGACGATGAAGGCATACCTCTGATTTATAGATGACTTACATGAAAAAAAGCAAAACAAAACAAAACAAAAAACTAGGAGTAAGACACCACAGATTTTATAGCCATCGTTCTCCAGGTGTCCTGGAAGGAAGAGGGTGACACCTAGACATATTAACTTCTGCGTCCCCCGCTCAAGCCAGAACCTGATACTATATTGTACTCAAGCAGATGCAGAACAGTTCCTAGTAAAAGTGTGGACCTCTTGATTTGAATTTCAGGAGAAGAATGTCTTGTGGGTTAAGAGTATTTTTTTTTTTTTTTTTTGCGGTACGCGGGCCTCTCACTGCTGTGGCCTCTCCCGTTGCGGAGCACAGGCTCCGGACGTGCAGGCTCAGCGGCCATGGCTCACGGGCCCAGCCGCTCCGCGGCATGTGGGAGCCTCCCGGACCGGGTCACGAACCCGCGTCCCCTGCATCGGCAGGCGGACTCCCAACCACTGCGCCACCAGGGAAGCCCAGTTAAGAGTATTTTTGCACGTACTGCCTGGTTTCATATATCAGTCTGGCAGTTTACTAGATATGTGGTCTTGAACAAAGTATTTAATTCAGTTTCTCCATATTTATAACAGGTGATAATAGTACTACCTAAATTATAGAGTTATAGGAAGATATTCTTAACATTCATGTAAAGCACCCACATTGCCTGGGCCATAATTCTTACCACAGAATACAGATTCAATAAAGACACAGACCTACTAGAGAATGGACTTGAGGATATGGGGAGGGGGAAGGGTACGCTGTGACAAAGTGAGAGAGCGGCATGGACATATATACACTACCAAAAGTAAAATAGATAGCTAGTGGGAAGCAGCTGCATAGCACATGGAGATCAGCTCGGTGCTTTGTGACCACCTAGAGGGTGGGATAGGGAGGGTGGGAGGGAGGGAGATGCAAGAGGGAAGAGATATGGGAACATAAGTATATGTATAACTGATTCACTTTGTTATAAAGCGGAAACTAACACACCATTGTAAAGCAATTATACTCCAATAAAGATGTCAAAAAAAAAAAAGAATACAGATACAATAATGTAAGCTAGTCTTATTACCGGTACCCAAACATCTTTATAACATAGGAATGTGATATAAAATTATTTTCATTGTACACTTCAGGCACAAAAGCAAAGTAGTCATAGTAGCTCCTAGTGTGATTACATGAGAGATAATTAAAAAAAACAAAGGAAGAAACAGGTGAGAGAATGTAAGATAGGTTGGAGGGGGAGGAAAAAATGAAATACTTTTGGGTGAGAAAATGAAATCGTCACCTACGCCAATACAGAAGATGAATGCATCTAGGGTTTGGTGCCTGAGGTCACCTAGTACGCTGCTAGGCACCTGTGACGGCATAGTCAGTGGGGCTTCAGAGGCTGGGATATTGATGTCCTGGCCCAAGGATGCTCATACAGACCTGACAGGGCTGAACAGCATGGTGCTTGTTAGATGGTAATTCTAGTTGATGAAGTAGGTTAATACTATGTTTAGTTTGAAATAAAGAAGGGAGAACAGTGGTTGTTATACACTTTGGGAAGACCTTTGACTTGGAAATTAGAAATAGGAGGGTATAGTGGGTTGAATGTATCCTTCAAAACCCATGCCTTCTCAGAACCTGAGAATGTAACTTTACTTGGAAATAAGGTCTTTAGGGATGTAATTAGTTAAGATGAAGTCATACCAGATTAGGGTGGGCACTAAATCCAGTCACTGGTTTCTGTATAAAAAAGAACAAACCAGTTCATGCTTTTCTCTTTCTGACTTACTTCACTCTGTATGACAGTCTCTAAAAATGACCCAATTTCATTCCTTTTTATGGCTGAGTGATATGCCATTGTATATATGTACCACATCTTCTTTATCCATTCCTCTGTTGATGGACATTTAGGTTGTCTCCATGTCCTGGCTATTGTAAATGGTGCTGCAATGAACAATGGGGTGCATGTGTCTTTTTGAATTATGGTTTTCTCTGGGTATATGCCCAGTAGTGGGATTGCAGGGTCATATGGTAATTCTATTTTTAGTTTTTTTAAGGAACTTCCATACCATTCTCCATAGTGGCTGTATCAATTTACATTCCCACCAACAGCGCAAAAGGGTTCCTTTTCTCCACACCCTCTCCAGCATTTGTTTGTAGATTTTCTGATCATGCCCATTCTACCCGGTGTGAGGTGATACCTTATTGTAGTTTTAATCTGCATTTCTCTAATAATTAGTGATGATCCAGTTTGCAAGGCACAAACAGAGACACAGATGTAGAGAACAAATGTATGGACACCGAGGGGGGAAAATGGTGGGGTTGGGAGTGGTGGTGGTGATGTGATGAATTGGGAGATTGGGATTGACATATATACACTAATATGTATAAAATAGATAACTAATAAGAACCTGCTGTATAAAAAATAAATAAATAAATAAAATTAAAGGAAAAAAAAAGGTCAGATACACAGAGATACCACACACATAAAGGGACTGCAGTGAAGCCTCTTTCTACAAGCAAAACAAGACCAAGGGTTGCTAGGAGCCACTAGAAACTAGGAAGAGACCAGGGAAGACTTTTTATCCTCTAGAGATTTCACAGGAGAGTGACTCTCCCAATATACTGATTTTGGACTTCTAGTCTCTATAACTACGAGAGAATACATTTCTGTTGTTTTAAGCCACCAAGTTTGTAGTGGTAGTTTGTTCTGGAAGCCCCAGGAAAGAAAAACAGAGGCTGAAAACTTTCTTTTTTGTACAGGGTGGGGAGAAGTATATATGTATATGAGGGTGAGAGAGGTATATATATTTTCCTCCAAACTCTTAATTAAAAAAAAAAAAATCGAAGGAAGAATAAAGTGATGACCTATATAAACCTATGTAGATCCTCTAAATATTCATATCCTGCCACATTCTGTTTATTTCTATGTGTGCCTAACTATCTTTTTCTGAACAACTTGAAATTAAGTTGATGTCATCACATGTGAATTTAAGAAAATTCATTCTTAAATACTTCAACATGCATCTCCCAAGATAAGGACATTCTCATACAGAACCATAATGCCATGATCACATCTAAAAAATTAACAATAATTCCATAGTCTAATTAATAGATTACATTTCACTTTCTACAACTGCCTCCAAAATATCTATTTTAGTCTTTTAATCCAACATCCTACCAAGTATCATACATTACATTTGGTCCTCGTATCTCTTTAGACTCTTTTAATCTGGAATAAGAGTGCTGTGTTTTCACTTGGTTCTTTGTTCATCGTGGTATTGGTATTTTTAAAAGTGCAAGATAGATGTTCTGTAGAATTCCTGCATACTGCATTTATCTTCCTAAAACTGAGTTTTAAAATTACTAAATGCTTCAACTTCTAATTCTCATTTCCCAGACTAAATGATAACTACATGTCTCAAATCGTATTGTAAAAGAAGACAGAAAGGAAGAGGAATAGGAGGAGAAGGAAAGGAAAAAGAGGAGACAAACAACTGCATACCCTAATTATCAGCAATCACAAAATCCACCATAACCAAGCAATTAATTTAGTTAAATATTTCTAAAACATAGTCTATGATACTATAAAAATCAGCTGAGCAAGTTAGAAAACAGAAATGACAACAAATCAGTGATCCTACATATGAAAGAGTTTGCTCTTATAATTTTCCTAGTAGGAATCCTCTGAGGTTTACTTTTTCAATATTAATGAATCAGAATTCTAGATGTTTGGAGGATGGGATGGTCTTGGTAAAATGTTTGGAAGAGGTTTAATAATGTATTTGGGGTTCTTAGTGCTTAGTAGAAATTAACTCTCCTCTAACTCACTGTTCTATGCATTCATTTGGAAATTCATTCTGATAATTACATATATGAAACCATTTCATCTTAATTCAATCTTGCGAATTTGGTATTTTCATTTTCATTTAATTTTATTTATTTTTAATTTATTTTTATTTTTGACTGCATTGGGTCTTCGTTGCTGCGCACGGGCTTTCTCTAGTTGCGGCGAGCGGGGGCTACTCTTCGTTGACGTGCGCGGGCTTCTCATTGTGGTGGCTTCTCTTGTTACGGAGCACGGGCTCTAGGCGCATGGTACTTGTGGCTCGCGGGCTCTAGAGCACAGGCTCAGTAGTTGTGGCGCATGGGCTTAGTTGCTCTGTGGCATGTGGGATCTTCCCGGACCAGGGATCGAATCCATATCCCCTGCATTGGCAGGCGGATTCTTAACCACTGCGCCACCAGGGAAGTCCCTCATTTTAAATATAAGGAAAACAAAGCTCAGGAAGGGTAAACAACTGGCCCCAAATCAGCCATCTAATTCTTGAACAGGCAGGACTAGATTCCAGTTATCTGTCCTACAAGGTCTTTCAAAATCTTAGAAAGAAAGTTTTCTGTGATTATACTAACGTGATATACAGTTTATAATGACTCTGAAGGAATGTGGGAAAAAAACATTAGCTCAAATTCTAAGCATCTTACCAAGCATATTAGAATCATTTGAAAAAAAATCTGTTGAACGAAACCTTTTTTCCTTTATTGTCCATACTGTAAAATTCCAAATGCAATGCTATGAATGTCTGTCACATTCATTAAGTGCTATTATGTTAGAAGTTTACCTTCTAATTTGGCAGAACTTGGTGGTGTTGACCATATTCTTTGTGTGCTAGTCCCAAGTGTGGCTAGACAAACAGAACTGTAATGAAGTATAATTTATCCTTGTTTCTTCTCTATTGTAATTTTTTCTCAATACCTACATTTGATGGTGGAACTTTTGAAACATGTAATTTTATGCTACAGAATGGCTTATGATAATTTTCTTACTCCTTCTCTTGGACTTGAGTGTTGTTGTGTCTGTAAAACATTTTTAATATACTCAAAATCTAGGACCATATGCACAACTTCCTGTGTTTCTGAAGTTATTTAGAATTTTGCATGACATAAAAAAAACACAACAATTTCCATTGGCTTAATAAAGTAGAAGTTTGTTTTCTCAGGTAATAGGAATTCTTGAGTTAAGCAGCTGTGTTGATTCAATGGCTCACGAATGTAGGACTAGATACTGAAGCCATCACCTTGTGACCATCTGGGAGAAACCAACATATTTATGTTATAGCACCAATGAAGGACAGAGATGCAAGGCAAAAAGTATCATGCCAATGGAGTGTGTTCCTTTAAAGAGCTTTACTTAACCCCTACCATATGACTTTCTCGTGCATCACTCTGGCTAGAATTAGGCCACATGATCAACCTTATCTGCAAGGGAAACTAGGGACCTTTTCAGCTAGCAAATGTGCTCCCCTAAATACAATCCGGGTTCGGTTGATATAGAAGACCGGTTACTAGGTTCAGTTGACTGGTCATATATTTTTGTTTGGTTTCCCAGTGTATATAAAGCTATGCTTACATTATACCATAGTCTATTAAGTGTGCAATACCATCACTTCTAAAAAATGTACATAACTTAATTAAAAAAAAACTTTATTGCTAAAAATTGCTAACCATTATCTAAGCCTTCAGTGGGTCGTAACTTTTTTTGTTGCTGGAGGGTCTTTCCTTGATGTTGATGGCTGCTGACTGATCAGGGTGCTGGTTGCTAAAGTTGAGGTGGCCATAGCAATTTATTAAAATAAGACAACATTAAAGTTTGCCTCATCAATTGACTCTTCCTTTCACAAGCGATTTCTCTGTAGCATCCAATGCTGTTTGATAGCATTTTACCCACAGTAGAGCTTTTAAAAGAAATTGGAGTCAATCCTCTCAAAACCTGCCTCTGCTTTACCAATGAAGTTTATGCAATATTCTGAATATTTTGTTGTTGTTTCAACAATCTTCACAGCATCTTCACCAGGAGTAGATTCCATCTCAAGAAATTACTTTCTTTGCTTATGCAAAAGAGGCAACTCCTCATCTGTTCAAGTTTTACCATGAGATTGCAGCAATTCAGTCACATCTTCAGGCTCCAGTTCTAATTCTAGCTCTCTCACTATTTCCACCACATTTGCTGTTACTTTCTCCACTTACGTCTTGAACCCCTCCCCTCAAAGTCATCCATGAGGGTTGAAATAAAATTTTGGCCTCTTCTCAAGAATCATGAATGTTCTTAATGGCATCTAGAATGGTGAATCCTCATGAATTCCAGAAGGGTTTCAGTTTACTCGCTTAGATCCATCAGAGGAATTACTATCTATGACAGCTACAGCCTTACAAAATACTTTTCTGTTTCTGAAATAACAAGACTTGAAAGTTGAAGTTACTCCTTGATCCATGGGCTGCAGAATGAATACTCTGTTAGCAGCATTAAAGCAACATTAATCTCATTGTACATCTCCATCAGAGCTCTTGGGTGACCAGATGCATTGTCAGTGAGCAGTAATATTCTAAAAGGAATCTTTTTTTCTGAGCAGTAGGTCTCTACAGTGGCCTTAAAATATTCAGTAAACCATATTGCAAACAGATGTGCTGTCATCCAGGCTTTGCTGTTCAATTTATAGAACACAGACAGGGTGGATTTAGCATAATTCTTAAGGGCCCTAGGATTTTCAGAATGGTAAATGAGCATTGGTTTCAACTTAAAGTCACCAAAGTCACCAAGCATTAGCTTCTAATAAAAGAGTCAGTCTGGGGCTTCCCTGGTGGTGCAGTGGTTGAGAGTCCACCTGCCAATGCAGGGGACATGGGTTCGTGCCCCGTTCCAGGAAGAGCCCACATGCCACGGAGCGGCTGGGTCCATGAGCCATGGACGCTGGGCCTGCGCGTCCAGAGCCTGTGCTCCGCGGCGGGAGAGGCCACAGTGGTGAAAGGCCCGCATACCACACACACACAAAAAAAGAGTCACTCTGTCCTTTGAAGCTTTGAAGCCAGGCATTGACTTCTCCTCTCTAGCTATGAAAGTCCTAGATGGCATCTTCTTCCAATAAAAGGCTGAACACTGAAAAACTCTTGTTTAGGTAGCCACCTTCATTAATCTCAGCTAGATCTTCTGGATAACTTGCTGTAGCTTCTGCATCAGCACTTGCTGCTTCACCTTGCACTCTTATGTTATGGAGATGGCTTCTTTCCTTAAACCTCATGAACCAAGCTCAGCTAGCTTCAAATTTTTCTTCTGCAGCTTCCTCACCTTTCTTAGCCTTCACAGAACTGAAGAGAGTTGGGGCCTTGCTCTGGATTAGGCTTTGGCTGAAGGGAATGTTATGGCTGGTTTAATCTTCTATTTAGAAGATTAAAACTTCCCCATATCAACAATAAGGCTGTTTCACTTTCTTATCACTTCTGTGTTTACTGGAGTAGCACTTTTAACTTCCTTCAAGAACTTTTCCTTTGCATTTCCAACTTGGTTAACTGGCACAAGAAGCTTAGCTTTCAGCCAATCTCAGCTTTCAATTTGCTTTCCTCACTAAGATTAATCATTTCTAGCTCTTGCTTTTTTTCCTAGTTTTTAATTTAAAGTGAGAGACATGTGACTCTTCCTTTTACTTGAACACTTAGAGACCATTATTAGGATTATTAACTGGTTTAATTTCAATACTTTTGCATCTCAGGGAATAGGGAGGCCCAAGAAGAGGGAGAGAGACAGGGGAATGACTGGTTGGTGCAGCAGTTACAACACACATAACATTTATTGATTAAGTTTTTTCTTATATGGGCATGGTTCATGGTACCCAAAAGCAATTACAATAGTAACATCAAAGTCACTGATCACAAATCACGATAGCAAATGTAATAATACTGAAATGTTTTGAAATATGAGAACTACCAAAATGTGACATAGACAAATGAAGTGAGCAAATGCTCTTGGAAAAATGGTGCCAACAGACTTGCTCGACACAGGGTTGCCACCAACTTTCAATTTGTAAAAAAAATGAAGGATCCGTGAGGTGCAACAGAGCAAACTGCAATAAAACAAGGTATGCCTGTATTTATTTCTATTAGTGATACCATCATCGTGTCACCAGATGGGAAACTGCTGATCAAGACTCTCGAAGACTGTAGTTTTTCAGAAACAGATTACAAAATATTTGTAACATACTGTAAAAGTTAAATATAGATATAGCTATAGATGCAGTGGTATATTTTTAATTTACCATCCTTATTGGAGTATAACTGCTTTACAATGATGTGTTAGTTTCTGCTTTATAACAAAGTGAATCAGCCATACATATACATATATCCCCATATCTCTTCCCTCTTGGTCTCCCTCCCTCCCACCCTCCCTATCCCACCCCTCTAGGTGGTCACAAAGCACTGAGCTGATCTCCCTGTGCTATGAGGCTGCTTCCCACTAGCTATTTATTTTACATTTGGTACTGTATATATGTCAATGCTACTCTCACTTTGTCCCAGCTTACCCTTCCCCCTCCTCGTGTCCTCAAGTCCATTCTCTAGCAGGTCTGCGTCTTTATTCCCATCCTGCCCCTAGGTTCTTCATGATCTTTTTTTTTTTTTTTAGATTCCATATATATGTGTGGATGAAGACAATGTGGCACATATATACAATGGAATATTACTCAGCCATAAAATGAAATTGAGTTATTTGTAGTGAGGTGGATGGACCTAGAGTCTGTCATACAGAGTGAAGTAAGTCAGAAAGAGAAAAACACATGCTGTATGCTACTGATATACTTTTAAAATGACATTTTTTTAAGCCATGCAATGTCAAAATTTGTACCTATGCAGACACTAGTTAATAGATTTACTGTTGTGTGTGTACGTGTGCAGTTTTCTGAAAAACAGAAATTTTTAAGGTAGAAATTTAGGATTATTATACTTACTCCAGCTCCAACCTTACCCACAGTACAAATGATACACTTATATTAATACACACACACACACACACACACACACACACACATGCCCACATAAACATGCATATCTCTCAATATGGAGGTCTCAATATCTAACAAAGTACTCAAGGGGATGAAACATCTTGTTTGGGGGAAATCTATAAAGTATTTAAATATCTGTTTCTAACATGACAAAGAGTATGATATTTAATATCATCATAAAATTATTCAAAACATATCAAAACTCTAAATACAACAAAATGTTCAGGAAAAGACGTGCATAAGAAGATGTTAAAGATGTTTATAAATCAATTAAATTGCACAATTCAAAACAATATTTCAATCTAATTGATTTGCAGAATTAACTCTAGGTTATTCAAGAGAAAACTGACTTATTATTTATCAAATAGCAAGCAAGAATTATCAGAAACACTAAAGAGAACACGTAAAATGCTAAATTGTTTTTGAGTTTTAGATCTTTCTGACAGCAAACTTAAAGCAGATTTATCAAAAGTAAGTTCTTTGATTTCAGGGTTGGCTAAAAGTAAAATAGATCTTTAAAGTCTGTCACCATAGTTTTTTGTCAAATTGACAGAGATGGTCCAGTTCACTTTGTTTCTGGAGCTTACATTATTTTTTCCTCCTAAGGAGAAAACAAACTCATTCCAAATAACCCCAAACCAATATACTACATCTTAAAATTACTAATCTATTTTATAACATCACATACCTCTATGTGTTTCACATTTTGTATATTTTACCATAGGTTTTATTCTGGAAATGCATGAAGAATGATGAGGAATGGGATGTAAATTCCAATAGAATGTTTTAAGAAACTTATTTTGGATTTAGATGTTTAATAACCAAGCAAATACTATTTAAGCATGTGTCATTCTCAGTGAAGCTCTCAAGAAAATGTGGTGGGATTTTAGAATTAGAATTATGGATCACTTTTTATCACACAGTAAGCAAATGATAGACCTGAAATTCGAACTTAACTCTCCTACAGTGATGTCTACTCTTTTCTATTATTTGTCTCCAAATATAGCATCCAGATTAGCTTCACTATATTGGACAGACAATACTGTACTTTAAACATAACACAGACAGAATATTAACTTGGTTTAAATCTGGAGACAATATTAATTTCATCAGAGATTAACTGCGGAAATTAGAACAGTTTGTTGTACATCATACATTCCCCAATTCTATTTATGCAATTGATTTTGGGTTTTTTTTTTACATCATGAAATGCCTTACTCACTCTTTTGGTGTTTTTCTTCTTGATGAAATTCATAAACTTGCAAGTAAAATTTCAAGAAAGACATAATTTAGCTGACTTTATCAGATTACATTGCAAATAACTAAGCTCTTAAAAAACTTAGAATATTTAAAGATGTGTTCTGATTTCTATATACGTCACGATCCAAAGTAACTACTATAAATTTATATTTCTTTCTAATTTTAATGTGGATTTTGGTCAAGCTTACTAAGGTAAAGGGTAACTAAATTAATCTAACACTTCTTAAGCAGTGAGAATAACATAAATTTGGAGTGCACCCCAGAAAAAAAGCAAAATTACCACTGATTGCAATAATTTTTACAACAATATAGATTTTGGTGATAAAATATAATGACTTAAAAGATATTCCTCTTCCTAGATCAATTATATTTATGAAATGGAGGTTTCTTTGAATCATCTTTACTTTTTCACATCCAGCCTTCCACATGTATGGATTATTTCCAGATATCTCTTTGCTAGTGAATGGTGTCCCTCGTTTATAGTTGTTAAAGTAAACAAAGTAAAAATGATAAATACAAGAGGGCTTACTTATTGTAGAATTAATTTTATTCTGATGGCCATTGGTTGTCGAGATTCAAGTCCTAAATTCCAGTAGAGTCCATACCTATAGAACATTCTAGGAGTGACGAGTGATTGAAGTGAGGTGGTAAGAAAATTTTATGATGGGGAGTAGAGATTAAGTAGAATTAAATACTTTATTTCTTATGTATGTTTATTTTTCCACTACAAACTTCTAAAAATATATATCTTTTCAGTACCAAGAATGATCTGAAAGCAGTCTGAACCTCATGGACTCAGCTGATAATGAATGACAAGTTGGGGGACTCAGCCAGGAATTTAGATTCACCTCACTATCTCCTCTACCTTGCTCTTCTCTTAAGAAGAAGGATACTAAGTGTGGACCATGGATACATAAATACTAATTAGACAAAGAAATGGAGGATAGAGTTTTTGATGTTAGGGGGAAACTCTTTCTTTTGCTCTCTTTTTCTCTTTCTCTGTCTTTGTCTCTCTCTCCCTCCCTCACACTCCCCTCATACCCCTGCAATTCTTAGTGTAGTATCTTTGAATTTTCAGATTGTTTCACTCTTGATATTATTTTATGCAATAAAATGTGACGTGTTTGGGGCTGCCTCCTGCTCATCAGGGATCTTGCTCTGGAATTACATAAGAATATGAGAATTACAACAATCCTACTCAGGGTCTCATTGAGAAACTTTCTTTTCTTGGCATGTTTATCCTTGGGTTTATTTTCTAAACATTTTTTGTCACTGAAATAAGAGCTTGTACAGGTTATTATTTCCTAGGGTGAGATAAGTAAATGAAACAACAAAAAAGGAGTCTTTGACAAAACAATTTCTGATCTAACATACATTTAGGTTGTCTCAGTTTTGTCAAGCAATGGTTTCATAAGCATATTTACAAATATATCCTTGTGTGCTATGTGCTAGTACAACTCTTTCTGTAGTGTGGATTCTAGAAATGAAATTGGCTAGGAAGTGGGTAAACACATTTAAAATTTTTTTTTTCTTTCGGTACGCGGGCCTCTCACTGTTGTGACCTCTCCCGTTGCGGAGCACAGGCTCCAGACGCGCAGGCTCAGCGGCCATGGCTCACGGGCCTAGCCGCTCTGCGGCATGTGGGATCTTCCCGGACCAGGGCATGAACCCATGTCCCCTGCATCGGCAGGTAGACTCTCAACCACTGTGCCACCAGGGAAGCCCCATATTTTAAAATTTTAATACCTCCAAGTTGACTTCTGAATTTTTTTTTTTTAACCAATATATGCTCCTGCTGCAATGTTTGAGCAGCTCTTGAAATTCCTTTGCCAATACCTAAACATGTTTTAGAGGATGGAAACACTATAGACCATGAAACTGTCATCTAAAGCACCACAAAGTTTTGGTCCATGTAAGTTTAATCTCGTATCAAAATGAATAAAAACTATTACATGTACACTTGGCCATTATGCAGAATGGTCATTAGCTCTCTCTATATGAGAGAGGTAGAGATAGAAACTAACAACTTTTCTCAAATATAACTTAGAGCAGTTAAATAAAATTGACCTTTCTTTTGTCTTTCTTTTGATTTCAACAAAAATTAATTAAATTCAAGAAATGTTTACAACATTCACTGAAATGTGGGCTTTATATCAGTTATGTATTAATGCAGTTCATTATTTACGAATACAACATTATTGATTATCTATTCTGTGCTAAGCACTCAACTAGGCACTGAAGACAGAGGTGAGAAAAAGAACATCTCTGTCTCTGAGAAGCACATAGTATATTTCTTGAACAAAGTAGCCTTCAACACAACGTGAAGAGAAAAAAAGATGAAGAAACAATAAATGTGATGGGATCAAGAAAGTGGTTACTCACTGTGCCCCACAAGGCATCAGGCAAAGCTTCACAGAATGAGATGGTTGAGGTGTGAAGGATGTATTGGAATTCTCCAGGTAGATAAGAATAGAAAAATCACTTCATAGAGAGTATAAAACCTGTGAAAACCAGCAGGATATGAGAGACAATTGAATAACTGGGGAGGTTTGTTTAAAGACATATAAAATGCTTAGAATGGTGTCTGGCACTACCATTATTTACAGAATATTTGCTACCATCATCACCATCATCATCATTATTAGGTGAGTGGTAGTAGCAATTATTTACTCTTCTTCAAAACTCTATGTATCAAATATATGCTCCCAATGTATTCCCAACCTGTTCACAATGATAAAATTAAGGCACAGATACATTAGGTAACTTTTCTAAAATCACATAGCTGGTTAGTGGGGGAGTATGGTAAGAACTCAGGCTGTTGGTAGTTTCCTGTAGTTCAACTTCAAGACACATATAGAAAAGATTTGGAAATGCAACAGATTATGAAAAAAAGTTATATACTAGTATAAAGATGTTGTTCTGTAGATCAGAGAGTTTCTGAAAGGTATTATGCATAACAATGTATGAGCTAATACAAATGGTATCATCAGCAGGGCCATTTTCCTTTTGTGTGTGTGTGTGTCTGTGTGTGTGTGTTTTGTTTTTGTTTTTTGTTCCTACATCTGCCAGCACTGGAGAGGTCAACGATATTAGTGAGCTAGTGAGAGAGAAAGTAAGTGAGAAAAAGAGGTCTCCTCTGCTATATGCTTTCGTCTAATGGGAGTAGCAACTCGAAGCCAGTCCTCATTAGAGAGGTGGGAAATGTCTTTACCTTTATAGAAGATTAAAATGTTAATCAGTATAGGACTGGATGACTTCTGAATCAAGACTTTTATAGCAAAAATTGAACATAGGACATTTTATTATCTAAAGTGAACAGAGAAATGATGGAGTCTGCAGGAGTTATCATGCAATAACAGAGGAAAAATTTAATTTCCTGTACTGAGTCCATTTTAAAGGGACAGTAGAATACAAAAATAAAGTTATATTTTGAGTACTTTCTATAAGTTTAATATATCCATTAGAGATGTTTAAAAGACAGAATCAATTTTTACATCAATGAGGAAGTGGGAAGAGTAAAAATGAGCTAAATATTACTTCATTAGTTGCTTAAGTGAATAAAGATATTAATGGAGACATTAATAAAGATATTAATGGAGGGAAAAGAATGAGATCAAGTTTGTATATGTTGATGCTGCAGATGTAGATATTTACAGATATCAAGACAAAGATGTCAATTAGCATAAGAGAAACACAAATCTGGTATTTCCAGTTTATACTTGTTCAAGGTGAATTTTAGATATATATATTTCCTTTCATCTTATTATTCATTCAGAAACAATTTTTCCTGTTATTCTATTTTCTGCCTCAGGAAAGTGCTCCCATTTATTGGTGAACCAGAGCTTAAAGGCCTCAAGTAAACATCACAGTAAAAAGTGTTTTTATGTTGTTGTTATTGTTGTTGTTTTCTGTTGCAATTTCCTTAGGAAAACTTTTGGTAAAAATGATTTTAAAAAACCTGACAAACAGCAAACATACAGAAAGAACTTATAATAATGAAAAGAGGAAGACCATTTCCCTTCTCAATATGACTGGGAAGAACAAAGGGAAAAGCACTTAAAATTAAGCTTGTTTTATTTTTATTTATTTATTTTTTAATTTCTCTGGTTGCATCACCCTAATTTTCTTCTGCCTTCAGTTTCCTTTGATCTATGAAGACAGAAGATAGAATTGTGGTAATCATTTCACAATGTGTACATATATCAAATCATCATATTGTACACTTTAAATGTATACAATTTTGTCAATTTTACCTCAAAAAAGCTGGAAAAAAAACAGAAGATAGCAATTTAACAGTATTTGCACTTCCTATTATAAACCTGTACAAAAGTGTGTGTCTATGTGATTAACTGATAATTAAATTGTCTTCATTGTAACTACAATTACTTTTTTTCTAGAAAATAGGTTTTGCTCAATTTTGTTTTCATGTGCATCTTCCTTTTTTATTTGTAACATGTTTTTGAGGTATAATTGATATGTAATAAGATGTACACATTTAAGGAATACAATAAGTTTTGCTCATGAAACCATCAACAAATCCAGATAATGAACATTTCCATCACTCCAAAAGTTTGCTGATGGCTCTTTGTAATTCCTCCCTCTCACCTCAGCTCACTCACATCTCTGTCATCCCTCCCACTCGTGTGTTTTCCATCATGGTATATTGGTTTCCAACTCTCTAGAATTGTATATAAATAGAGCAATCCTGTGTATGAACTTATTGGTCTGGCTTCTTCAACTGGAATACTTATTTCAAGATCCACCCATACTGGAGCATGTATCAAGAGTCCATTCTTTTTATTGCTGAGTATTGAATAGATATACCAAACATATTCAGTCTGTTCACCTATTAATAGACACTTTGGGCTGTTTTCAATTTTTGGCTGTTACAAATAAAGCTATGATCATTCTTGTACTAGTTTTTGTAGAGACATCTTCTTTAATTTCTTTTAGGTAAATACCTAGGAGTGGAAGGGCTGGATCATATGATAGATATATGTTTTACTTTTTAAGAAACTACCAAGATGTTTTCTAAAGTGGTCCCACTACTTTACATTCCCACTAGTAGTGTATGAGAGTTCCAGATTCTCTACAACCTCACCAGCACCAAGTGCAGTCAGGTTTACTTTCAGTCATTCTGATGGGTTTGTCTCATTATGATTTTAAGTTTTATTTTCTTAATGAATGATGTTAAGCATCTTTTCAGGTGCTTATGTGCTATCTACATATATTTGGTAAAGTGTTCAAATATTTTACCCCTTTTTTTTTTTTTTACCTGATTTGTTTCCTTATTACTGAATTTTGAAATTCTTTTATATGTTCTGGAAATAAGTGCTTTATCAGATATATGTTTTACAAAATCTTCTCTCAATCAAGTAGACAAAGATCATAAAATGCAATCCCTATCAAATTACCAATGGCATTTTTCACAGAACTGGAACCAAAAAAATTTAAATTTGTATGGAAACATAAAAGACCCCAAATAGCCAAACAAAGATTTCTCAGATCTTGAGAAAGAAGAATGGAGCTAAAGGAATCACGCTCCCCGACTTCAGACTATACTACAAAGGTACAGTAATCAAAACTGGCACAAAAACAGACACATAGATAAATGCAACAGGATACAAAGCCCAGAAATAAATCTATGCACTTTTGGTCAATTATTCTATGACAAACGAGGCAAGAATATACAATGGAGAAAAGACAGTCTCTTCAATAAGTGGTGCTGGGAAAACTAGACAGCTACACGTAAAAGAATGAAATTAGAACATTCTCTAACACCATATACAAAAATGAACTCAAAATGGATTAAAGGTCTAAATGTAAGACCGAATACTCTAAAACTCCCAAAGGAAAACATAGGCAGAACACTCTTTGACATAAATTGCAGCAATTTTTTGGATCCGTGTCCTAGAGTAATGGAAACAAAAGCAAAAATAAACAAATAGAACCTAATTAAATTTAAAACCTTTTGCACAGCAAAGGAAACCATGAACAAAACAAAAAGACAACCCAGAGAATGGGAGAAAATATTTGCAAATGATGTAACCGACAAGGGATTAGTCTCCAAAATTTACCAACAGCTCATGCAGCTCAATATCAAAAAGCAAAGAACCCAATAAAAAAAATGGGCAAAAGACCTAAATAGACATTTCCAAAGAAGGCATACAGATGACCAACAGGCACATGAAAAGATGCTCCACATAGCTAATTATTAGAGAAATGCAAATCAAAACTATCAATACAATGAGGTATATCACCTCACATTGGTCAGAACTGCCATCATCAAAAAGTCTACAAATAATAAATGCTGGAGAGGGTATGGAGGAAAAGGAACCCTCCCTCACTGTTGGTGAAAATGTAAACTGGTGCAGCCACTATAGAGAACAGAATGGAGGTTCCTTAAAAAACTAGAATTACCATATGATCCAGAGCTCTCGTTTTATGTAGCCCTTTCCTTTTTAATAGTGCTGCCAACTCTAGCTTCCTTGATCTCTCTGTACTCACAATTATGCCTCCTCAACTCAGGGAGTCCATTAAGCTCTGCATGAATTTCCCCTCCCTTTTCCATGGCCTAGAAACTCTCTCAATGCAGTAAGTTGGGACAATTATAGAGCTTACCTAGATCATCTCTTGTATCTCAGGGATCACTGTCCTTCACAGTCTGATACCCAATTTCTTGAGAAGGGTTGTTTCATGTGTTTTGCATGTGTTTTAATTTTTTCAGATAGGAGAGCAAATACAGTCCACTCTGTCTTGGAAAGAAGTGGACATTCTTTCAACTACTTTTAAAATTAGGTAAAACCTAATCTGGCACCAGCATCAGAGAAATCAGAAACATATAAACATTCCTACAACAATTAAAGGAAATGTGGATACCTCTCCTAAATAGCATATTTAGAGATAAGTTTTCTGTTTGAAAAGGCAAAAGGGAGATATGACAATCAATTTTATAGATATTATTCTTAAGTTTACCAGTGAAGTGATATATGATTTGTTATTCTCAAATAATTAAATATCTTCCTTGTGTTCCAATACATGAAACAAGTCTTTGCAAGTTTTTAAAATATTGTGGCTGAAATAATTCCAGTATCAGAAATGTTGCTGACACAGATTGAAGTTTCTCACTCTTCTCTCTGACCCCAATAAATTTGAAAGCATTTGCTACATGTGAAATTTAAGGTAAACTCACTCTGTATGTATTTGTATTTATGAGTCTGTGTGAATGTACTTATCTATGTTCTCATACACTTTTATTTCCTTTTACATTCTATATAGTGATGGATAGAGCTAAGTTTACATTGTTTAAAAAATAAAATGAACCTACTTTGACTTGACATAGGAACTCATCAGAAATTTAGTTCTTAAATACTGTTTTTCTAGGTAATAGAGTATTTAAAAGCAGGCCATCCTGAGAGAAACAGGAGTAAATGTAAATAGAGTCACATCACTCAAGTCCATGCCTCTTTCCTAAAGGCAACTCTTGTCGAATGATTAATTAATACAAGCATATAAAGGCCCAGAAAGCTTTCCTCAATTTTGGATAACACTGAAGGGTCATCTCAGATTGAGAACTCACTATAGGCTCAGATGAGGTCCTTTTTGCAATGGCATCACAATTAAACTTTTCTTTCCACACAATCCTTCACTCCACTACAGATGTTGATGCTAATACCAATCACCAATAAAGTTTTTGTATACAAATATTCATCTCAGAGCCTGTTTTTATATTGGCAGATGGTTCCAGGAAGCAGAGTCTAAAGTGATACTCTGAACATGGCTCACTGGTTCACTGGCTGGCAATGAGGACCCCTAATCATTGCTGGTGAGTAGAAGGAACACTGTTAGTCCCTGAAATGTGGGAACAGTACACCTGTCAAAGCAATCACCAAAGTTAAAATGAGACACCAGTATAATGGAATGCAGTGGTAGGTACACTGGTATACTGGTACTCTTAGAGGTAGAAGGAAAACAGTAATCATAAGGGCTATGGATTTGGAAGAAAATTTCTGGGGGCAATCAACTAATTGGAGAAGGGCAATGAGAAGCTGATGATAAAAGTCAACAAAAGGACAAAGTGTGAAATCCAGAAGTCTCTGTTGGTTGTGTACAAATATACTCTTTCCTGTAACCAGAGTCTCAGAAAAGTTGAGAATCAGGTATAAAAATTAATTATAAGATTAGTATAGGTCCAGAGAAGGCTGTATTCTCAATCATAGCAGGCCTACTCTGCCAAAGTCAGAGGGCTGAGTAGGAAGAACTGAAGCTCTGAGTCTTGGGAAAGGGATATGCAATTCAATGCAATCAACACACTCAAAGATCTTAAATCCAGTTTCCCAGGACCTTCTGGATCTGTAGATGTAATTTAGCCATAACTGTTGAAGCCTCTACCTTTTTTCCTTTGTTTGAAGATGATGAAGCACATTCTGCCTTACAAAATGGCATATACTCCCTTAGGATAAACCCTGCCATCCTTCTTGACCACAAGATAAATGACTAAGCTTAAGTCTCAACCTAACCCAGGCAGGGATGCTCTGTTTCTGCAGGACCTGTTGATGCCTCAGGGCCATCCAAGATGTGCTACCTGGAGACTGGAAAATACCTATGGGACTAGATCCTAATTGTTCCGGTTAAAAGAGAGTTATCAATATAGAAGGATTTCCTCATGAAATAGGTTTTAACACCCTGGCAAGGACCCTGAAAGATGGTACTAAAAATGCTCCCAGAATAATTCTTGTTCCCTTACAGAAAGTGATTGCCCAGAAATGCTGTGACAGTTTAAAAAAAAAAAAGTCAGAGAAATGGATATGCTAAAGACATATGCTATATAAGGTGAGGAATCCCGTCAGATGAACGAATTAAGGTCATAGAAGGCACTTCACCAATGTGATAAGGAATAGACTAGAGAGAGTAGCTGGCATCATTGAGAAGCTCAAAGGTGGATTCCTCTGTAAACCAAGGATGAGAATAGTAATTGTTATTCTATGATTTATGCTAATAGGGATGATGAAATACTGAAAATAAATAGAGGCCAGCTATCTTCTCTCAACCACTTGTCAGAAGCCAGGTTGTGAACTTATTGTAATGTGCAAGAAGGTCTGAAAGGCAGCCAGAAGGACCAGATCCACAGAGTGCCAGAGAAACGGATACAAAACCACATTTATAGGGGCAAAATAGGCATACAAAAAGGGTGCTGCTTAATCTATACAGTCAAAAGAATTCAAGTTGGGATGATAAGGAGGCTGAGAGATATAAATCCCAATAAAGTCATGATCCCTTTATCAATTTTCAAAGGAGAGGCCAGACCTCCAAAAGAAACTAGAGCAAGCTTAAATAACATTTTCCCCAGTCTTGCCCAAGAGACTTCTGTTCCTTTCCAGGAAAACCATACATCAGGGAAAGGGAAGTAACCAAACATTTCGAGGACCCAAAACATCACCATACATGCTGTTAGTGTAAGGCTTATGGGGGCCACGTAATCTATGGACTCTTAGCTTGGCACAATGAACTGAAATTTTATATGTTGAAATGCCAGTCCCCAATGTGATGGTATTAGGAGGTGGGACCTCTGGGAGGTAATTAGGTCATGAGGGTGAAGTCCTCATGAACAGGATTAATGCCCTTAGAAAATGGACCTTAGAGAGCTCTCTCTCCTTTCTACTGCATGAGGGTTTCATGCCACAGATGCTAAAATTTGTTCTCTTCTAGGTTACTGCCTCTAACCATTCAGCAGCCTTTCAGGAGGCCAAATCCCATGCACTGAAGTTTTAATCAGGGAGCATAGGTGCAGTTTTGAGTGCAGAGTGCTGAGAGAGAGAGAGACAGAGACAGAGAGCAGATGAATGAGAAAATCTGAAAATAAGCTGAAGATAGATGTCTAATACACCTAGCAAAATGTGCCATGATTCTCTCTAGATTTGTGCAACAATGAAAGAAATGCATAATGTATGAGGACTGTAAAAAGCAAAATTCACCATATTTTAGAAGTATCATTGAAAATACTTTTTTAATAAGTAAATATAACTGACTGTAAAGAGCCCATCACACACTAGCATGCACATATACACTCATACAAACCGAATTAAGAGTAGAAAGATAGAAGAAAAAAATAGACCAAGTGTTATTTCAATACCAACTTGTGTCCATAAATCCTAACAGACAGTAAACATTTGGCTCTTGGAAAAATGCTCACAGAAGCATAATACTGTTTGCATACATTTAAAAGTAAGTTTTATGCTATTTATTTATTTAAAAAATTTTTATTTTTGGCTGCTTTGGGTCTTTGTTGCTGCACGTGGGCTTTCTCTAGTTGTGGCGAAAAGGGGCTACTCTTAGTTGCAGTGCGTGGGCTTCTCATTTCGGCAGTTTCTCTTGTTGCGGAGCACGGGCTCTAGATACGTGGGCTTCAGTAGCTGCAGCACATGGGCTCAGTAGTTGTGGCTCACAGGCTCTAGAGCGCAGACTAAGTAGTTGTGGCACATGGGCTTAGTTGCTACGTGACATGTGGGATCTTCCCATACCAGGGCTCGAACCTGCATTCCCTGCATTGGCAGGTGGATTCTTTTTTTTTTTTTTTTTGCGGTACACGGGCCTCTCACTGTTGTGGCCTCTCCCGTTGTGGAGCACAGGCTCCGGACGCGCAGGCTCAGTGGCCATGGCTCACGGGCCCAGCCGCTCCGCGGCATGTGGGATCTTCCCGGACTGGGGCACGAACCCGTGTCCCCTGCATCGGCAGGCGGACTCTCAACCACTGCGCCACCAGGGAAGCCCTGGCAGGTGGATTCTTAACCACTGTGCCACCAGAGGAGCCCTCAACTTGTTTTAAAACCACCATCAAGGAAATTTTTCTCAGGAACCTAACAGTCCAAGATAGCAACACACTCTGTATATTATAATGCATAGTTTTACAAGATGATACACATACCAGCTTCAATTTGATTTAGATGTAGGCAGCACTTTGGGACCACTGTGGAAGCTGCTACAACCTGCTAGAAGGACTAGTGGTTGGAAACCTTGATAGAGTCAGAAGTGTGAATAAAAATAAGAATGATCTGGGGACAGAAATGAATATTTAAATCTAAGAATATACGTTACAGACCTTCTGGGATTAAGGACTGTTTGGTTTTTTAGTTTGTTTAATTTATTTTTTGTTTTCTTTTGTTTTTCCCTGCTTCCCATTGACCCAGTCACTGATCTGTAGAAATAAACCAAGGTAGTGGAGTTATAATTTGGAATGAATGGGGATGGTAACAACCATGACCAGCTACTACTATAAATAAATCCCTTTTTCTCTTCCTTAAGGCCACCAAGAGGGTGAGGCCATCAGTTCAGGAGTTAAAAAGGAGTTGTCAGCACATAATAAGAATTTTCTCTTCATGGTCATTGAAAAATGGAAATATCGTGTCAATGTAATCACCTAAATGTGCATTGTTCATGTTTGCTTATCATGATAATCCCAATGCCTAAAAAATTACACTTAAAGCAAAACAAAATATTTTTCCTGCTCCATTAAAATTCTTAACAGATTCTCACAGGCTATAAAAGTGAAATTGTATTTAGTCTATATTTTTATTCATATACATGTATTTTTCTATTAAATAAGAAGATGCATATAAAAAACAGGTTATCTATATTTAAAATGTAAAGAATTCCCCCAAAGTTTGAAGCATATGTTTCTCCTCCTGTCTTTCTTAATGGTGCCAACCTGCCACTTAATTTTAAGCTAAGAATCTTGGTTGCCAACACCTTGAGGAAAGAGCAGCATCTTCTTTTGCTCATCATGTTGTTCTCAAACCCCAAATTGGTCAATAATAATGTGTTTGAATAAATAAATAGAGAGCATCATGGCTGGTAGATAAATGCTATATTATGGTACTGAATATATGACTGTAATATGCAATAGTATTTAAAACCTGGATTTCATGAAAAGTAGTGAGAGAAGCTGGCTAGAACTATATATGTAACTCATATATGTGAAACTGTGACAATCTTCTTATGGATGAAACAATATATGTACATGTCGGTGGGTGTGAATTATATATTTCCACTTAATACCTTGTTGTAACAAGTAAAGATAACAATTAGATTAGTAGCATATTGTAAGATCTCTGTGCTGACCATGAAAAAAACTACTTTCATAAAAATTCTATCTTTTCATATTGCACTGTTATACAAGTCAGCTAGAGGAGACTGCTATCATTTTTAGTATAAAATACTAGTATTACTGGTGTGGCAATAAATTCAGTTCTATTTATGACTCTTCAGATTTAGACCCAAGGTTATTGCTTAACTTTAGTTTCTGTGACTTCTACAAGCATTAAGCTTGATTGAACCTCATATTATAGTACTGACAAATGAATCAACAGACAAAAAAATGTTGATGCAAATCAAAATTACAGTATATAAGACAACATTTGCCTCTGCATTTAGTCTAGCATTCAAAATGTACTTTTGCTTTAATTTAGAAATGATATTTACTACCAAAACATACAAAGTAACCTTGGTAATTACTGGTGAAAACATTCAGTCATACTACAAACCTTTACTGTTCACTGACTATAACTGTGTTACATACAAACAATAACTATCTGACAAATATCACAAGACAGCATTACCTTTTGCTCTTACTGTCACTGAAAGAAACAATTTTGGAAATATTTACTTGCATGTGCCTAAGCAAAATATATAAGCATATTTACTTAAAGATTTGGAATAATGATTAAAATCCACATGCTCAGCTGAATACTTTTAGAATAAATGATTTCAGCTTGGGAGTTGCTAACAATCATTATGTTTCTTATATTCACATAAGCACAATAACTGGGAGGATAAAATTTACCATTCATAATAGGTCTAAAAATAAAATGTATCCTGGAAAAATTCAATAAGGAACGTGCAAATCCTTTCTAAAAAAAGAAGTATAAAGTATTACTGAGGGATATAAAAGAAGACAAATAAATGAAGAAATATTCCCAGTTAATGAATAAGAAAAAGCCTTGTTGTTAAAATGACAATTCTCCAAATTATTTTTTTAATCCTAAAAAATCCTTTGGAGATTTTATTGCTGTTACATAATATTTTTTTATGTGTATGCATTTATAAAGATATGAGAACAGAAAAAAATCTGAATAAAAAAAGAACTAGAAGGCTAAATGTTGCATTTCCAGATATCAAAAGGTATGCCAAAGATAAATAATTATAAATAATACAATAATGTCTAAATTATGCAAAGTTATATTGATGGAGCAGAATATAAATTCTTTTAAAAAATAGCCAGGATATTTTGTTATAAACTTTTTGGAAAGTCAATAAATTATTTTAATATTATCCATTTGTTTGTACAGATAATTAAAATATGTATACATCTAGAAGTAGAATGAAATTCAACTAAAATGACAAATTAGGAAAATAACAGTTACATAAATGATGTATATCAATGAATATTTTTTACAAAAGAATAATTAACACATATTTCTAATTCTGAAAATGTTTTTGTAGTTAAAAAAAAATTAGAGACGTATACACCAAGATATTAAACAGTAGCTTTTTGTACTTCCCAAAACAGGTCTCTGTTTCTCTGCAGCCAGGAAATGTTCTCACTTTGAAGGACTGCTATAATTAGATTAAAATGCTGGACAACTGCATGGGTGTTCTATTACTGCCATAACAAATGACCACACATTTAGTGGCTTAAACCAACACAAATTTATTATCTTACAGTTCTGGGGATTGGTCTGAAATGGGCTGAAATCAAGGTGTCAGCGTGTCTGCCATTCTCCTGAAGGCTCCAGGGAGAATTTGTTTCCTTCCCTTCTTCAGCTTCTAAAGGCCATATGGCATTCCTTGGTCAATGGAAAAGGGAGGAGATCTTCAAATACAGGAGTATATCATCTTCAAATCCCTCTCAGACTCTCACTTCCTCTTCTGCATCCTTCATTCACTTTAAAGGATCCTCCTTATTATATGGAGTCCACCCTGATAACTGGACAGTCTCTTCATCTCACAGTCCTTAACTCTAATCATCTTCAAAGTCACTTTTGCCATATAAGTAACATAAACAAAGGTTTCTAGGATTAGAACATGAACATCTTTGGGGATCCATTATTCTGTCTCATGTAATGTGTTAACTTTATTAGTGTGTTTAAGGGTTTTTGGGGGTTTTTTGGTATGTTTTTCTGTCTTTTCATTTTCTAAAAAGAATAAACAATTATTAGTTATATTATATAACTAAAAAAGAAACAAAAAAGATCAGAAGAAATCCAAGTGGAAAATGGAAAATAAGGCCCTAGAATAGGTGTACAGATATCCACATTCATAATGTTACCTGGTCTAGCAACTCGCTGCATATCTGTGGACCTTATTTCCAAGGCTCTGTTATTTAATTTCTTAATGTGAAATTAGGGGGTTTAAACTTTAAAGACAACTTTCAGCAGAGGACTAAAAACTTGGACTAGGTCTCCATGACTTTATGAGATGTTCCGACTGGAATGGCAGTGTAGGCAGAAAAGCCAGCTAATGTTCTCCAGCAGGACACAAAAGGCACTTTGAAAGTTGTTGCTAAGTCTGTTGGGTGTTATTTGGAATGCTTTCTCTGTGTCTTCCATGTTCACTTGTATTGTGGATAATTAAAACCCACATATAATACAGAATTCATCTACTCAGACGACACATAGCAACTAGTTTATGTCAGACATGGTGTTAGGGGATTACCTCTATGCCATAAGTAATATAAATAAAGCAAACATATACTGTTGAAAGATAAGCACAAAGATGAAACAGACATATTTCTGTGTCACAGGACACTGAAACTTCAGTTGGGCAGAGAGAATAACCACCTCCATCTCCTGCATCAGTTTTCCACACTTCTTTGATATTACTGTCAACATCATTGGCACAGCCGAGTTCACATGTTCCATGAGCTTGTCCTTGTTCTTTAGAATTGTGCCGATGGTTGAACGATTCATGTTATAAGAATGAGCGACATCTACCATCTTTTCACCTTGCTCCATTCTCTCAATTACTTTCACTTTTGTTTCCATCGTTATTGCTTGGCGCTTCTTAGCAGTACCAGCTACATCACCGCTCCTTTTACACTTGCTTCCAGACATGCTGGGCTTGAAATAAAGATACTGTACTACTGTACTCTGTACAGTACTGTAAAGTACACAAAAGCACAACCACTTGTAGAGGATGCATGCACATGACAATCTACGCCAGACATATGAACTAATGTGACCAGACATGCAAATGCATGCTTGCATCTTTGAAAGTTCTAAACTTGAAGGTTCGCATGTAGGAGACTTATTGTAGCCTTACCTCACTGTCTTACATCCATTGTTTTCTGTCGATTCTCACTATTAGCTAGACCCAATCAAAAGCCAAAGACTAGGGAGCCACTAGGGCTGACCCGTGGAATAAGAGGAGAGTGGCAAAGACAGGAGAGGGAATTTAAAAGAGCAAACTGAGTAAATATAGTGCTGGTTACCCTCTCTCTGCCACCAAATCTTGTAAATATGTATTTAACCTGTCAGCTTCCTCCTACCTTCCCTAACATCAACAATACCCTGGTACAACTATGATAATGTACTTTTTAAATTTTAAGGTTCTCTTCTAATTAGCCTCCTCTTATTATCCTGCCCCTTCCAGCTAAACTAAAATGAGCTTCTCAAAACTCAGGTAAATTATGCTCCTTTCCCTATTTAAAAGATATCAATATTTTCCTAGCAGCATCAGAATAAAAGTCAGAATCCTTAACATGCCCCCTCCCTGGAAAATTCTTTTATTTCTCATTACCTGCCTAACTCCTCATTTTCCTTCAGATCTTTATTCAGTCTTCACTTCCTCTTCCAAGTTGTCCTTTCTGACAAATAGCTTATTACTGATATTCATAGCATGATCTACTTCTACCTGTAATATTTATTATTCTTGTAATATAACGTTTATTGGAATGATTCTTCGCTTCTCCTGTAATACTAAGGCTGTAACTGTGTCTCATTTTGCCTTAGTATTATATCCTCATTGCCTGTATAGAGCTAACAGTAAAATACTGTAAAACATAGTAAAACACAGTAAACCATAATGAATTTATCTTGAATGAATCAATGTATTAAGTAACTCTTTCACTAACTTAATTTTTCCCCACAATATACATGATGGATGAAGTTCACACATGTGAGTTAACTGTACGAATGTTGTGAGATTTCGATACATCTCCCACCAAACAGCTTATCCTCTCTTCATCTGTTTTTCAAAGGCCCAAGAACAAAGTTGGATAGCTTGTTCAAATGAGTAAATAGGGTTGATTTAGACTGAAACTCAGAGAATCCATAATGAGAAGAATGAATAGAGATTAGGGATGATGGAAAGAAAGGCTCTACAGTTGAAAAGTTGGGCTTGAGGAGTATATTAGTTGCCTATTGGGATTGTAAAAAATCACCACAAAGTTAGTGGCTTAAAACAATACAACTGTATTATCTTAAAATTCAGAAGTCCAAAATGGATCTCAGGGAACTAAAATCAAGGTGTTGACTGGGCTACATTCCTTTATACAGCCTCTGGGGAAAAATCCATTTGGTTGCCTTTTTCAGTTTCTAGAGATTGACTATATTCCTTGGCTCATGCCCCCTTCCATCTTGAAAGCCAGCAGTGGCATCATTCTTGCCCTTACTTCTGTGGTTACAGCGCCTTTTCTGATCCTGAATCTCCTACTTCCTTCCTTTACTTATAATGACATGTGTAATACATTGTATTCATCAGGATCATCTCTCCAGCTCAAGATCCTTAATTCAATTACATTTGAAAAGTCCATTTTCCCATGTAAATTAACATATTCACAGGTTCCTTGCATTAGAAGTGTGGATGTCTTTGGTGAGTTATTATCTGCCTATCTCATGGAGAATCAGAGGTGGTTTGATAGCTAATTTGAGAAGCAGCTGTCACATGTGAGAAATACACAAGGATTAAATGAATGGAGTTAATGATGTAGTATGCCACCCCAAATTTATTTTCCCAGTTGCAGGAAAAGCTGCTGATAGGGCCATCCCATTTTCAGAGCTCCCATGGAGTCAAATGACGCATGATTTTTTTGAGAATGGCACTACTGTTCAACATTTTCCTCTGCCCAATTTTCCTTCCTTCTCCTCTATTCCAAAGGTGTAGATACCAAGAGCACTCCTTAAAAAGCCCATTTTATGCTAATTTCCAACCCAGAGTCAGCTATGCAACCTTGTTAAAATTTTTAAAAAAGTGATGGAGGGATTGGGGGTGGTGGTTGGAGAGAGGGAAGGAGAGAGGGAGAGAGGGAGGGAGGGAGAGATATTATGATGAGTCACATCTACAGTCACAAAGTGCCTGTGCTGGGAAAGCTGGAAAATAAGAATCGGAGGAGAAAAAATTACTTAAAAAAAAAGAAAAAGAATAGTCACAGTATGCTGTTGTTTAATGCTCTAGTGGCTTCTCATTATTGTTAGAATATCAACAAAATTTATTTCTCTCATAGCCACAAATACTTTATAATATCCAGTTTCTGCCTACCTCTTACATACCTTCTGGAACCCAACCCATGCTCATGCATATTCATCCACACTGCCCTCCTTTCTTACCCTTCATTACCAAGCATGCTCTCACCTCAAGGCCTTTATAACTTACACCGTCTTCTGCTGGGAACACTACCTCTACCCTGCCGCAATCTCGGACCTTCCCCTCGCTGTAGTCTTCTTGTCATGTGTGTCTTAGCTCAACAGCCACTTCCTCATTGAAATCGTCCCTAACTATATAATATCAGTCACTATCACACCACATTGTTTCATTTCCTCTGTATCACATATCATTATCAAAAACAGTCCTGTGACTATCTTGTTTATATATATATTCTCCCTAATGTATATACGATCTTTGCTCTCTACTGTGTAATCAGAGCCTAACAACCTGTTTGGAACATAGTAGAGGCCTAACTAGTGCTTCTTGAATCAGTTTCTCTTTTTTAACTTCAATTTTTACATTCTGAAGTGAGAAAACATCTTGCACAATTAATACAGTTTCAGGAGATCCCATGTGGGTTCCTCACCATTTTGTGCCTAAGAGGTTGTCTTTCTTCTCCACCCCTGGTGCCATAGTGGGAAGAAGAAATATCAGCCATGACTTCTCCCATGAGGAATCTGGTAACCTGGTTATTAGGCCTGAGGTACCCCCAGAGCTGATGAGCTTCTTAGCAATTTATGACTTACTTCTTGTTTTACAAATTGGGATGAATATATCTGAGGTGCTATTAAACCAAAAGTAAAGGGAAGATTGCATTCAATAAAGGTAAGTGGATAGGAAGACCATGATAGGGTTTCATGCTGGATTTTCAAGAACAAGAATGGTTTGTACATAAATATGGAAGGAGAGCACATCAGAAGGCCAGTGGAAAAACCTGAACAAGACATACACCTGGCAGAGAGAAGAGTGTAGCCATGAGAAGGCATGAGCCTATTTTGTACAGTGTCCACTTAGTAGAGAAAACAGACACAAGAATAAAAATCCATGTGGGGATCAGTTAGATGATGGAGGGCCCTAGGTATCAATAGTTTGTACTCTAATCTCCTTAAATAACAGCTGTAATCATCTTTGTACGTGTTCAGTGTTCAGAGGCTTGTAAGTGACTATAAAATAGACTGGTAATGGTGTCGACCAGGATGGAGGATAGAGATGGGATAGAGAGACTGGTAGTACAGACTCCAGGAACCAGTTATAAAACTTTTCCCAAAGCCAAGGTGAGAAGCAGTCATCACCTCTTTTTTATTTTCCTCTTGTCTCTCACTTTTAAATGCTTTTATTAGTTCTGCTGATAAATATGTTCCTTCTTCCACTTTATGTATTTATGGATATAATGAAAAACTTTCCTTTTTAATTTTCTACTCAGTTATAAGAAGATAGCAAGTGGGAAAACAGAAAGTGATCAACATAGAATATCAAAATGCAGTGTGGGGCTTCCCTGGTGGCGCAGTGGTTGAGAGTCCGCCTGCCGATGCAGGGGACGCGGGTTCGTGCCCCGGTCCGGGAAGATCCCACGTGCCGCGGAGCGGCTGCGCCCGTGAGCCATGGCCGCTGAGCCTGCGCGTCCGGAGCCTGGGCTCCGCAACGGGAGAGGCCACCGCAGTGAGAGGCCCGGTACCGCCAAAAAACAAACAAACAAACAAACAAACAAAAAAAAATGCAGTGTGATCGGTTCCTTATTAATTGAAAATCAGTTATACTTTTCTTATGGTGTAGATTTATCAGGAAGTTTGGTGAGCTGGTTCAGAGTCCAAGATCGGTGTAAATATTATAACACAGATAAAGGAAAAATAGTCTATTCATAAGATTAAACTTTGAACTATATCAATAATAAAAATCTTCAACTCACATGCCAAAGGAGAAGAAAGGACAACTGACTGACAGGACTGAGAAACTAATGAAGAAGGTGCAAAATAGCTATTAATGATGGTATTTATATCTATCTGATTAACAACAACCACAATAATAAAATAAATGAATGAGAATAACCAATACTGACAAAGGTAGAGCAGAAGGATGCTCTTATTTATCACTTCTGGCAATGAAAATATTTCGTAAAAAATCACAATATTTATGATGAATTTTAAAAATCTACATCCATTTTGTTTCTGCCATTCTTCTTCTGAGAAACAACTTGAATTTATTACAATATTATAGAAAATGTAGAAAATTATTTATGAATAAATAAAGATCATCATAATGCTAGTTATAGGAGTCAAAATGAGAAGTATGATAAACATTTGATAATCATTGAATAATTAATTGAAATATGGCCATGTCACCGGATAGACTATAAAAGATCAGTGAAAATACCTATAAATAATTTGAATGACATGAAGATTTTTTATCAGATAACACTGAGAGGAAAGAACGAAAAACAATAGCTATTTAATACTAAATTTAGCATGGCTTGACAGGTGTCAAAATAAGAAACAGACACACAGTGCAACTAACAAAAAATATATACCTAGTTTTATCAGTTATGTTTGACTATGGAGATTATAAAATTATAGATAATTCTTCTGTATACTTTTCTTCATTTATTTAGTGAGTAAATTTTGTAAAGATTACATGAATATATGAAATGTTTACAAAAGTAAATGATATCTAATGATGATAGCCTTATAAAAATAACTTGAGATGGAGGATATAAAAATAATTAACATAAATGCTGTCTTAGTCCATTCAGGATGCTATAGAACACCACAGACTGTGTAGCTTACAAAAAATAGAAATTAACTTCTCACAGTTCTGGAGGCTGAAGGTTCAAGATCAAGGCACTGTCACAGTCTGGGGAGGGCCCCCTTTGAGGTGCAGACTGCCAACCTCTTGCTGTGTCTTCATATATCGGAAAGGGAAAGGGATCTCTCTGGAGCCTCTTTTGAAAACACATTGATCTCATTAATGAGGGGTCTGCCCTCACGACCTAATCACCTCCCAAAGGCCCCATCTCCTAATAATATTAACTTTGGGGGTTAGGATTTCAACATATAAATTTTGGGAGAACAAACATTCAGACCAAAGCATATGCTAAGTTTTGTATATTTTTATTTATTCAGGAAATCATCAGTTCACTACACATAAACATTTTGAAAAATCACTACATTAGCAGAGCAATAAAAAAAAAACATTGTATTCCATTCACTTACATCCATATATTTCACTTGTAGAATACTAAATGTAACTTCATTTTGTTTTTTATATTTCCCAATTATTTCATTTGTGCTTTTATAAAATCATAATAATTACTATATAGTGGTTATAAGGTGAATAAAATTATGATAACATTCTTAGATGGCATTATTTCAAATAATAAATTATACCATTTTGTAGCCTCCTTTTTAAAAATTATTTAATTTTATAGATAATAGTTTAATTTTCCCTTTCAGTGTGTTCAAAATACTTTTTCTCTTTGTACCTGTTTATATGAAAATATTTTCTAGAGTACAAAAATCTAAAAATAAGTTAAACTTGTATAAAACATTTTTCAATGAATAAGGTTATTTTTATTTCATTTGAGAATTCTTGAAGATAAAAGACACCGTGTTGCCATCAGAATGGTTATTATCTACAAAGACTGTATTGTGGAAATGGATTAAAAAGATTTCTTTGAGATCCATATATATATATATATATATATACACACACACACTAAGGAGAAAAAGACCGCACACATTGGAGATGTCTATTATAGTTTAAAGGAGAACGGACAACCTATAAAGAAAGAAGAACCAAAAAGATCTGAGTCACAATATTCAACTTGGTGTTCAAGATTAGAACAGAGGACAAATACCTGCTTTCATCTTTTAAAATGTTTTTAAGATACATCTTTTTATTTTTAAAATTTTATTCCTAGCAATGGGCTGTACTTTATGGGGAAGTGGGGGAAGATTAGGTATAGATTAAATTCACAAACTATTTTAGGGGAAAAAAAAGGGAAGATATGTAAAGTAGTTTTATGCTCCTACTGTATACTTACACTAGCACAAAGTGTCACTAAGACTCTTATCTCTCTTTTCACTTGTGGCATGAAAGGAACATTCCCTAAAAAGGGGAATTTGGAAATGACACAAAGGGTCTCTCTCTCTCCTCTAACAATTCATATACAACATCTTGTCAAAAGCGTACATGTGGGGGATTTCCCTGGTGGTGCAGTGGTTAAGAATCCACCTGCCAATGCAGGGGATACGGGTTCGAGCCCTGGCCCAGGAAGATCCCACATGCCACGGAGCAACTAAGCCCATGTGCCACAACTACTGAGCCTGCACTCTAGAGCCCACGAGCCACAACTACTGAACCCGTGTGCCACAACTACTGAAGCCCATGCACCTAGAGCCTGTGCTCCACAACAAGAGAAGCCACCACAATGAGAAGTCTGCGCACCGCAACAAAGAGTAGCCCCAGCTTGCCACAACAAGAGAAAGCCCACATGCAGCAACAAAGACCCAACACAGCCAAAAATAAATAAGTAAATAAATTTATTTTTTAAAAAAAGCATGTGTGTGTGTTTAACTATTGATAGAAAGCCAAAGATCTCAAATAATTGAATGTGTTCTGGAAAATTCCTATAGGGAAACTAAAAGCAGGATCTACCCTATTACACAATCTGAAAATTCTCTCTTACTTCCCTCACAATATTAAGCAATTAAAAGTAAATAATTGCTAGCAGTGCTTTAAGTACATTTATATTAAATATATGGAGTGGATTAAATTCCTCAATGACCTAGACTCAAAAAAGCCAAAAATATATCTTTATTCTTTAACTGTGCTTGGTTTCTATCTCAAGCTCCAATTCCTTATAGTAGTGAAAATAACATCTTGTCAATTTGGGGTAAGTTGTCTTAAATTTTGCCCTCCACAGAACTGATTATAATTCCTTGGAATAATGTTACTCACCAATATCCATTCTACTACAGAGGTATAATAGACAGATTATGGTACAACCATTCTCCTCGCCTAGAGGTTGGTTTTTTTTTTTTTTTTTTATTTTTAAGAGACGGGGTCTCGCTATGTTGCCCAGGCTGGAGTGCAGTGGCTATTCACAGGCGCGATCCCACTACTGATCAGCACGGGAGTTTTGACCTGCTCCGTTTCCGACCTGGGCCGGTTCACCCCTCCTTAGGCAACCTGGTGGTCCCCCGCTCCCGGGAGGTCACCATATTGATGCCGAACTTAGTGCGGACACCCGATCGGCATAGCGCACTACAGCCCAGAACTCCTGGGCTCAAGCGATCCTCCTGCCTCAGCCTCCCGAGTAGCTGGGACTACAGGCACGCGCCACCGCGCCCGGCTAGAGGTTGGTTTTGGAACGGGTATGTGAATTATTTCTGGTTGAGGAGGCATGAATGGAAAACTACTTGGAGAAAGAGCTGTTGGTAATGGTTTTCTCACTCCTAAAGAGTTAAAAAGTATCAGTTCTCTTGCCTTTCTCTGGTTTTCTTGTTTTTGTTGGTAATGCATAAAATAGCTGCACCCAACTTGATATTAGGTTGGAGACAAAGTCAATCCCAGAAAAGGGAAGTGCCGAGAGAATCTCTGAGAATTGTAATAAGAAACCTGGCATCACAACTAAAGCCATTTTTACCTCTGGATTTCTCATTAAGTTAATAACAATAAGCTTGTTTATAACTTACCATAGTTTGAGTCCTTACTTTATAGCAGGCACTAAAGTTAATTTAAAAATGAGGAAACCAGGCTTAGAAAAGTTCTGTGATTTGTTCCTCAAAGCCACAGAATAAGTTCAGGAGGCAAGATACCAGTACAGATATTTGACCCATGAAATTTCAACCACTCCTCTATGTAGTGCTTTGACACTTATATCAGTCATCATGGGGCTTACAGTTTCTACTATATGTTTTCATAAAATTTGAACCAGTCATTACGTGAAACCAACAGTCAGATTCTAATCCTTCCTCTCACTTACTAAATAAAGCATAGTTTTGGAAATATAATTAGAAAATCATATATTTGGAGACTGGTTATATCATCTCTAAAATAAGGACCTTGAGAAAAAGACCTATGATGTCTAATCTAAGTGTCTCCCCCTCCCCACTGGGCAAAAAAAAAAAAAGAAAAAAGGAAAAAAAATCTAGGAATTTAGGAAGAGAGAAGTAAAAATGCAGAATATTTCACATTCACTTGGAGCTCTAAATATTAGTTTCTCAAAATGAAAAGACAACCTATGGACTGGGAGAAAATACTTGCAAACGATATGACAGACAAGGGCTTAATTTCCAAAATACACAAACAGCTCATATAGTGCAATATGAAACAAATAACCCAATCAAAAAAGGGGCAGAAGACCTAAATAGACTTTTCTCCAAAGATGACACACAGATGGCCAACAGGTACATGAAGAGATGCTTGGCACTGATAATTATTAGAGAAATGTAAATCAAACCTACAATGAGGTATAATCTCACACCAATCAGAATGGCCATCATCAATAAGTCTACAAATAATAAATGCTGGAGAGAGTGTCGAGAAAAGGAAACCCTCCTACACTGTTGGTTGGAATGTAGATTGGTGCAGCCACTATAGAAAACAGTATGGAGGTTCTTTAAAAAATAAAAATAGAATTGTCATATGATCCAGCAATCCCACTCCTGGGTGTATATCTGGAAAAGACAAAAACTCTAATTTGAAAAGATACATGTACTTCAATGTTCATAGTAGTATTATATACTATTAACAGTAGCCAACACATAGAAGCAACCTAAGTATCCATCAACAGATAAATGGATAACGAAGATATGGGGTGTGTGTGTGAGTGTGTGTGTGTATATGTATATATATATGTGTATACATATATATATAGCAATATTATTCAGCCATAAAAATAATGAAATAATGTAATTTGCTGCAACATGGATGGACCTAGAGATTATCATACTAAGTGAAGTAAATTAGACAAAGACAAATATTATAGGATATCACTTATATGTGGAATCTAAAAAAATAATACAAATGAAGTTATTTATGAAACAGAAATACTCTCACAGACATAGAAAACAAGCATGGTTACCAAAGGGAAAGGGGGAGGGAGGAATAGATTAGGGGTTTGGGATTAACAGATACACACCATGATATATAAAAGAGATAAACAATAATGATTTGCTGTATAGCACAGGGAACTACATTCAATATCTGGCAATAATGTATAATGGAAAAGAATCTGGGAGATATTCTTTGATTATTTAAATTAGAATAGGCCCCCCCACGCTACTATCTCCTTTACATATTTTACTCAGATTCTTCACACTGTTTTAATTACATAGCAAATATCCATCTTCCTGATTGGAATCTAAGTTCCATAAAGACAAGAGCTTTTGCTTCCAAATTCCACAAGTTGGTTCACAGATATAACTTCATGTGATCCAATATTTTATTTAATACATGGTCAAGTTGCCACATTCTTGGTCTAAAAGTAGAAATGACAACAATAGCATGTTTTGAGCACAACTGACATTTATTGAGGGCTCAAACTATGCAAGAACTAGGTTAAATGTGATATGCACACTCTTTGATATAATTTTCACAATAAGCCTATTAGGTAGGCTTTGTGAGAGAACTTAAGTTCAGGGACATTAAACAACTTGCCTAATGGCAAACAGGTAGTACACAGAGAGACTGGGAGACCATGAAAACTCTCACAGTAAAATGTGTTGACATCTTTGTTGGCAAATCAATACAAACAACACACACAATGATAAATTACTGTAAAGTATATGAGAAGATAGTTTCATGAACACCTAATATGAAAAACCACACTAATTCTGTTTAAAGTGGGAAAAGCCAAGTGCTTTTGGTAAACAGTCTGGGTCTTTATAAAGTTCCCACTACAATAGAAGGCTGATGCTAAGACTTCAAATGGAAAAAAAAAATCCTTTGTGTGGAGTATGTTTCAGGCTGGCTATGGACTAAAAGTGTGACATTTCCCTGTTTTGGTTTGAGAGCCTCTTTACCTGACATCTATCATCTGCCTAATACTAACCTTGCTTTGGTTAAACCCCTTAGCTAAATGCTTTCAGTATCCTGACCTTGCTTCCTTCCTGATTTCAGCTTTAAAATTCCAGTGCTCCTCATTTTGCTCTTAGTTTACCTTAGGACACTCTGAGTATTTCTGCCATCTCCATTATCTTTTGTTCTGTGTCAATGTGTCAAAAAAAAAAAAAAATATATATATATATATATATATAAACACTGATGAGGAAAAATAGAAGAAAATTACTCTTTATGTGCTGCTGATTTATTTATATTGATAGTTTGGTTGTCAGGATGCGTTCTCGCTGTAATGACAGTTTTTACCTAGGTTCAAGCACTTTGGAGACCCAACCCATAATAAGCAAGCAATTCAAGTCATCAACAGGAAGACATCCACAGTGGATCAGTACTGTTAACAGCAGTACTTCCTGAAATGGCTCTGAACCTATAGTCCTGACTCTGTCTATATAGTTTAAACCTCTGCTCCATTATTTCTGGATTTTTACCTATTCCCATGTCATAGTTTTTCTTATATGCTAAATTCTGCTTTGAACGTATAGATCCTGGGTAATGATTTGCACCATCTGTAGGATAGCCGTCCTAAGACAGCTCTGCCCAAAACAAGGAGCCCCTTTAAATTTGGCTCACTGAAGACTGATTTGGAATATCTCACCATCACCTTGTCACAGATAACACACATACACACACACACAAATAAAATTTCCCTTTCTAAGTTAAGCCTAGTACTCTCTTTCAGTTACTTCCTACAAAATGAGATACGTATAAAAATTTAGAGATACGCTTTCAAGATTTTCTCTAGACTTAATCATCACTGGTTTGAGGAAAAACAAAAATACCTTAGGTCACTGGAAAATAAAAAAAATGACCTAAAGCTCACTCCAGGCAATTTATTGTTTTTAACAGTCCCTAAAACCTCTTATTTGTGCCTCTCCTCTGAGTAGTAGTAATACTTCTACAGTATTCAACATTAATTCACACGTCTAAAAGTGAAAGCTTTTTTCACCCCAGGGATCATTTAAAAACGTTTGCCCATTTGGCAAATGCATCAAAAAATGTAAATAAATTAGACAAAGACCTGTACAGTGAAAACTAAAAAGCATTATTGGAAGAAATTAAGAAATGCAAATAAATAGTGAATTATAACATGCCAATGGATTCAAAGGCTCAACATTCTTAATAGATCAATTTTCTTCAAATTGATCTATATATTCAGCAGAAGTCTAAACACATTTAGACTTCTAAACATTTAGAAGTCTAAACACATCCAACACATTTTTTCCTAGAAATCAGAAATCTGACTCTATAATTTACAAAATAATGGAAAAAACATACAATAGCTATGATGGGGAGAATTCTAAAGTTGTTCCCCAAATTTCCACCCCTTAGTACATCTCCCAGGTATAATCTTCAGCCCTTGATAGTGGGTGGGCCTATGACTATAACAGATATCATACCTTGGATTAGAGTATACTACATGGCAAAAGTAAAGGGATTTTGCAGGTGTAATGAAGGTCCCATATCAGATGACTCTGAATTAACCAAAAGGGAGAATATCCTGGGTGGGCCTGACCTGGTCAGGTGAGATCTTCAAAGGGACTAGACACTTCCTGAAGGAAGAGATCTGGAACATGTGAGTATATAAGGGCCTACACAAGGGGTTATGTGGCAAAAAGCTGATGATGGCCTCTAGGAGCTGAGAGTGGTCTCTGGCTAGACAGCTAACAAGAAAACAGGGATTCAGCCCCACAACCTCAAGGGACAAAATGCTTCCAAAAATCGGAATGAGCTTCGAAGGGGAAGATCCAGGTGAGAACACAATCCTAACAGACTCCTTGATGTCAACCTTAGGTCTTTGAGAGGGGAATCCAGTCATGCTACGCTCAGATTTCTGCCCTAAAGAAACTGTGAAATAATAAATCAATATCTTAAGCCACCAAAGTTCTGACAATTTGTCATTCAGCAATATAAAACTAATACATCAATACAATTCTGAAAAGTAACAGCAAAGTTGGAGAATATATATTACCTGATTTTAAGACTTATAAAGCCACAATAATCTAGACAGCTTTGTATTGATGAGAAACTATGCATAATGATCAGTGAAACAGAATAAGAAGGTCTGAAACTAGACTTAGACATACAGTGTAAATTGATTTTTAGGTAATTTAATGCAGAATGATAATCTTTTCAACAAATGGTGCTGGAACAATTGGATATCCATATGAAAAAATATGAACCCTGACCCTTCATACCATGAAGTAAAACTTCTAGAAGATAACGTAGTAGAAAAATCTTAGTCACATTTGCTTAGGCTAAAAGTTCCTAAATAGGACCAAAAAAATAAACCCACAAAATAATCATAAATATGAACCTCAAAATTGAAAACCTCGCTCTTTAAAAGATACTCTTAAGAACATAAAAATGCAAGCCACAGTACAGTATAGTTGCCAAATATTTCTTCAGGAAGCTACGGAAATCCAGGATATAAAAATAACTCATATAACTCAATTATAGGTAGGCAAAAGTCCAATTAAACGTGGACAAAATTTTTGAATAAACACAGACAAGGAAAACATAATAATGGTAAATAAGCACATGTAATGATATTCCGTATCATTAGTCATTAGGGAAGAGGAAATTAAAACTACAATAAAGTACCATTACATACCTAGTAGAACACTAAAGTTTAGAAAGCTAACCATACCAAGTGCTGGCAAGTATATGGAGCAATCGAAATTCTCATATGCTACTGGTGACCATGTAAAATAATAAAACACTTTGAAAATTGTTTGTACTTTCTTAGAAAGTCAACATGCACCTACCATATAATCCAGCCATTCCACTCCTAAGTGTTTACTTAAGATAAACAGACATATGTCAACACAAAGACTTTCACATAAATGTGATAGCCACTTTATAATATATATAATAAAGTATTATATATAATAATATATATAACATAGACTTACATATATAACTCATTACTATTCTTGAATGCCTGACAACATATCTTTTTTTTTTTTTTTTTTTGCGGTACGCGGGCCTCTCACTGCTGTGGCCTCTCCCGTCACGGAGCACAGGCTCCGGACGCGCAGGCCCAGCAGCCACGGTTCACAGGCCCAGCCGCTCCGTGGCATGTGGGATCTTCCCGGACCGGGGCACGAACCTGCGTCCCCTGCACCGGCAGACGGACCCTCAACCACTGCGCCACCAGGGAAGCTCCTGACAACATATCTTTTGTGTTGTTACCTCTTTCCTTTTGCTCCCCAATCCCGAGCTGAGAAAGAACAAGAAAAAAATTGTTCTCACAATGATTGCTCCCAAAAAAGCACAGACCCTTCTCTGCCCAGGTCTTTCATTAACTTCCGTGAGGATTGAATTTGGCTGCACAGAGAACATAGAAACTTTGGATAAGAAAGACATTTAATTCATTTTAAACAATTTTAAGGTCTAGGAATCTGTAGTGACTTAGCCAAGGTTACACATGTTAAGGCATAATTGGTACAAAACAGGTGTGTAAGCATCAAGTTTTTCTCTTTCTCTCCACTTAAATTCAATTACTTTTTCTTTTCTGCTGTGGATGTTTAATGTTGTTGGGGGACTATCATATTAATAAATGCTTCTACATAATATCTACATTGATGGAATCTTGATGAACATATTTTAGAAAGTTTTAGAGATTATATATGTAGCTGCACATTTTAGGATCTAAAAAAGTCAAGCTCATTATCATAAATGTTATTTTTAAATATTTTATTTTTAATTTCCATTTTTATTGACTCTTCTATTTTTAATTAAATTGTCCTTTTACTATACCTTTCCTTCAACTGGTATACTTAAGACAACATGCCAGTTTCATCCATTTTGTTTATGTGTTTAAAGCGACCACATAACATTTTTGTAAGTCAGCTCAATCTTTGTAATTTTCAAATTCAATTAAGTTGAAAGCTTTGTCTAGTTTGATAAGAGACAACTGCTGAAAGCTAATGCCTTGTGGAAAAAATGTTACAAGGACAAAATATCATGTAACAGAGAAAGAGGAAAACATATCTTTATTTAACAATCAGGTGAGGTTTTTCGAATACTCCATCCATTACACAGAAGATACTTAAAATCATACGTGGTTTCAAATCCCTCTTTAAAACACAGTGCAAAAGTGACCTTATTTTTTATTTTACTTAAAGATTAAAAAGGCACATTTTCTGCAGAAGCATGCTAATGTTCAGTAATTCTAAAAATGGCTTTAACTTTGTAGCTATATATAATTAATTTGTGTTCACAGAAATGATAAAGTGAAGTATGACTTTTACTGATTTGTATTCAAAATTAGGACAACATTCTTGATGCAAAACCTTCTCAGAATATGTATTTTTAAATGACTTATGTTTCCCCCATCTACACTGGGAAGTTTGCTTAAAGACTGCTCAGCTAATATTTCAAGTCAAGAAATATGTATTAGGGCTTCCCTGGTGGCTCAGTGGTTGAGAGTCCGCTTGCTGATGCAGGGGACACTGGTTCGTGCCCCGGTCCGGGAAGATCCCACATGCCGTGGAGCGGCTGGGCCCGTGAGCCATGGCCGCTGAGCCTGTGCGTCCGGAGCCTGTGCTCCACAACGGGAGAGGCTGCAGCAGTGAGAGGCCCGCATACCCCAAAAAAAAAAAAAAAAAAAAGAAATATGTATTAAACCTAACTCTATGTCAAACACTATGAAACATCCTGTAAACAAGTTTATGACTATAGTCATAATCCCCAAGGAACTCATGGTCTGAGAAGATCAACAGGCTCATGCTTAACTATTATATTAGGAAGATCACAAAGGGTGCTATAATAGAGTTATAAAAATCAGTAGATCTCTATCATAAGGAGCAATAGATATGTAAAGAAAAAGTTATGACTGAGCTATGAATTAAGGGTTAAAGTGATAAGTGTAGAGAAATGTTTTAAGTTGGCGAACTGGCATAAACAAAGCACAGTGACAGGCTTTATGGAGCTAAGTATCCACTGCAGATGGAAAAAGCACAGGTAAGTGTGTGTCGGGGTGAGATTGGGAGAGAGGGTAGGACTTTGTTGGAAAAGCCTGTGAAGCTCATGGGGCATCTTTTGTACTTCAAAACACCTGTCACACTGTACTGTACAGTATAGACCTGAAGTTAATTATTGGTGTAAAACCTTTTCTGGATCACCCAACACAACCTGTAGAATAAGAGTAGCGTTATATTTTGGAGAGCAGTAGAGTGATAGTGAGAATTGGTAATGGAAAAAAGAGTGAAAATGAGCATACATATATAAGGATATGGGGACAGTAGAATCAACAGAATCTATAAATTTTACTGAACTTTTTCGCCTTACCACAAACTCTGACCCTTCTATGGAGTATTTCAGAAGTAAGGATGTTGGGATTTCTGTCTTTTTCTTTGAAGTACCAATCATTGAGTCAGTTCAATTTGATGAGTAGTTTCAATTATCTCTTACAACTGGTTATATTGTATGTAATGTCCCAAGTTTTCAGTAATTTTTAAAAATTGTTTCATATGTTTAAAAAAATGTATATTTATTTTTGGCTGTGTTGGGTCTTTGTTACTGCACGTGGGCTTTCTCTAGTTGTGGTGAGTGGGGGCTACTCTTCGTTGTGGTATGCGGGCTTCTCATTGTGGTGGCTTCTCGTTGCGGAGCACGGGCTCCAGGCGCACGGGCTTCAGTAGTTGTGGCATGCAGGCTCAGTAGTTGTGGCACATGGGCTTAATTGCCCTGCGGCATGTGGGATCTTCCCGGACCAGGGCTTGAACCCACGTCCCCTGCATTGGCAGGCAGATTCTTAACCACTGCACCAAAATTGTTTCACATTGCTTTGTTTTAATTTACCTTTCAGTGGCTCATGTTTTTCAAGCAACGATCCCCTTACTTGTTGGATGCTGATAGTAACTTCTTGTTGGAATGTATCTCCTCTTACAACACACACACACTACACTTTATGAGTCTCAAATCTTTGCTGAAAATAATTATGTCCTGTTTAGGTAGGTTACATGATACTATTTCTCACTGGGAAATTTCATCTTTGAACAGAAAATAATCTCTGTAAATCCAATGATAATTTTCTTTGCTAACTGTAGATGATATTTGAAGGGAAAAAACAAATAACAAGGAACTATTGTGACTCATACTAACAAGCATTAGAATAAACCAAGCATTTATCTTTTCCAATCTAAGTGGATCTCCCATTTATTTATTTATTATCTATATATTAGTCAAAGTAATCCAATTCAATAGAATATTTTTTTAAAGACAATATTTTTTATAATACTGAAAACGAACTATTATTTTTTGTTCACTCACTTGATTTAGGTCCTAAAACTCAAAAATACGTCAGTGATTTGGGATATGACATTTCTCCAGTCTGCATCAATTGCCTCATCTATAAAATAAAGAAAATGGACAAAACAATCTCTAAATCCCATTATCTCTTTAAAAAATCCTTCTTCCATATAATTACCAGTACGATTTTCTTTTTAAACTTTTGAAAACAGAGAATTTTAAGGAACTGTTTTATAGTGACTTGTTTGGACTTGATATTTTAATGGGCAGCCATATTTATACCCTAAATTAGTTCTCAAAGGTCAAAAAGCAATCAATTATCTACAGCTTTCCTGCTTTAATTGGTAGTGTACCTTTGGAAAAGCTTTAAACATAAGTGTTTGCATCCTGTCTCTAATATCTGAAAGGTTCCAAGAGGAAAAGGGGGATCTTTTGCAATATATAATGGATTGAAGTTCCCAAATTAAATATCCATATTTAATTGCCTTGGCATCTCTAGTTTCCTCATGAAGTTCTGCACACTTGGCAATGTTTACATTTTCATTTTTTTGTATAAGAATATCAGGATATCTGAATATTTTAATAGGTATTTTAAGAGACCCTCTGAAGACACTCACTGATATATTAATTTAAGAATTATGTAAATCATCAAAAATTTAAACTAAGTAAATAAAAAGGAAAAGAGGCAATTTTACAGAAAGGTTAGATATGAGGCCATATTGATGTCCTTCCTATATTTTGTTCTAGTTCTTTGCCCTTTAAGATAGATAAATAAGAATAGCAATAATAATAGTTTTGTGTATTATGCTATTAATTTTTAAAAAAATCTTATTTAATGCTCACAAAGAATCTTCAAGGTGGAACTATTAGCCCCATTTCATCGATGGAAATTTGAGACTAAGAAAAGCAGTTACTTGCCCTAAGCGTCAAAGTGGTAGAGTCAGGTTAAGAATTCAAATGTATTGCTACATCCTGGTTTATCCACTTATTTTTCAATGCATATAACTAGACAGTAAATCATTCAGTGATGGGATAATTAACTCAAGACCATCATCTCATCTACACTCTTTTCATTACTTGATTATACTCTGGTCCACAGCATCCTCATTTTTGCCCCTCCAATTCTGAACTTTATATCACCCCTGGCACTTCTTGACTTAGTATTATAAGGTGACTGACTCCTCCCAGTTTGCCCTGCAACTTGTCCTGCTTTTACTGTTAAAAGTCCTCTAATCTGTGTTTGCCCCTCAGCCCCAGGCAAACCAGGATAACTTGCCTGGGACTGTCCTGGTTTTAAAACTGAAACTTCTGCATCCAGAGAACTTCCATCAGTCTCAGGCAAAACAAGATGGTTCATCACCTTAAATGACCTTAAATGTGAACACTGTCTTTCCTTTACAGACTTTGGCTTGGCTAACTCCATTTCTTTAACAATCTCCTGTTCATACACAAAGGCATGTGGTGCTCTAAATGCTGCCCAGTGAAACCGGCCCATGACCCAAGCTATTTGGAAAGGTCAGCCTCCATCCTGAGGGACGCTGGACTGTGGTGCTCTCAAAAACCAGAAATAATATCTCTTTAAAAATTTCAATCCTAGTATTCATATATTTCACTTTTTTAAAATTCTAATTCGTAGTAGGCATTTGTTGACTTAGAGAATACCAGATTTTAAGTGCTTAGTGGTGAAGCATGGGAGAAAGTTGTGTTTCTCATACATATGGAGAAACAAATATTTTCTCACTGTTTACTTTCAGTCCCCTTTTCCAAGTCAATATTTGCTTTCTTACTGTAATAAGATGAACTGGAGAATAATGAGAATACAAGCTGGTTTTACCTTGAGAAATGCTTCGGGGGAAACAATTCTAACACTGAAGAAGAGAATTGTGAAGTTTATTAAATAATTCTGCTCTCAAAGAAACCATCAATAGATGAGTGTTTTAAAAACATTGCTAACCATCACTCAGTAAAGGTAATATGTTTCACATAACCCAGAGAAACAAACTTCATTATAAATTTCTGGTGAACAAATTATTTGGATTAAATTTTTAAAAAAACACTCTTTTAAATCATTTCCTTAAGGCTACATATGATATTTACATTATATCCTGATCAAGATAAGGAAGGCGCTATGAATAAAATTGCCTAATCCTTAGTTAAAATAATTTCCCCACTGATAAAATACCATACGTTTACCTAGAAAATATCTCAGTTTCTTTAAAAATAGAGCAAATTATTAGACATTTACTATTTTAGCTCAGAAAGGGAGCACAGACTTAAGAAGGTCAGAGAGGGTACTTAATTTAGAAAGTTCACCTAGAATTTTATGAAAATGTTTGCAGAATAGAGTTTAATGGCTGAATAAAGTATAGCCCAAAATTAGAAGACCTGTGTCCTAAATTCACCTTTAACATTGACTTCCCTGGTAATCTTAGCAAATTTCCTTTAATTCCCTGATTTTTACAGATAGGGGAACTTAGCTGTCTTTAAACTTCATCAGTGATAAATTATATAATTTTTAAAAGGTGGTAAATGAAGAAACTATTGATATATTCAGTAATGGAGGAAGAAACTTGAAATTACTATTAGATATTCATCTATGTTATATTACCTTAGTGAGCAATTTACCAGATAATGGTCACCATTCTTGCATACTTTTCGATTCTAACTTGAAATTTTTAAAATTCTGAATTATCTATAGTTCATATGTGTTAATGATGTCATTTTTTTAAAATGTAACATTATTTTTTAAAATCCTTTTCTCTTTAAGAATAAGTGGCAGATATTATTTAGTATCTGTTGGGTCCCAGGAATCAAGCTTAAAGTGGGAATCCAAAAAAAAGAACGTGACTTGCACCTTTTAAGAACTCAAACTTCAGTGGGTAAAACAACCAGGATTCCCTGATTTTCCACTTTAATGATACATATTGATACACGTTCTGGAAAACTACAGAACTAAGCAGTGAATGGGTCTTTTCCTAACAAACCATTGAAACATTATATTGTCATTGGGAGTAAAACAGCAGCTGCTTGATTACAAACGGCACCATTTGGTAGACTTCTAGAAACATTAAACAAAGAATAGCCCATTTGATTTCTTCATATTTCTAAACAAGGTTTGAATTTCTGCCTTATGTTATATTCTATGCCAATAAAATAAACTGAGGGTGTCCTTTAATAAAAGACGCACTGCAATTCTATGATATCTTAAATATTCCTCTTCAGCTTGGGAAAAAAATAACGAACTGTTCTAATAAATGTGGTGTTAACATTTAAAAATATTTTATGCATCATTTTTGTATCAAATATATACTATAAATAGAGCAATAAATATGACATGGTTAAGTTGCCTGATCTCAGGAAACTGAAAGTCAAATCAAGCTTGTTTATGTGGAAGTAAACAAATCCTTGAAAGACTACCTGGTTTGTCCAAAGTCACCCAGCTAACACATGTGGATTCTGGGTCTTGAACTTCTGTCTCCTCCTCACTTCCAAATTAGTACCCTTTCTAAGGTCCTGTGTGACGTTTGTCTAGTAGCTTTAAAATCACAGTTTGGGAATTAAATGGCATAAAATATCTTTCTTCAAGAAACTTGGAACATGGATAATATTTATATGTAATTTTTTAACAAAGAAAATAATATTTCTAATAAAAGTTCTAGGAATGCAAAATATCTTTCCTTGCACAAGTTTCCTCAGCATTACTGGGACTTAACGTGCATCAAACGAAGACCGCACCTGAATGCAAGCCAAGTGACAGCTGGTAGTCAATCTTTATAGTCACTGAAAATCTAAATCCCCTTAAATAAGAATGTAAAATTAACTTACAATTAGAACCATAAATCCCCTTACAGGAACTCAGACACCTTAACTCTCAGTGGGTGGGTGGGTGGGGGTCTATCCCACACACATGACTTGGCTGAAATGATTATACAATTTTTTTTATAATTTATACTTTCCCATTTGGTAGCTGCAACCTGGCACCTTTAGAAGTATTCATTCGTTTACAATCTTTTCGCATGACAGTTATTTTCCTTCGTTTCGGTCTAAATGAAGATAAAATAACTTATTCTCATCTAGAATAACTGCTGCTTTCAATCTTCTATATATGCTGTAGCATAACTGTTCAATATTAAGCTTGGCATTTAAAGTATTTAGGATTGACTGAAAGTGTTCAGAAAGGATAAAAGCTTAGTGAACTAATTCGGGAAAAAAATCATATTTATCAGAGCCAATTTCTGTAGCTTGACATTTTATGATTCACTTCTAAGCTGCTAAAATAGCTTAAGAAACCTTTCCCTCCTGGTCTGTCTGATTTTTTCTTGTATTCTGGCTAATCCTGCCTGAAATTTGTGCAATTAATATCGATGCAGGCATCAAATCCACTGACAATGATCACCCAGGAATTATGCCTGATTAGGAAGAGTTTTATACTTAATATGTCTGTTAGTTTCAAGATAACTGTACCAGAGAGATTCTGGAAACCAGAGATATTACTGAATTCTTGGATGCAATCAAATTTATACATGGGATGGTTCATCCTCCACAGGACACCTTCCAACTATGAGATTTTTATTTTAAAGGTTTTTACCTGAATATCTTTAACAGAAAAAAAAAAAATCGGGAAATGTTTACTATTTGGATTAATGTTAGAGAAATGGAATTAAGAGCTTTGACCAGAAAACACTTGAATAATTTATCAAGTCCTCACTGAAGTCTACAAAAGAAGTTGACAAGGGATCTTGCAGAAGGAAACCAGAATCAGTTGGAGTAATTATAGTAAAATTTCCCCCCAAATTACTTTATCCTCCAAGAGCAGATAACAGGTTTTCATAGAAATAATAAGTGTAAAATCATCTCACAAATTGTGCAGTTTCTGTTATCCTTTGAGACTGTACTACATTTTGCCTAAATGCTTATTTTATATGCTTTATAAAAAGTATACTTTAAAAAATGAATAAAGGGGGCAAGATTTTGATTCTCTTAGAATAATATTTGTATCTAAAGCTATTCTCTGAATGACTTATATATCTGGTTTATCTTGCATACATTCATAGAAGTAGTGATGCATCACTTCAGATTTTATGACTTTCTAGTTTTTTCAAATATATACATTAATGAGACAATGTAAAGATGGTTTTATTTATTTTGATGCTATCTTTTAAAACAGAATGATAATGACTGTTATTTATTAAGCCTTTATTGTGTGCAAATCATTTTTCAAAATTATTGGTACTTAAAATAATTTAATCCTTAAAAACTATAAATCAGATTATTTGTTTTTATAGAGGAAGAAAGAGGGGATTTGGCTAATGTCACAAAACTAGTTAATGGTAGAGCTAGAATTCAGAAGCAAATGTAGTAGATTTCAAAACTAGTCTATTATGTTTCAGATTTCTTCCTTACTTTAGATCAAATCCCAACAGGTACAAACTAGCAGGTTGCATAAAATTGCACTGCATATATATGAAGCTATACTGTGCAAGATTTGCAAACTTAATATTCAGAATAACTCTTTTTGGTAAATCAGCGGTAGTCAGTACCTCATAAGTTGCTGTAAGCATTACATGAGACTGGATATGAATATAACATGCTTAGCACAATGCCTGAAATGTTGGAAAGTCTCATTAAATGCTAGGTGATCAATTTTTTTCAGCCTTACTGAGGTATAATTGACACATAGGAATTGTATATATTTAAGGTGTACAATTTGATGTTTTGATATATGTATGCATTGTGAAACGATTACCACAATCAAGCTAATTAACATATCCAATGTGATAGTATTTTTAAAGGTGGTGGAAATAGTATTTTGACCTTAGGGCCCAAAACTGCTTTTACCAGTTATTTTCATCTGCACTTCTTTTAATTTTGTATCTGAAAATAATGTCAAACTTCCAGAAAAGTTACAAGAAAGAATAGCACAAAGAACAATGCCATGGTTTTCACCCTTCTCAACATTTAAACACATCTGCACTATCCCTCTCTGTCTCTCTCCATCTCTGTCTCTGTCTCTCTCTGCTTTTAGTATGTATATTCCATTGTCAGGAAAATCTAAGTTATTTCTACTGATATTCTTACTAATAATACAAATAATAACATCAACAGCATCTAATTTTTTTTTTTTCTGATACGCGGGCCTCTCACTGTTGTGGCCTCTCCCGTTGCAGAGCACAGGCTCCGGACGCGCAGGCTCAGCCGCTCCGTGGCATGCGGGATCCTCCCGGACCGGGGCATGAACCTGTGTCCCCTGCATCGGCAGGCGGACTCTCAACCACGGCGCCACCAGGGAAGCCCAACAGCATCTAATATTTAAGGCAGCTTACTCTGACAGGAACTCTCCTAAAAGTCTTACATAGATGAATACATTGTGTCTCCACAACAATCTAATAAAGTACTCATCATTATCCGCACTTTAGCATACTACAGCTTTGCTCAAAGTCTTATAACTACTAAATGGTAGACCCATATTTGAACCAGAGCAATCTGACCTGAGAGACCATGAACTTGACCACAGTAAGTGGATAGGTTTCTGTTGCTACTGTATGACTGATTGTCAGGTACTATTACAAAGCAGTATTGAGCTGTCACTAATTGTTCCTGAAATTGATTTTTACTAATGCAACTATTGTAAACTATTCAAGATTTTATTCCCCCTGAATTTACCATAGAACTAAGGTGCTATGAGAGTTACAGACATGGGGAAATTGATATTAATAAAGATGTAAAACACCCTTCCATTTTGTGTGGGTCATGCCCCACTTCCCTACACAAAGCACAGAGACTCACAGCCTCACAATCTATTATTTCTGATCATGAGCAAATACGCAAAACAAATTTGCTCTGAGGAACTTATTTAATGGAGGAATATGGCTTGTTAAAATTAAGGCTGTTTTGATTTGAAAACAAAAATCACAACTCCTTACAAAGGACCTCTGTTGAATTATCATTATATGAGTTATAGGCTACAGGAAAGGAAGAGATAAATATCACATCACATTGACTGACACTACGTCATTTCACTCTTTCTGGTCATACTGGGATGTAGCCTCAAAATTATGCTGGTGGCCTCAGATCAAAGAGAATGCAATTAAGAAGACAAAACAAACAAAAAGCATCTGGTTTCATGCCTGGCCTAATCCAATCTAAACCTCTCATTTTTTCATTTTACCACTGAGGTCTGAAAGAGTAGAAGGAATCTACCCAATACCTAAGGCTTGAGGCAAAAGTCACAGTTTAGTTTTTGATCAGCTATCTCCCAACTAGTTTCAGTATTGTTTGTTTTTAGGAGTTAAGTATTCTTAGGTGTGAACAGACTGAAAGATTTCTTGCAGTGTTGGGTTGATTCCTGTTACTGCTAGTCAAGACAGTATTTCCATATAGGATGCCCAGCAAACCATTTTTTCCAGGTTTAATTTACTACAGCCATGTGGTATGCTCTTGTGGGTGCTTATAACTCAAGGTTACAAACCTGGAGTCATGTTGGTTGGTAAACACTCCCCTTGATGTCATTTCCTTTTATAAATCCAGCTGTCATTTTATACATAGGATCATGGGACATGTTTGGCTTGATATGCTTCCACATTTATGGTAGGTGGATAAGGTAATGGGATGGCAATTCATGAATTTATTTTCAAAGGTTGAAAATACTCATCAACTAATTTTTGAAGTTAAATAATTCCTGGAAGCAAAACTGTGGTCTAAATGCTGTAATCTCTTTGGGGTCTGAAACATCTATTCCTTCTGCTTCCTTAAATTGATCTTGCCCTGAGCTGAAGCTGCAAATGATTCATAGCACTTAAGAGACATTTAATAAACTGAAGATGTACTCTGGTGTTTCCCTTGTAGTACCAACTCCTAAATATTTTTTAACACCTTTATTGGAGTATAATTGCTTTACAATGTTGTGTTAGTTTCTGTAAATATTCTAAGTTGAGTACTCAAAATTAAGATAACCATTGTCTCCTTTGCTGAGATTAGAGGATAAAAATAAAACATGAGCAAAGCCAAGGATTGGATCCTATATCCACCCTCTCACAATCCAGAGACTAGGCTAAATAAATATTGTCTTAAATTTGTAACAGTCCCTTAGCTATCTTGGATAGTTTAATAGCTTATCTCAATATTGCATGGAACACTTCCCATCAGAAGTGTTTAGTCAGACAAAACATGGGTGCTTACATTTGGCTCTTATCACTGGGTTATTTTTTTTTCTTTATGTAACATTCTAATTACTTTCAGAATCAAATCCAGAAGTTCCCCCATAAATTTGTGAACACTGACCCAATCTTTAACAGATATACTATTTACAAAATGTTCAAAGACTCCCTTGGAGCTGCTGAAATCAATTAGATCAATAATATGAATTTTAAACAACCTCTTAATATGTATTTATATATGAATCACAAGTTACCAAGATACTTTAGTATGTTTTAGGTCAATAATATCCCCTTTAGAAGCCTAAAATATTTTGAAGCAATTCATATATTTAAGCATCCACAGCTATTTCTCTCCAAAATCAATCATAATACCATCACAGATTCTGTTTTCTGTCAACTTTGAGGCACTTCCTATTTTCTTTCTGAAACACTTATTTCTAATATAATTTTCTCAGCATCTATTGATAATGGATGTTTCCTGAGGTTGGCAAAAACCTAACTGGATTCCCATTAGCTTGAGCAATCAAGGTTTATTCCAGAAAGACGTGTATTCTATTTGTTACAGTAAGCTAGATGGGAGTGCCAAGAATTTATTCACCAGCCACTCGATTATAGAGGACTTTGGTATGTAAGGCGGACTGTTAAAACGTTAATGCATTCAATTATACAGTCTTTCAAAAGACTTAAATAGAAACTTTGGAAACGAATTCTTTGGATTTCTAGTCTTCAAATACCATTGGTTTGCTATTGAAAATGAATGAAAGCTAATTCCATAGTGATGCCACACCCCAAACCAAGGGATTTGAGTGAATTAAGTTACGACTTACTAAAAAGAGTATCTCTGTTTAAACATCAGACATTCCATCTTGGTACCAAATTGAATTGATTGAACACCTATAATGAGAACTGAATAGTGCTAGTTATAGCAAGGGTGAATATGGAGATTACTAAAATCATTCTTTTTTCACAGGCATCTCAGAATCTTTTGTTATGGTCTTCAAAAGCAGGTGCATGCACGTTAGGGGGTATGTACAACAATCTGTACAGAAAGATAAAAGAATAAATCAAAATAATGTTGCCGATCTTGTGGGTCACACACAATTTAGTAGACAATTCTCATACACACTGATTACTTCTAACCTTAAGCACTTGCATCCCTCTACCTGAGAGTTTTCTCTGACCACAGGCTACAAGGGTTAGAGATTCAGGGCTTCCATGATAAACTTCAACCAATGAAGGGGTATAAATACCCCAGTTTTCTTGAAACTATTCTGAGGTTGTTTTACACAGGTTCTTTTACATCAGGATTAAAACCAGTTACTCATCATGTTATCCTACTCACTAATTTAATGCTCTTTTATTGACTTTCTTCTTTTCCCTGTCTCATTTTCTCACTTCATCACCATGCTCTGAGATAACCAAACAAATAAATTACTTGCACCCAAATCCTTGCAAGATATTTTATAAATATTGCACACATGAATTATACCTATACTTAATATACTTACGCAAAATTTACTAAACTAATATACATACACACAAGTATATAATATATACATTTATATACATATGTGCATACATATTTTTATATATTTACTTATTGTACATATACATATATCAGATACTATATATATAGTACCTGATAAAAATGTCTTACTGAGTGACTGCATCTTAACTTCTCCTATTCTATTCTTAAGTCAGGCTCTGCTATATATCAAGGCAGAAATAAAGAATAAATGATATTCAGTGGGCTACTTTCCTGAAGGCTTGGGCTTTAGGTGGGTGAAATGAAGAGGGAAATTTTATTCCAGTGGTTACTTTCCATTCTTCCTCTTTTTGGCCCATATTGACAAAATGCTGCAGGACTGCCTTCCTTAGGAAGGAAATGAGGCTGGGTGGTAGTTGTAATTTAAAAGTTATATCTTGGAATTAGATTCAGGCATAAGAATCTGTAAATGTCAGTGAGTGGAACTGAGTGGTCTACAAAGAAGCAAATTGGAGATAATCTAATTCAAATGTAAAACATACCTTCAAGATGAGCTAAGTAGACAATGTTCAGAACTAACAAGAGGGATAATTTCTGATATAAAATGGGTTGAAATGACACTTGCAGAACTGAGATTAAAGCTGGGAAACAGAGTCTTCCAACTTCCTACAGGAAGTGGGGCTACCCTGAGCCCACCATGCTGTGAGAAGTCTAAGCCATAATAAGATGCTCTCAAGGATCTTATGACACACAGCGAGAGAAAAACCACAAGGAGATGGTCCTAGGTACTAGAAATCCAGCCCTAGCCCAGAGAAGCCCCCAGCTGAATCCAGCTCAGTTCCCAGTTAGGCAAAAGAACTACACAGTCCATCTGCTCCTAAATTCCCAACCCACAAAATAATGAGGCAAAATAAAATGGTTGCTTCAAGCCACTACAGTTCAGGGTAGTTTGTTATCCAGCAACAGATAACAGAACTACCTTTCTTCCTGAAATTGTGCTGTTGGGAGCCTGAAGTCACAAAACAAGTTCTCAAAACAACTAATTATATCATTACTTAAGCCGCAACAATCTTAGGCAAGAAACAAAAATGAATAATCAATATGGCATGACTTTACCTGCAAAGTAGCTAAGAACAAGGTCTTTGGATTCAGACAAGCCCAGGTTTCAGGCCCAGCTTTGCCTCTCAACCTCATAACTTTGATTACTTTTACCTCTCTGTCAGTTTCCCTAGCTACTGAATAGCACTGATACTTGTATTAGTCTCCTGTAGCTGCCCTAACAATTGACACAAAATTGGTGACTTAAATAGAAATTTGTTTTCTCGTAGTTCTGGAGGCCAGAGTCCAAAACCAAGATGTCAACAGAGCCTCTTCCCTTCCAAAGCTTCTAGAGGAGAATCCTTGCTTGCCTCTTCCACCTAGTGGCTCTAGGTGTTTCTTGGCTTGTGGCTGCATATCTCCAATCTTGTCCTTTCAATGAATTAGAGAATAAGTGTTCAATCTTGACTCATATATCATGTAAATGTTTCAAAGTCAAAAAATCATATCTCCGTGAAAATGCATTGTGCATGCGTGTGGTATGTGTTTGCCTGCGTGCATGTGTGTTGTGCGTATGTGTGTCTATTACATTCTAGGCCTATGGATTTAACTTCCTTAGATATAGCATCTAGATGTTGCTAAAAAACACTGGTGTTTGTAACTCCTTCACAACAAATATGCAGGTGTATGTTTTATTAATAATCAAGAAGTTTCTATATGTATGACACAAATATTTTTCAATATATTTTCAATTCATTGCCACCTGCATCTTTCCTAGAGAAAATAGAACACCTTCCCAATCTCACAACATGCTAATGAAAATAAACAAGTCTCATGCTGACCTTAAGCTATTTTGGCATGTTCTATAAAAATATATTTCTATTTTTACCAAAATAAGCTTATAGGTTCCAGAGGCTTCTGAACTCCAAACATTTTCATAGAAGGTGGTAGATTAGTAATTCTTTTAAAGAGAAAAAAGGTAGATTTGTGTTTGATTTATGTCAGAAGTTTAAAATCTAATGGAAACAGTCAAAGTTTTAGATTAAAATATTCAGTGTGGTGATCAGACCACTAATATAATTAAGAGAACAAAAACTATAAAGGCAGTTGCACCGAAACATGTGACTGCTATAAAATGACATCCTTTGTAAACTAATGTTTTACTTTAGGGATTAAAATTTGTTTGACATTGCCTAATGAATTATTTAAAATTTGGTAAATAATTGAGAGATCCATTGCTGTTTCATTTCATTTTGAGGACATATTATTCTCCACTCTGAAACAAATACATTGATCATAGGACTACATCAATTTTTATTTGATAGTAAGTATCACACACAAGTTAGCCAATAACTTTGATCAATGTATTTTCAATAGGTCAATTTATATCAAAATGCTTGTCAGTCTTAAAATAGTAAAGTGAATTTATGCATCATTTAAATTATTGTTTCACAAAACGCAAGATTTGTTAGACTGGGTTGTTGATTTTGTAAGCCAGACAATGTTTGAATATTACTCTTCGAAGGTTTTAGTATTTTGGGGGTCTCGTTCTAAACTACACTGGTTTTGGTTTTAAAGACTTCACTAAGACTCTAAAATTCTAACAATATAAAAATTGACGTTGAATTTTAAAAATACGTGTAGAAAAATTACGAGACGTAGGTATAAGAAAGAAGAAAAATAGCAGCCCTCTTTTTTTTTCCTTGATAAATCCTAATTAGTATTGATTAGGAAAAGGAGAAATTAGTGGTGTGCACAAGAGTAGGAAAAAGTGGATTTTTTTTTTTCATTTGGCTTTGAAAGTGATAGAGGAAATTATGGCAAGGCCACACCTAGGACTTGGAATTATATTCATTAGGAGGGCTGATGGAAATAGAAGAGAGTTATAATTGGGATCTATGCTGTGCTAAGTAAATTAAGTCGTTCCCTGAATCTCTTCTTTCAAGCACTCAGGTTGCTACAGTAGGATCTGGAAATAGGGCTTTTGTGTCCTTAATGTTCAAACCTTTATATTTCAAACCTGCCACATTCTACCAGTATAATAATATGGGCAAGGGGTATAACATGTGGGTTGGTCAGTCATTTTTCTCTATAAGGCATCCTGCCATCCCAAATTTCATTTGTTTATCCTCCATCGCATTGAAATCTTGGCAGAGAACATAATGCTGAATTTAAAGTCTTCAAAGAGAAACTAGATAGGGGTCCCAGCAGCTGTTGGTGAACCTGCTGGTTCTTCTAAAGCAAAGAAGACTGCATTTGAATAACTTCAAATTGTGATGATAATGGTGTAAGAAGTGCTATTTCACATCGAGGATATTAAAAAATATATATCGCAGCTTTTTCTCTCCCTTCTTTCTCCCATTGATTTATTCACTTTTTTTCTGTATTAAAGTATTATTGAATTTATTATTTGGTTCTTCTGAGTCTGCACTTTATCTCCTTTGTCCAAAATTTGTATAAAGGGTAAACTGAACACTAAATGGTAAATATTATTTGATGTAGCCAAGAACCATATTAAAATCATAGAACCCACTAAGCATACAGGTGCTTTTATTTGATTAGTACAATAACCTGAATGTGGAAAGGAAAAGGAGTGGTGAATTATTGGAGCTAACAGTAATAAGCTTATAGTATTTAATTGCCTGCATTTGGAAAGCTTTTCTCTTTTTAACTCTCCTATGATATAGTTATTGATTGATCAACTAAAAATCACCAGATTTAACATCTCCTATGTGAAATGCTGTTGTTTGATGTCTTGCTAGCATTGCAAATGGCTTCTATTTTGAGTCTTCTCTCTTACCAACCAAGGCAGGGTAAAGAAAGGGGGTAGAGGAGGGCTTGGGTAAGAGATTTCTCTCTTTCTACCTTACATATAACAGTGAAGTTTCTAAGCAAGAGATATTTCAAGAGGCAAAAAGAATTCAGTATTAAGATGAAAGCATAGATAAGTAGGAGAAAATGGAACAGGCTCTTGAGAAAAAATACTGACATGTGGATACAGTTTTAAATTTAGAAATAAAGAAGCAATCACAAAGCAACATATCAACAAAAAGCTATAAAAAGCCTACTTCAAAAAATGCTGCCAAAAGTATTTCCAGCAAATGTGACAAACTGACAAAGACTTTATTAATATAGAGATGTTACCCAAGTCAATAAGAAAAATACCAAGAATTCAAGAAGTAAAATGGAAAAAGACCTGAACAGGCCATATGCAAAGAGGAAATACTAAGTACTTATCAAGTATATGAAAAACGATTTCTGCCTCAATAGTAATCAAATGAATGAAGATATTTTAAACTAAGATACAATTTTATCTCTATTTGACTGGCAAATATTTTGTTTATACATATATAAATCTAGTATATATAATATTATATATGTAATATACAATAATATATTGTAATAATATAATTTATGTAATATTATAATTTGTTACATGTAATATTTGTTATTTATATACGTATAAAGACTGTTATTGCCAGTGACGTCATTTTGGAGAATTAAATCTAAAGGCAAAGTTCTATGCATTGATATATTTTTTGCAGTATTATTAATAATGGTGAAAAATGGTAAACAATTTATTTATTCAACTATAGAGGAATGATCAAAGCCAACTAATACCTACTGTGTTGCTATCAAAATCTTATTTTGAATGCAAAACAGCAAGAAGAAAAATTATTTATGAATTAATTCTATGAAAATTGAGAGTAAAACTATTATTAACATTTTTTTATCTCTAGTGTATTTTAAAGTAACCTCTGTATGTGAGTGTCTGTGTGTATGTGTATCTATGTATGTGCATGCGTCTGTGTGTTTCAGGCAGAAAATCTTGGAAACTTCCTTGACTGCTTGTTGTTTTCCACAAACCTCATCCCATTCATCAGAAAATCCTTTTCATTTTACCTTCAAACTATATCCAGAATCTGATAACATGTCCCAGTTCCACTGCTTCTACCAAGTCATTCTATCCACTTACTTCCATAATGCTTCCTTTATAGTAGATTCTCACTCCCGTAGGTCCATCCACTTGCTGCCTTTGTGTTTACACCATTTGCTACCACCCATCGGCTGGCCATAAGGTTCTTCCCTATGGTATAGGTACAAACTGAGGGAGAGGAATCCAAGTAGCAGTTTATAATGTGGGGTTCTAGGCCACTTGCTCATGCAGTTTTCATTTACTCTCAAACCTACTCTGCCCATATCTCTTGGATGTACCATTTCTAAATTAGAAAGGACTGTTGCTGATGCCTCCAATTTTATGACTTATTGAAACTGACAGAATCTAGTCCATGATAGTTGGTTCTGATTGTATGGCCATTTGATGACTCATAATTAGATACTTTGTCTCTACAAGGACCTAATAGACTATCAAAATCTGTTTCATATAGATTTCTGCTACAGATAGCATGGCCTGGCTTCAGAACACTAGGGTTCCACATTGCAATTCCTCTAAACGGGCTTGCCATAAATTCCACATGGTATCTTTTTCCATTACATATAATAAATACATAATACCACATGGTCTGCTGAATCTCACGGCCCAAGTGACAGAACTGTTTGTACCACAGCTGGAACCAACCAGCTAACTGTGGGCTAACCGCAGTTTAGCCCTTTCCAATTCTAAACTCCACTTACGGTAGTCTTCTGTGTCATTAAGTTGAAGCAATGTGTGAATTATACTGCATCCAGAATAGAAAATGAACAAACAGACACGGTGATTGCTTCTTTTTTGTAAGAGATGCAAGATGCAATTATTTGTATTTTACTTTAGAGAGGATATCCTGGTTCGCCCCACACAACCAGACCCTTAAAATATATACTCAAGTGCTGAGCTCTTAAATCTTTATTGGTTTCACCTCCCAATTTCTGGAGTGCATATATTTTGCCAAGTCTTCCAGTATATTAGGCATGTCTTGCTTAACTATCTGATTAAATACATATCAAGGATATTGTAGACAAATGTGAAGTTGTGTGGGACATCCAAATAATACAGGACCCCTTGGACTGCACTGTGATAGAGTAAGAGATAGTTAACATAATCCCAAGAGAGCTTCCAATTGGCATTCCCCACTGACAGCTCTTCCCACAGGCCAAGGAATTGATGTGTGTATGGGGGGGCAGGGGAGGGGTGCTTCCAGCAAGCAAGTGTATCTCCAGCAAAATGACCACTGAGTGGTTCCATAAATCCAGTGCACACACTGTGAGCCAGACATGGTCCAAGACTTCTTTTCTTGCCTGGTCACCATAAATTATATTCTCAAGGGAAGGAAGAAGAGAATAATAAGTCTTCAGGTCCTGGGTTAGTCATGTAAAAATAGACTCTGCTTCATAAAATCTTCAAAATGTTTGGATAGTATCTATTCTAAGTATTTAGGTACCTCAGTAAATGGTTCTGGGACCCTTGGGAAAGGACTAAGAAAATCATTACTGTATGTCATGTCCTTTGTACTGGATTTAGGATTCTGGTCTCTTCTTTAATCAATGGATTGTAGGTCTGAAAAGATTATCATTTTTTATTAGTGAGGGTTTTATGATTATCCACCTATTTATTTTTATTATACAGATTAACTAATACCCTTGTTGGCTACTCATTTATCTTGTCTCTTGGAGATGCTGCATTCGATTTACCATTTCAACTGTAATCTGCATTAGGGTCCCTTGGTTGTCACTCCAACTTTACTTCTTGTTATAATAATAGCCCCACCCCCAAGCCCTTGATAGTGAAGCACCACTATCCGGTCTCTATTATTTCAGGGATGTTATGGTCTCTATTGCTGCAATGGAACAAATTTCTGTAACAATATATTCTACCTTTAGCCCTGGTGATCAAAAGACGGTCATCAATAGTTTCTCAGTAATGATAGTGACCCACTCACCAGTAAATTCCTTATTACTTAGTGAATAGAATGTCTTTTATCTTCTCGTGAGGTGTAGTTAGTAAATGAATTTTTTCGGGCTACACAGTATCTCTACTCTTGCATGCCCATTTATGTAAGCCTTTTGGTTTCTTCTACTTTCTGCCATGGCAATATTGGCATTTCTAGTTTCCTTACTATGAATCATCATTTTCTCCAATATTGCAAAAGCTATCCTAGCGAAAGATTAGCACCATCTTCCAGGGCCCTTTACATAGCGGCAAATCCTGTCCTGTGGAAGAGTCCTTCATGTTGACAAATGTTCCATCGTCAAACTTTACGTTTGCTGTCCCAAAACTGTCCCCCCCCCAAAAAAAAACCCAGTGCCCTGAGCTGAGTCTCATATATTCTTTTTTTTTAGTTTTTTCTTTTAATTAATTTTTTTGATACATGTTATACTATTAAATACTATGTCCTTCCATGTAGTCTCTTTCTTTCCTTAGCAGATCCAAGATTTTCCCATTTGGTACATGCTGTGACTTGACCCTCATTATTGTTCTGATGACCAGAAGAGTAGGTGTGAGTATATCCTGAGGAAGGCATGTATCTGCCTCTGAGACAAGGCTATGCATCATTTTCAAGCAAGGATATGGGGAAGGTCCCAATCTTTATCCAGATGGAAGATACTTCTGCAGGCACAGATAGTTCAGAGGAATATGGGGATTTAATATCGTTGTGTGAATCAACATGTATGTTCCCATTACAGATCTCATGGTCCCAGTTATTTTCAACCAGCATTCTGACCTGGGAATGGCAGACTATGGTTTTAAGAATTCAACACTCTCTGGAAGCTCTGTTGTCACTGAAATTAAGTTTACAACGTGATCCTCAGCTCTGTCTGAGCTCAAGCTCTAGGAGATAATAGTCTCTTTTATATGCTGCCACAGAAGAATGATGGATTTTGGTTGAATTTAACTTTTAATTGGTGACTTGGTTGTTAATTTCTCACATACTTTTATTGTATTTCTCCAATACACTGATAGCTCCTAGCAAGAGGCATTTGATACCACGATACTTGTCATTAGAAGATTCCTAGAACCTCTCAAATGCTTAAGATATCATACCTGCCAGAGTATTTCCTTCCACAATACCCCATCTCAATTCACTATACATGAAAGTAATCATATCTGCATCTCTATAGCATGCCAGATGATATCAGGACACTGTCAGTGATGCAGTCCACATTGCTGGACAGCATGTATTCTAGCTCCAAAATCCCATTCTAAATATGTAAGTAACTCTTATAACTCAACAACTAAAAGATAAATATTCCGATTTAAAATGGGTAAAGGACTACATATGAGCACATGAAAAGATGCTCAACATCATTAGTTATTAGGAATATGCAAACCAAAACCACAATGAGATACTACTTCATACCTACTAGGTGTATTCAAAAATACAGAAAACAAGTGTCAGTGAGGATGTGAAGAAACTGGAAACTGGTGGTAAAATGATAGTTACAGTGAACAGTTTGGCTTTACCTCAACAAGTTAAAAATAGAATTACCATATGACTGAGAAATTCTATGCCAAGGTATACACCCAAAAGAACTGAAAATGGGATCTAAAACAAAAACTTGCATGTGAATGTTCATAGCAGCACTACTTGTAATATCTAAAAGGTAGAAACAATCCAAATACCCATCAATGGACTAACGAATAAACAAAATGTGGTATATATCCATATAATATAATATTATTTAGCCCCAAAAAGGCATGAACTATTGATACATTCTACAACACAAATGACATCTTGAAAACATTTGCTAAATAAAAGAAATCAGACATAAAAGGCTGAATCTATGTTTCAATTTTATATTAAAACCCAGAATAGGTAAATGCGTAGAGACAGAAAACAGATTAGTGGTTGCTTAAGGCTGATGGGAGCAGGGAATGAGGAGTTTCTACTTAATGAGTGCAGCGCTGCCACTCAGGGTGATAAAAATTTTCTAGATCTAGAGAGTGGTGATGTTGCACTACATTGCGGAGGTACTTAATCCCACTGAATTATGCACTTTAAAATGTTAAAGTGGTAAGTTTTATTTCATGTATTTACCACAGTAAAATATAAAATTCTATTCTAGATTTTGCTTTCTGGGATCATATTCTTACGTCATATTCCTCACAAAACAGACTTTGAGCCACAAATATAACTTCAGCAAGCTTCTTGAAGAGAGCTGTGCAGAACAACTGTGAGGGAGTAAGAGAAGCAGGATTGGAAGAGGGAGAAGTTGAACTGTCATACAGTTAGAAAGGAAGCCTCAGGCAATCCTACCAGTAGCTCTGCTAATGGGATATTCCTTCAATATTTCAAGATTAAGGTGTGAGATAAGATCTTCATACTTGAAATCCTATCACACTGTCCCTAGAGAGGGAACCTAGCCTTGGGTGAAGCTGCACACTTTGGCCAAAGACAGTCTCTTAGTGAAGGACTCGGCCGTGAGGCATCAGTGTCCAACATTATCAGCAGCTGTGGAAATGCATGCCTCAGCCTTCAAGAGGACAGTCTGACTGGTGCATCACAATATGCACTGCAGCACAGAAATGCTTAGCGTGCCTATATCTTCACTCGCTGGCATGAAGCAAATCTGAGCATTGAATTCCATACTGACAATTATCCCAATGATCTTTCCATTAGAGTCCAGCAACTCCCTAGAATCTGTTGGTAATGAAAATAACCACCTCTCCAATCTTTTTTGTCATTTCAGTAAATTCTGCTTTAAAATTGTGATGCTGTCCTAGATGCTTAAACTTAGATGGCCTGCACATCAGGATAGCCCTGACTGCAAATCAGCTTTCCCAAGGTCCCCATAACTTCTCATCAAATCTTTGTTTATGTACCCATTATTCAATTACATTGTTGACTGAATGTAAATAAATAATTTATCTACTCCAACAAGATCCCCTGAATACTTGTATTTATTTTCTTAGCCTTTTTATGCTCTTCTCAGCTTCATGCCACTTTTTCATACAAAAGTTGACACTTACGGTCCTCCTTGGCTACTGAAGCCAGCATGTAAAGAGCTGGAATGGTTTGGAATGTAAGTCTCCTTGGGATCCTCTGAGTGTGGGTGTTGGAATTATGAAGGTGTCAGCACACTTGGCTTTTGTTTCAAGACAAAGTGAGGCACAAATTACTCTTCAGACCTCCCCTGTGGGATCAGACTGAAGCCACCCTCTGTGGGGTTCTTAGTAGGGGAGGGAAGCAGATCAGGAAATGGGAATCAGGCAAGTGATATACAGGAAACAGTCTTCAATCTAATCATAAGCTCACCACAATTTGGTTAAAAGCAGTTTAATGATTACTTAACTACATAACAATGGATGGTTTTCCTGATTTCTTTACAAACACAAAAAGCTTTTGATATGGCTTAATAATGGCTACACAAAAAAAAACTACTAAAGAAAAAAGGCTTTTTGGGTTGAGGGGTTCCTATTTTTCACTTCTATAAGTGACTTTTCACTTCTATAAGCAACATGGTTTTCTTCAACTGCTCTAGTCAGGATGTTGATGATCTGTCTCCCCTATTGTCCTCAAGAGCACCTTCACACCAGTGTTCTGAAAGCAAAGTCCCCAGAGACACTGGCCAGAGGTGAAGTATGCTGAGTGTAAGAGCCTTCCTAATACACAGCTGTGGCCTTGATCAGCTTCTGGAAATAAAGAGTGAAGGAGATTGGGTGCAGCATCATTGGTTTATTTTGCTGAAGCTCAAACGGTAGAAATTCAACTTCTGCCTGTGTAAGGAAAACAAATAGAGACAACGGCATTTTCACTCTCCTAAGCAGTTTATCCAGATCAATATGGGAAAGATCGCTGCTTTGCTGTGGCTCATCTGAGCCTTAATTAAGGTTTTTCCTCTCTAGGGCTGACACGCCAGCCACCTTCATGAGTATCAGAAGTATTGAGTTTCTCTTTCAAAAATTTAGAGTTAAGACAATATCAGCATGGCAAACACAACTCAGGAAGATTTTTTTTTTTAAATCCATAAGCTAGTTTTTTACGGTTTTTCTAAGGTAGATTTAAGATCTGAGTAAAAATATCCCCATGGTTTTCTTTTGCTTTAATGAATAAAGTCACAGTATCATAATATAGTAAAGTAAGCCCCTTTTAATCTTGGTTTTCCTTTATTTTCCCCTTTACCCATGCTTAAAAAATATATTTGCTAGGATCCAGCTATGTCAAGCAGCTAGTTTTTCCACAACTCAGCATCTTTTTCTCACTTTGAGTCTTGGACATGCTGGTCTTTCTGCCTATGATGCTTTTCCCTGCTTCTTTAACTCAGCCTTCAAACCCAGCTCAAGTATCACCTCCTTCAGGAAGCCTTCCTTCACTTTGGTCTCTTTCCAAGATTACTATGGTCACTGTCTTCTTTTATTTGTTCCATAGAAGAACAACAGGAGTGTAGCATGAAATGCTTCATCTCCTGAACTGTACTAAGCTGGTTGAGGAAAGAGAATGCTTTCCTTCTTTGAATCCCCGACTCTCAGCAAAATCTTTAAACAAAGCAAGTGCTAAATAAATGTTTGTATAATTATTGAATTACTGAATGCATTTGATTATTAAAAAATTTTTACTATTTTGAACTGATACATACTTTAAAATTAAATTTTCAGTCCAAAGTCAAATAATATGTATGATACTCGGCGCGAAGGCTGTTCAGTCCCGGGGTTTGCAAGTTTGTTGTTCTCTCCGTCTGGACTCGAGGCTCCTGCCGCAGCCATGATCCGCCAGATCATCGGTCAGGCCAAGAAGCATCCTAGCTTGATCCCCCTCTTCCTATTTATTGGAGCGGGAGGTACTGGAGCAGCACTGTATGTTTTGCGCCTGGCGTTGTTCAATCCAGATGTCAGTTGGGACAAAAAGAATAACCCAGAACCCTGGAACAAACTGGGTCCCAATGATCAGTACAAGTTCTACTCAGTGAATGTAGATTACAGCAAACTGAAGAAAGAAGGTCCAGACTTCTAAATGAAATGTTTCACTATAAAGCTGCTTAGAATGAAGGTCTTCCAGAAGCCATCCGCACAATTTTCCACTTAACCAGGAAATATTTCCCCTCTAAACGCACAAAATCCTGTTGGTGTATTGTGATGGGGTTTACACTGATTAATAAATAGTTTGAAACTTAAAAATTAAAAAAAAAAAAATAATATGTATGATATATCTTAGTGTCTCTTGCAAAGGCATAATTATGAAATGTGGTTCTTCAGTGGGTGAATTAAATGACCTGTTTGAGAAAGGTAATTCTGGAAATACATCCCTTGGTACTAGTCTTTTGAAAATGTATATATATAAAATTATTTCTTTTTGATAGAACAGCATCCCCAGGAATAAGGAAAACCAATATTTCTAGAATCCTCTTGTAGGGTTTTCAAAATTATCAGTACTTGAAATTTTATCTCAGCCTTTACAAAGATTGCATTAGCATAAAATGTTGTGTTCTTTTGATTTAATACATTCTTTGAAGGGGAAAATATTCACCAGAAATAAGAGTTGGGATAGGAAATTATTACCTGCCAGGTGACAAACAGTACTTTACACTGATGAGAAATTATTTTTCAAATGCAAATTATGGAATTTGAGTTGACACTCAACCCTTTTGGAAAAAATTACAAAATTTAAATTGAATATCCATTATTAAAGTAATAGGGCTATTTGAATTGCAGCAAATTGCAAATCCAAAATTAATGTGTTCTTTTCTTGAATGTTACCTGCAATATTACATTTGTCAAATCATGTCTGTACCATGATTCAGCACAATTAGAGTTCCTTAAACTATAAAAAGATGAGTATACTAACTACTTACGATAATTCCTTTGGAAAACTAGGCTGAGGATCTAGGTAAAGAAAATGGTTTTCCTGATAATAGTGAGGCATTTTGTAAGCTATAATTCAGCAGATCTTTGTCTTGAAAGATTCTTCTCCTCTTAGACTCATAATACTCCACAGAAATGATTCTGTTCTTTATTGATTTGTCTTCACAGTATTACAGTATTCCAAATACAAACCAAACGAAAGATGTTTATTCTTGAGGATATTAAATTTTCTAAAAATAGACAATAATAAATTTATGTATGAGGAAGTCCTCTCCAAAAGTGTGCATAACTTATTCTTCCCATGGTTCTCCACTGAATGACTACATTCAAAATAAGTGGAGATATCGGTATTAATCAAGAGATGACACTAAGTCATGGACCCTTGACTAGTTGTGAGACATACTCAATCCTTGAAAAAACTGTCACTGTTGTAAAGAAGGAGTGCTTTTGAGCCTACCATTAATTGAATTTGTTGACAGTCTTACTCCTCTGCTCAAAACTCTACAGTGATTACCTTTGAACATCCTAACTTCTCACCATGGTCTATGAAATCCTGCAAAATCTAGCCCTTGTCACTCATCCTACCTTCCTGATGCATAATCTTCATCACTCACTGTGCTCCAACCATCTTTCCTTTCTTTAAATACAGTCAGCACTTCCTCAACTCAGGTAGACTTTTTGATGATGGCCATTCTGACTGGTGTGAGGTGATACCTCATTGTAGTTTTAATTTACAATTCTCTAATAATGAGCGATGTTGAGCATCTTTTCATGTGCTTGTTGGCCATCTGTATGTCTTCTTTGAAGAAATTTCTATGTAGATCTTCTGCCCATTTTTTGATTGTTTGTTTTTTGATATAGAGCTGTATGAGCTGTCGGTATATTTTGAAGATTAATCCCTTGTCCGTTGAATTGTTTGCAAATACTTTCTCCACTCTGTAGGCCATCTTTTTGTTTTATTTATGATTTCTTTTGTTGTGCAAAAGATTTTAAGTTTAATTAGGTCCCATTTGTTTATTTTTATTTTTATTTCCATTACTCTAGGACATGGATCCAAAAAGATACTGCTGCAATTTATATCAAAGAGTTTTCTGCCTATGTTTTCCTCTAGGACCTTAATAGTATCTGGTTTTACATATACAAAACAGAAATAGACCCACAGACATAGAAAACAAATTTATGGTTCCCAAAGTGGAAAGGGGGGGGATAAACTAGAGTTTGGGATTAACATATATACACTACTGTACATAAAATAGATAACCAACAAGAAACTACTGTATAGCACAGAGAACTTATTCCATATTTTATAATAACCTATAAGGAAAAAGAATCTGAATTGTTTATACATAACATATATATTATATATATTTCCATTTATATATATATATATATAGAGAGAGAGAGAACTGAACCACTTTGCTGTACACCTGAAACTAACACAATATTGTAAATCAACAATAAATAAATAAATAAATGTCATATCCTCAGAGAGGCTGCCATGACCATTTTTTCTAAAAAGTCTCCCTCCAATTAATCCTTGATTTTTAAAAAATTTCAGCCCCTTATTATTCACTTCATAGGAATGTCTTCATTTATAATTACTGTCTTACTAATTTGTTAACATCCAAAATGCTTTTAAAACATTGACAAAGGATCCACATTCATTGGAACATAAATTCTCTAAATCTGGACTACATCAATCTTTTCTCCATTAAAACCTCGAAGTACCTGGCCCTCAATATATATTTGATGTTTGAATACATGAGTATGATTTTTTCCTGAATTAACTTTTTCTACTGTTTTATCTATAGCTATGTAATCAACCATAAACACAATGACTTAAAACAACAATAATGAGTGATTATTTATCATGGTTTCTGCAGGTCTGGAATTTGGGAGCTTGGCTGGGTGGTTTTGTTTGGGATCTCTCATGAGGTTACAATCAGATGTTGACTAGGACTTCAGTCACCTGAAGGCTTTCCTGGGACTGGAGAGGCTAATTCCAAGGTGGTTCACTCACATACTGGCAAGGTTTTGCTGGCTTGTTGGCCAGAGCCTCAGTTCCTCTACACGTGGAACTTCTTAACTCTCCTCACTGCACGATGGCTGAATTCCTCCAGAGGGAGAAATTCAAGAGACCTGGGCAAGAGCTGCAATGCTTTTCACGACCTAGCCTCAGAAATTACACCATCACTCCTGCCATATTTTATTGGTCACCAGGCCAGCCTTGATTCTGTGTGCGAGGATACTACAAAGAGCATAGCTACCAGGAAACAAGAATTATTGGAGATTTTTTTGTAGGCTGGCTACCACAGAGGCCTCAATTATTTCTGCTTGTCAAAGCTCTGATTCTCCTCCTTTTTGGAGGCGGGCCAACACCCAATGCTTCCCTTCTTCCCTGATTTCCCATGTGTTCTTTACTTCTTATAAATGACAATTTTGATTCATTTTCCATGTCCTGCTAAACATTCTTCATTTTGTCAGAGTATCATCAGACCAAAAGTTATCATAGATTCCCAACATTAGGCATGACCACAGAAGCCTCATCTTCCTACACTTTCCTCTTTCTCCCTCTTCTCACTCTCTCTCTCTCTCTCTCTCACACACACACGTGCGTGCGTGCGTGCACGCGCGCACACACACACACACACACACACACCCCGATACTGTCTAGATTAGATACTACCTGACTTGTCACAGGTAGGCAGTTTCAGAGGTAGATTTTAAATTTAACTCTGAGTAAGTCAGAAAAATTGTGGGTCCGAATTACTGAATTCCTCAACAACACAAAAGAAATTATTAATGTGTGTGTGGCCTACTTACTAGTATATAAGAATTTATTTTAACACACTGATTCCTTTCCATCTACCTTTCCTTGATCTCGAGCTAGTATTAAACACTCCTAAGTTCTTTAATGGAAAAAATTCTCATTCTCTATCACTTTTTTCAAGGAGTGAGACAGCTTATTTTAGCCAGGTTTAAAATTCATTTAAGATTCATGTATGCTGAGTTCTAGACAAAACACTAACCTTTTGGTGTTTGGCCTTAACTTTGTCAAACATAACTCCCTGCCTTAAAAAAAAAGTTTTAAATGTTAATTAAAAACACTCCAAGTGTCTTAGTCAAAAAATAGTCCTGATCTTAGACCTGTTCTCGCCTACAAAATGATGAGTTACAGTAAGAAGCATATGGATTAAATGTCTCTGCAAATTTAATGTGAATTTAAAAATCAGTCAGTATTTGAGAAACAAATCTATGTTTTGATGAATTAACAAGTGAAGATATTTGAGCATATCTAATATAAATTGCAGTTAGTTTTAATTCCTCAGGTCAAAATTGGGAGCATGTGCCCAGATTATATTCACAATTTTCCTGATATTTCACCAGAAGTTCAAAAGTTTAATGGGAGCCAAAGTAAACTATTGGTCAGATGAGACAGTTGGTATTAGTGACAATGACCTCAATGATACTTTCTGCCCGAATCACCTCAGTAAGTGAACACAGTATGAACAGAAATCCCAGATTATTATTCCTTGGGATAATAGAGATGATTGAGAATGTAGAACATTTGGTCTTCTATGGGAACATGAATCCATAAATCACTATAAATTTCATTAATTTATAATTTATATTCTACATTCCTCCAAAAGGGATTTGAATTGGCTCACAGTAAAAGATATATGCAATTAAATTCATTAAGCCAATAGAATTAGTGCAGGAACACCTGTTTTCCTGATATTTGAATAGAATTTTTTCAAACATTCATTAAACAAACATTGATTGTTATCTTACTATATGCATCCCATGGTATGGGGGGTGAGATATATAAATAACAAAACTCCTGCCTTTTTAATTCAGTGGGAGAGACAGATAGTAAAGATATACATTATGTTTATAATACATGTAACTACTTTATATAATGACATTGGTTTTATCTAAATATTAGAGGTAATAGAGTTTTAAATAACAATATTCACCCTGGCTGAGAAACAAGAGAAAATAAAACAGTTGCATTGTCCCAGAGCTTAGTATAATTTGATGCCACACTCATTTTTCATCTGAAACAAATTATTAGAGTGAATGGTACCTCCTCTGTGAATAAATATCATTTTTCCAAAGGATGCTCAAGAGTGATCAGAGATCAGTATGGATCCATTTCTGTCTTATAATTGGAAATACTGGCCCTACACAGCTATCAGATGCCAAGACATAATCGAGGGATCAGGGACCTTCTCTTCTTACCTACCACCCTTGCTCATTTATGTACATGTAAATTTCAAATCTTCTTTGGTCCTCTGACAGGTGCACTAAAGAATCTTGAATTATTTACACTGTTCTTAATGTAAAATGGTATGCATTTAGCAACTGAGCCAAAATCTTTTTGCAAGGAAACCTAGTTTTCAAATACCAGAGCAGTACAGGATTAGTGAATCTCAGCAGAGGTGTAAGAATGAATCTCACTCAAGGTATCATTACCAGCGTATTCAGCAGAGGGATAAGAAATAAATTCACAATAGCTAATTCCTCCATGACTGTCTTCAATTTCTTCTTCTCGTACCTGTCTCATATGCATTTTCCTCTTCCTTTTAACTCCTTGAATTGTTCTTTGTTCTTTAAATGGCTGCAATTTGTGTAGTGCAGGGTAGCTCCTATAAAGCCACCGGCTTGACTCCACAGTATAGATGAGCACTACATTCACGAGTCCTCCCATCAGAGACCTCACTCTCATAGCCTTACTTAACCTCTGCCCTCAACCCACCTCTTCTCTCAACTCTTCCTATCTCCATTTTATTACTTATTTTCCAATTTTCAGCTTGGCCTTTAAATTGATTCAGAAGATACTTTTCATGATTTTAGGAACACAAACTTGACTCCTTTTGGAAGAAAACAAAATGCTACTTCTCCTACACATGGTTTATTGTCCTGGTTTGATCCAGTCTTAAAGCTCTAATGGTACTGCCATATTACAACAGTCAAAATCATGGAATATTGGAGAAAAAAGTCACAGTTCATGGGGATATACATGGAAAGGAACTAGGGAAAATATCAGCTCATTTATACTTTTCTGCTGAGAAAAACTACTCTGCATTGTAATTTAAGTTATGAATAAGGATAAAACTAGTGTCTCATTCTGATTGGGGCTGCATTTGTCACTTTCATAAACTATTCCTTATCTATTAAAAAACTAGTCTGACTCCCATCTCAATCTCAGCCAAGGTGATCTACTCAAGATTTGCCCATCTCTTCTCTACTATTTTAATTTTGCTCAAGACATTTTATATTTCTAGGCAAGCAAAGGATAATTTTGGAGGGAAAAATATTATGAATTTTTATTTGTTAAAAAGAAACAAAGCCTCACGCACAAAAATAGCATAGAACCTGACCTTAAAATGACTATGTTTGTAGCATGCTAAAGATTTTTATGTTAGGTTTTTGGATTTTGTGTTGTTCTCACTATTTTAGATTTGTTTATTTTACCCTTTCTTCCTACTTGACCGGACATTGTTATAACAAACACTTAAAAACTAACATTATAATAGCAAATTGTAATTACCATTTTTAAATATGGCAATGTGTTACTTTTATTTAAATTTCTAACATACATTCCTCAAACCATTCTAAATCTTCAATAATAAACAACCATTTATTAATGAACACCAGTACTAAAACCCCCAAGAAGAATAAAAAACCAAAGATCTTAGTAGTTTATATGTAATGCAAGCATTTTGTTTATATCTCCAGAGAAGTTGTCAAAAGACACCTATTTACCCATGTATACACACTGTGAGGAAACAGATTGTTTAAAGACAGGGACTAAATCGTCCAGTTTTCACCCAGTCTACTTAATAGTGACAGAAACTTATCATTGTCCATTATCATTGTCCATTGCCTTCATCTGGGTAGTCAACAAATCTTCATTACTTACTATAGATGACAAACTTCACCTGCTATCAATTAAAGTTTGTAGTGACTAAGGAGCTGCCTTGATTTCCCTGTAGTCACATTTTAAGATGCCAGGACATAGCTTCCTATCACATCACTGTCTAAAAATAGGTGATAGAAAACCACAGGACCAACAGAATTACTAAAAACCAATTCCAGGATTTTCTTTACTTGATTCCCAGTTTATTCACATTTCATACTCATTTCCACCAAGTATTCAGTACCTGCCTCCACAGCCTATGTGCAGCCATACATTTGGACATAGATTTGCTTTTTGTACTTTACCTTCTTGGTCCTAACCTCACCTTTTTTTAAGGACTTTGAACTCTTATTAAATCTCTGATATTCCTGTCCACACAAACTTGGTAGAATATCCCATTCTATTTTTTCTCCTTTGACCTCCACTGTTATCTCTAGCTTACAAATGCATTTTAATCACTGATGAAGGCAGATATATCTGTAGGTAAACAGTTAGTATGTTCTATAATACATTCAAGACAGTTCACAAAAAGCCTGGTAGATCCCTGTGTATTTTTATAAAATTGTATATATTTTATTCAACCCAAATTTTGTCAGATTGATTGATCTAATTTAGATCTCCCTAATGACGCTATTAAAGGTGAAGCTGTTAGCTGTTGAAGGTGAAGCTGTTAGCTATGTCATCCCCCTAATCTTAATGATGGGGAAAGTTCTATGAGGCTCCCTTACTCTTCTCCCCAAACCATTATTTCCTCACTATAGTAAAAACAATGCCCCAGATCTCTATTTCTATCATCTCTATCTCTGTCTCCGCCTCTGTCTCTATCTCTATTATCTATACCTTTATCTATATCCATATCTATATCATATATTTATCTATCCGTTTTTGTCCAGGAACATGTTATTGCAATAGTAAGGTTTTACAGTAAAAATGTGACCCTTAAAGGAAAATTCCAATAGTGGAAGACAGCACAACCCTATAGGATCAGGCTAGGTTTTGATTTTAATGGGCCTGGTTCAAATTTATCTTTATCATTGAATAACAACAGGGACTTTATCAAAGGATCCTCTGAGCCTTGGTTTACTTGCAAACCAAGGAAACTAGTACCTCATTTACAAGGTTTCTGTATATAATGAATGATAAAATGATATAAACCACAACATAATAGTCTGTCACATGGTAAGTTCATAAAATACGTTAGTTTTTATAACCATAAACCATGGTGATAAGAGCAGCTAAAACTGAGAAAACTCTGTGGGTTGCACACTCTTCTAAATGTTTTAATTCAGCCAACAACCCCAAATGGTAGGTAGCATTATTATATTTTTTCTTTATTTATGTTTTATTTAGTTTTGGCTGCGTTGGGTCTTTGTTGCTGCTCATGGGCTTTCTCTAGTTGCGGCGAGCAGGGGCTACACTTCATTGTGGTGTGCGGGTTTCTCATTGCAGTGGCCTCTCGTTGCGGAGCACGGGCTCCAGGCACGTGGGCTTCAGTGGTTGTGGCACGCGGGCTCAGTAGTTGTGGCTCGAGGGCTCTAGAGCGCAGGCTCAGTAGTTGTGGCGCACGGGCTTAGTTGCTCCACAGCATGTGGGATCTTCCCGGACCAGGGCTCGAACCTGTGTCCCCTGCATTGGCAGGCAGATTCTCAACCACTGTGCTATCAGAAAAGTCCCAGTAGCATTATTATTGCAGGAGAAACCTGGGGCACCAAAGTGTTAGGGAGTTTGCCCAACCATACTGACGTTGTAAAGAATTGGCAGAGGCAGGATCCAAAACAAGGCAGTTTGGTTCCAGAGCTCCTTTCTCTTCACTGGGACTCATCACTGCTCCTCATGTTTGAAAAGTTAGTAAACATGGGCAATGGATAACTCCAAAGACAAGTGTTTGTAACAGGTTCTGAAACTTGGCAGAATTAAAAAGAAACACTGAGTCTTGCTGAATTAGAATTATGTTGAACAGGTTTAGCAACTGAAAGCCAGCAGTGATGCTTAGCATAGAAGTATTGACTTTTATGGAGACTGTGCATTGTACTGCATCACACTGACTTAAATGAGATAGATTCATTCCCATCTCAGCTCAGTTACGGGCAAAAGCCGCCGCCACCCCCCCACCCAGATACTGGTACATAATATTGATTTTAGGCATATAGACTAAATAAACTGGAAACTGATTGAAATTTATGGAAAGGAATTAGCAATACAGTGATTTAATCAAAAATTTATTGAAAGTACCTAAAATTAATGTCTGCTATTGATAGATACAATTAAATTAATAGAAACACACTGCATTTAATTGGGATTTAATTGGAGACCACTAAAACCAAATAAAATCCAGTGGAAAACTGATAGGTTAGTGTCTGAATTTAGATTTATATTAAAAATATTCAGTGCTCAAAATAAACCATTATTCTATAGGGATATCCCCAGGGACTTTCTGGATTCACATAATCAATGTTTCCTGAAAATTTATTTACAAGAGGAAAAGGGTAACTTTAAATTGATAAAACGTTTACGTCAGATTCAATAGATAGAAAATATTTTAAGAGGCAAATTTCTATATGACTTGGGGAATAAGAAGAAAGTATTCTGAATGATTCACAGTCATAAACATTTCTCTTGTAAGTTTTCCAATCCCTTATAAGGCAAAACTCTAAAAGTAGACCAGGCTTACAATTACATCTTCACCTACTTTTCATCTTTTTTTTTATTCTATCATTTTTTTTACCACCAGAGATAAAATTTAATTTCCAGAATTCTAGAATTTCCCATAAAATCTGAATCTCTCTCTATAGGTTTTTTTAAATTAACAGACATTTCATCAAAGCAAGGAAGCCCAAGATAATAATTAAATCTCATAGAGTCTGTAGCCTTATGGACTTAAAAGACTGTTGGCTAAGATGTCAGATATCATGTTTTGTATCCGAGTCTGTTACAAACTAGCTGCGTAATATTGAACAGTTTACATCTTGTATGTCCTTCTTTATAATCTGAAGTGTAAGGTATGCCTTCTCCTGAGGTTAATGATGGGGGATATTCAGCAAAATATTACATAAGACTTAATCTGATGCCTTGCATATAAGGGGATACTTCTTTAATATTACCTCCTACTTTCTCTTCTGGAGATCTGAACTAGACCAAATTTGTATATATGTCTTTCTTCCTTAGTGCCACTTACCCTGTATCTATTCAAAGGATAAAGGTATCATGCTTTATGATCATGTAAACCCTGTGACAAAAGTGGGGATTTTTTTCCGCCTTGAGTTATGGGTAGGACAATAAGTTAAGCAGAGTACAACTCCTCATGGAATAATGACGTATATAATGACATGAGTATTGGTAGCAAGCTGGTGGCATTATGTGTATTTTTAACTTTCAGATTATTTTCTTCTTATTCACTGTTGTCTTAGTACAGATTCCGTTGAAAGCAAAGCCTAAAATAGGAACTTAGGTTCAGATAGTTCGTTTTTATTTTAGAGGTGATCACAGGAACTCAGAGTTAGGTTGCAGAGTCAGATAAGGACAGAGGAAAAGCTAATAAAGTGTATTAACCACTCTGAACAACTGGACTCATTTTTGTTAGCTGCCCTCTGAAGAACTGCACATTCCCTTCAAATTCGTCCATCAAAGCTCGGTGGAAACCAAAGCCTGGACCCCAATGGTTGATGGAGGCCACTGAGGAATTAAACTTTCTATATTTTCAGGCGTCCCTGCTCAAGAACTGAACAAGTTCCCATGGCTTCAGAAAAAGATCTAAGGCAGCGAAGGTGAGACATGGCAGGTGCCTAGGTGAGATATCATCAATGTGTACACAGGACTTTCCACTTCAGCTGAAGCTAAAATAAGAGCTTTATATGGTTTTGACATTTGAAATCAGGATATTTTATCATGAAAAAAAACACTTTTTCTTGAAAAAGTAAAAGGCATGATAGCAATGTTCTTTCAGTAATGTCACAATAGAAATGAAGATAGTGATAATAATTACAGCTAATCTTTATTACTCATCTATATATGCCAGCTGCTGTTTAAAGCAGTTAGCCTGTGTTTTCCACCTAATACTCACAAATGAATTCTTGATTTCCCAAGCTCAGAATTTGCTTCTCCTCTTGCCTTTCCTAACTCAGTAAATAGCTACTCCAGCATGCAGGTGACTTGACCAGAAATCTTTGCTTCATCTTCAACTCCTCCTATATCCCATGGGAGTAAATACTGTTGCCTTTACCTTTATATACATCCTGAACTTAACCACTTCTCAACTCCTTCTCCATTACCACTTTGGTTCAAGCAACCATCAGCTGCAGTCTGGTCTCTCTGTTTTCTCCATGCCCCTCCCAGCCCCATCAGAGTCTATTCTCCGCAAAGCAGCCACAACCATAGTGACTCACTGAAATCTCAAGCCACATCACGTGACTCTTCAGCTCAGTACTGTCCCCTACCATCCCATCGTTTCCAAAGTACAGAACAAAATCATTTTAATCATTTGAAAGGGGCTGCACGATTTTAATTTCATCCACAACTCAATTTTTCTCCCACTGTTCTAGAGGCTCTGGATTCCATGCTGTTTTCAAACACCCTAAGCCCATGTCAGTGTCAGAGGTGTTGTAGTGGATGCCTTTACCTGCAATGCTCTTCCTGTCTGATCTACTCACAGCTTGATCCCTTACTTTATTCACTTTTCTCCTCAAATGCTTCCTTCACAGAGCTAAAAGTCTATATAAAATACAGCTTGTAGAAAAATGCAAACACCTATCCCTTTCTACAATAAAAAGCCTGCTAAAATAGTAAATCCCTATCCATCTACTTGCCCACATAGCTTTTTATCAATAATTGACATCTTAATTGTTACCATCATTTTAAAAAGTATTAGTTGTTTCACTCCCACTTGAATGTAAGTTGCAGAGAGCTGGGGCTTTGCCTTTTTGATCACTGCTGTTTGTGCAGCCCTTACCATAGTGTCTGTCAGAGTAGATGGCTTATACATAGATATTGAATGAGTGAACCATAACCCTAAGAGGTAGGCGCTAATATTGTTACAATTTACAAATGTGGATACTGAGACGCAAGCTAGATAAGTATCTCGCTTTGCACAACCAAGGCCATATACCTAGTAAACGGAGAGAAGTGTTACCAAATTATTAGAGATCATAGGCTAATTGCTACCACCTTCGGATCGGACATGAACTGTCCAGTTTTCCACAGCTCACCCATCTGGCCCACTGCACTCTTTTACGATACCTGCTTGACACTTGTTGCATTTGAGTTTGTAAACCCAAGCAGAGACATTAGAGAACACGAGGAGACTGTGACAAATGATATATACACTGCATCTGGAGAGTTGAGAAAGAAAGAGACAGAGAGAGATTGGAAAAGATACTGTGTCTCCCAATCCATATGCCCGCAGATGTATACATGGAACCATTTCTTTCCCAGAGAAGCCAAATTCATTGCAGAACACACCCACTGGATTCTTACTGGATATGGAGTTTTGTGTTTCTCAACTAGATCACAAATCCTTGCTAAGCTGATGCAAACCTTTGTAAGCACTGCTCAAACTGGCTTTAATTTTTATTAATCATTTGAATCCATCTCACAACACATTTTAGCTCTCACTGCCCTCTGCTTATGACACTTCTGTTGTCTCACATCTGATACCTAGCTTGAAAAGTGGTCTGAACCTTTAGTGGGTTTTATAATGGAAATAGCCTACTTGACACTCATTGTCATATAAAATCATTTTCAACAATACCATTAAATTGAAATCACAAATAGGTTGCTTTTTTAAAATTTTATTTATTTTTTTATACAACAGGTTCTTATTAGTCATCCAATTTATACACATCACTGTATACACGTCAATCCCAATTGCCCAGTTCATCACACCACCACCCCCAATCCCTGTCGCATTTCCCCCTTGGTGTCCATACATTTGTTCTCTACATCTGTGTCTCAATTTCTGCCGTGCAAACCGGTTCATCTGTACCATTTCTCTAGGATCCACATATCTGTATTAATATACGATATTTGTTTTTCTCTTACTGACTTACTTCACTCTGTATGACAGTCTCTAGATCTATCCATATCTCTACAAATGACCCAATTTTGTTCCTTTTTATGGCCGAGTAATATTCCATTGTATATACGCACCATATCTTCTTTATCCATTCATCTGTCGATGGGCATTTAGGTTGCTTCCATTACCTGGCTATTGTAAAGAGTGCTGCAATGAACACTGAGGTGCACGCGTCTTTTTGACTTACGGTTTTCTCTGGGTATATGGCCAGTAGTGGAATTGCTGGGTCATATGGTAATTCTATTTTTAGTTTTTAAGGAACCTCCATACTGTTCTCCATAGGGGCTGTATCAACTTACATTCCCACCAACAGTGCAAGAGGGTTCCCTTTTCTCCACACCGCCTCCAAGCACTGGTTGTTTGTAGATTTTCTGATGATGCCCATTCTAACTGGTATGAGGTGATACTTCATTGTAGTTTTGATTTGCATTTCTCTAATAAATAGTGATGCTGAGCAGCTTTTCATGTGCTTCTTGGCCATCTGTATGTCTTCTTTGGAGAAATGTCTATTTAGGTCTTCTGCCCATTTTTGGATTGGGTTGTTTGTTTTGTTAATATTGAGCTGCATGAGCTATTTATATATTTTGGAGATTGATCCTTTGTCCATTGATTCGTTTGCAAATATTTTCTCCCATTCTGAGGGTTGTCTTTTTGTCCTGTTTATGGTTTCCTTTGCTGTGCAAAAGCTTTGAATTTTCATTAGGTCCCATTTGTTTATTTTTGTTTTTATTTCCATTACTCTAGCAGGTGCATCAAAAAAGATCTTGCTGTGATTTATGCCAAAGACTGCTCGTCCTATGTTTTCCTCTAAGAGTTTTATAGTGTCCGGTCTTACATTTAGGTCTCTAATCCATTTTGAGTTTATTTTTGTGCATGGTGTTAGGGACTGTTCTAATTTCATTCTTTTACATGTAGCTCCAGTTTTCCCAGCACCATTTATTGAAGAGACTGTCTTTTCTCCATTGTATATCCTTGCCTCCTTTGTCATAGGATAGTTGACCATACGTGCGTGGGTTTATCTCTGGGCTTCCTATCTTGTTCCATTGATCTATATTTCTATTTTGGTGCCAGTACCATATTGTCTTGATTACTGTAGCTTAGTAGTATAGACTGGAGACGGGAGTCTGATTCCTCCAGGTCCGTTTTTTTCCCTCAAGACTGCTTTGGCTATTCCGGGACTTTAGTGTCTCCATTCAAATTTTAAGATTTTTTATTCTAGTTCTGTAAAAAATTCCATTGGTAATTTGCATTGAATCTGTAGATTGCTTTGGGTAGTATAGTCATTTTCACAATATTGATTATTCCAATCCAAGAACATGGTATATCTCTCCATTTGTTGGTATCATATTTAATTTCTTTCATCAGTGTCTTATAGTTTTCTGCATACAGGTCTTTTGTCTCCCTAGGTAGGTTTATTCCTAGGTATTTTATTCTCTTTGTTGCAATGGTAAATGGGAGTGTTTCCTTAATTTCTCTTTCAGATTTTTCATCATTAGTGTATAGGAATGCAAGAGATTTCTGTGCATTAATTTTGTATCCTGCCACTTTACCAAATTCACTGATTAAGTCTAGTAGTTTTCTGGTGGCATCTTTAGGATTCTCTATGTGTAGTATCATATCATCTGCAAATAGTGACAGTTTTACTTCTTCTTTTCCAATTTGTATTCCCTTTATTTCTTTTTCTTCTCTGATTGCCGTGGCTAGGACTTCCAAAACTATGTTGAATAAGAGTGGTGAGAGTGGACATCCTTGTCTTGTTCCTAATCTTAGAGGAAATGCTTTCAGTTTTTCACCATTGAGAATGACGTTTGCTGTGGGTTTGCCGTATACGGCCTTTATTATGTTGAGGTAGGTTCCCTCTATGCCCACTTTCTGAAGAGTTTTTACCATAAATGGGTGTTGAATTTTGTCAAAAGCTTTCTCTGCATCCATTGAGATGATCATATGATTTTTATTCTTCAATTTGTTAATATGGTGTATTACATCGATTGATTTGCATATATTGAAGAATCCTTTCATCCCTGGGATAAATCCCACTTGATCATGGTGTATGATCCTTTTAATGTGTTGTTGGATTCTGTTTGCTAGTATTTTGTTGAGGATTTTTGCATCTATATTCATCAGTGATGTTGGTCTGTAATATATTTTTTTTTTGGAGTATCTTTGTCTGATTTTGGTATCAGGATGATGGTGGCCTCATAGAAAGAGTTTGGGAGTTTTCCTTCCTCTGCAATTTTTTGGAAGAGTTTGAGAAGGCTGGGTGTTACCTCTTCTCTAAATGTTTGATAGAATTCACCTGTGAAGCCATCTGGTCCTGGACTTCTGTTTGTTGGAAGATTTTTAATCACAGTTTCAATTTCATTATTTGTGATTGGTCTGTTCATATTTTCGGTTTTTTCCTGGTTCAGTCATGGATGGTTATACCTTTCTAAGAATTTGTCCATTTCTTCCCGGTTGTCCATTTTATTGGCATAGAGTTGCTTGTAGTAGTCTCTTAGGATGCTCTGTATTTCTGCAGTGTCTGTTTTAACTTCCCCTTTTTCATTTCTAATTTTATTGATTTGAGTCCTCTCCCTCTTTTTCTTGATGAGTCTGACTAATGGTTTATCAATTTTGTTTATCTTCTCAAAGAACCAGCTTTTAGTTTTATTGATCTTTGCTACTGTTTTCTTTGTTTCTATTTCATTTATATCTGCTCTGATCTTCATGATTTCTTTCCTTCTGCTAACTTTTGGTTTTGTTTGTTCTCCTTTCTCTAGAGCATTTAGGTGTAAGGTTAGATTGTTTATTTGAGATTTTTCTTGTTTCTCGAGGTAGGCTTGTATAGCTATAAACTTCCCTCTTAGAACTGCTTTTGCTGCATCCCATAGGTTTTGGATCATCGTGTTCTTGTTGTCATTTGTCTCTAGGTATTTTGTGATTTCCTCTTTGATTTCTTCAGTGATCTCTTGGTTATTTAGCAACGTATTGTTTAGCCTCCATGTGTTTGTGTTTTTTACGTTTTTTTCCCTGTGATTGATTTCTAATCTCATAGTGTTGCAGTCAGAAAGTATGCTTGATATGATGTCAATTTTCTTAATTTCCTGATGCGTGATTTGTGACCCAAGATGTGATCTACCCTGGAGAATGTTCCATGTGCACTTGAGAAGAAACTGTAATCTGTTGTTTTTGGATGGAATGTCATATAAATATTGATTAAATCTATCTGGTACATTGTGTCATTCAAAGCTTGTGTGTCCTTATTAATTTTCTGTTTGGATAATCTGTCCATTGGTGTAAGTGAGGTGTTAAAGTCCCCCAATATTATTGTGTTACTGTCAATTTTGTCTTTTATAGCTGTTAGCAGTTGCCTTATGTATTGAGGTGTTCCTATGTTGGGTGCATATATACTTATAATTGTTATATCTTCTTGGATTGATTCCTTGATCATTATGTAGTGTCCTTCCTTGTCTCTTGTAACATTCTTTATTTTAAAGTCTATTCATCTGATATGAGTATTGCTACTGCAGCTTTCTTTTGATTTCCATTTGCATGGAATATCTTTTTCCATCCCCTCACTTTCAGTCTGTATGTGTCTCTAGGTCTGAAGTGGGTCTCTTGTAGACAACATATTGATGGGTCTTGTTTTTGTATCCATTCAGCAAGCCTGTGTCTTTTCATTGCAGCATTTAGTCCATTCATGGTTAAGGTAATTATTGATAGGTATGTTCCTATTACCATTTTCTTAATTGCTTTGGGTTTGTTTTTATAGGTCCTTTTCTTCTCTTGTGTTTCCCACTTAGAGAAGTTCCTTTAGCATTTTTTGTAGACATGGTTTGGTGGTGCTGAATTCTCTTAGCTTTTGCTTGTCTGTAAAGCTTTTGATTTCTCCGATGAATCCGAATGAGATCCTTGCTGGGTAGAGTAATCTTGGTTGTATGTTCTTCCCTTTCATCACTTTAAGTATATCATGCCACTCCCTTCTGGCTTGTAGAGTTTCTGCTGAGAAATCAGCTGTTAACCTTATGGGAGTTCCCTAGTGCTTTATTTGTCGTTTTTCCCTTGGTCCTTTCAATAATTTTTCTTTGTCTTTAATTTTTGCCAATTTGATTACTATGTGTCTCAGCATGTTTCTCCTTGGCTTTATCCTGTATGGGACTCTCTGTGCTTCCTGGACTTGGGTGGCTATTTCCTTTCCCATGTTAGGGAAATTTTCGACTATAATCTCTTCAAATATTTTCTCGGGTCCTTTCTGTCTCTCTTCTCCTCTGGGACCCCAATAATGTGAATGTTACTGCATTTAATGTTGTCCCAGAGGTCTCTTAGGCTGTCTTCATTTCTTTTCATGGTTTTTTTTAATTCTGTTCCGCCACAGTGAATTCCAGCATTCTGTCTTCCAGGTCACTTATCCATTCTTCTGCCTCAGTTATTCTGCTATTGATTCCTTCTAGTGTAGTTTTCATTTCAGTTATTGTAATGTTCATCGTTGTCTGTTGTTCTTTAATCTTTCAGATCTTTGTTAAACATTTCTTGCCTCTTCTCGATCTTTGCCTCCATTCTTTTTCCAAGGTCCTGGATCATCTTCACTATCATTATTCTGCATTTTTTTCTGGAAGGTTGCCTATCTCCACTTCATTTAGTTGTTTTTCTTCGGTTTTGCCTTGTTCCTTCATCTGGTACATAGCTCTTTGCCTTTTCGTCTTGTCTATTTTTCTCTGAATGTGGTTTTTGTTCCACAGGCTGCAGGATTGTAGTTCTTCTTGCTTCTGCTGTGTGCCCTATGGTGGATGAGGCTATCTAAGAGGCTTGTGCAAGTTTCATGGTGGGAGGAACTGGTGGTAGCTAGAACTGGCTGTTGCTCTGGTGGGCAGAGCTCAGTAGAACTTTAATCCGCTTGTCTGCTGATGGGTGGGGCTGGGTTCCCTCCCTGTTGGTTGTTTGGCCTGAGGCGACCCAACACTGGAGCCTACAGGGCTCTTTGGTGGGGCTAATGGCAGACTCCAGGAGGGCTCATGCCAAGGAGTACTCCCCAGTACTTCTGCTGCCAGTGTCCTTGTCCTCACGGTGAGACAGAGACACCCCCCGCCTCTGCAGGAGACCCTCCTACCCTAGCAGGTAGGTCTGGTTCAAACTCTTATGGGGTCACTGCTCCTTCCCATGGATCCCAGTGTGCACACTACTTTGTGTGTGCCCTCCAAGAGTGGACTCTCTGTTTCCCCCAGTCCTGTTGAAGTCCTGCAACCAAATCCCGCTAGCCTTCATAGTCTGATTCTCTAGGAATTCCTCCTCCCGTTGCTGGACCCCCAGGTTCAGAAGCCTGACATGGGGCTCAGAACCTTCTCTCCAGTGGATGGACTTCTGTGGTATAAGTGTTCTCCAGTTTGTGAGTCACCCACCCAGCAGTTATGGTATTTGATATTATTGTGATTAAGACCCTCCTACCCTCTCACTGTGGCTTCTCTTTTGTCTTTGGATGTGGTGTATCTTTTTTGGTGAGTTCCAATGTCTTCCTGTCGATGATTGTTCAGCAGTTAGTTGTGATTCTGGTGTTCTCGCAAGAGAGTGAGAGCATGTCCTTCTACTCCGCCATCTTGAACCTGCCCCTCACAAATAGGCTGGTTTTTAAACAACATACAGCTTCTAAGGGAAAGTTTTGTATTGCAATGTTTATGTGTATATGATGTATATACACATATACACACATAAAATATATATACATACACACATATATATATTTCTGAACTTATTCTGTAAAATTTAAAAGGCATTGGTTTTTTGTCAACAAAATGCAATGCAGAGTTCGTTATTTCTCCAATCACCTTGAGTATGATATTCTGAATTCTATAAGAGCCTGTGCTGTATTGTGTGGTCCCCTGAAGCCTTGCATATGTCATCAAAATACAATATTTTCCCCTCTTTCATCTTGAGAGTTTAGACAATTGTAGAGTATCTTTGAGGATAAATGTGTGAGAAAGATTTTTTTTTCAAGTGTTCTACGTTCTCTGCTACCTGCAACTAGAATAAAAGGAAACGCTTGTATCTAGGAATGTCCTTTGCAAAATCATATACATTTAAAATTGAAAAAGCCATGCCCTATTCATTTATTCTGCAATATTTTGTGCAACATACAGTATGTTGTTCTCTACTTTAACTTCATCTTTCATACTGCTTGCAGTTAGATGTTTACTTTTGAGTCATGAGTTCAGTTCTGTTTGTATGTCCTTTAATAAAAGCTTAGGTTGGTGCTGCACAGAAAACATTCACTGTTTTTCAAACTTGAATATTTCCTATAATTTACTGCCATTGGAATCAACTTCATAAATTGATGGACTGAAATTCTACAAGAGGAGAAACTTGGTTCTTGATTTGCATCTGTCTTGTTCATTAGTATGCTACAGTACCTAACATAGTGTTTTGAACATAATGCTCAATATATACAAATACATTATACAGGAGCTCAATAAATGTATAAAAATAATGAGTAGAGCTATGAATGCCAATGAGTACCTTGACAGATCCTAATTCTCCATGGCAGTAGGATACCACTACCCAGGGTTATCAGTATTTAGAAGAACCAGAATTGTAAGGCTCATTTTACTTAGTACATGGAGTAAAACTTGGAAGTTGAATTCTTAAAGAAATGAGATCTACTAATATTAGTAGTAAGACAAATTTAGAACTCTTCATGATATTAAAATAAGTTCAGCTTGTAAAATTATGTTTCTATCTTAAAGCTATTGGTGATCTATCCAAATCTTCCACAACCCACTCCCAGTATTCCTTTCCCCATAAAATCTTCATGAATTCCCAGATTAAATGCTAACCTTCTTCTCTACATTTCTACAACTTGAAGAAACAAAACACGTCTACTAGTCCAGAAGCTCACTGAAACCACAGAATTTTTCTTATTTATAATCTGTGCTAGGTTTTAAGCACATTCCATATGCTAATTCATCACATTTCAGATATTAAAAGGAAACAAAAATCTATAATGGTAACACAACCGTTATCGTTCAGCTAAAAACCTACTATAATATTTATCAAAAACAGAGACTGTTTCTTGCACTGTCAAGTTCCACTTTATTTGTTCTACTGCCTTTCTATCTAAGAGCTTTATAATCTAACAACTATGAATAGCAAAGCAACATATATTATTTTGGAGAAATTCTGATAATGTAAAAAATGATCAGACTCCTATTATATCATATACGTAAAATCTCTTTGTCTCTCTGTCACACACACACACACACACACACACACACACAACCACCACCACTATCATCACCTTGAATATTCATTATGATCGTGGGTATGCCTTTTCATTTTTTTATATGTAACTTACTAATTGTATAACCTTTGTTGTCTTAGCTACAGAAGTCACTATATAACACAGATGGTAAGAGTATTTGTTCCATAGATTATTTTATGGGAATTAAATAAGTTAACACACATAACACACTTAAAATATTATTATCATTCTTGATTATTATATAGACTTTTTATATGGAGGTTGGATATTTCTTACCCATCAAGTTTCCTACCTACAACACACTGTGAAGATTTTTTCATGTCTTTAAATATCTTTCCCAAATGTCATTTTAATGGTTGCTTAGTATTACATCATATGGACATATAATTTTAACCAAACATTTCTTGGTAAGGTTTTTTTGTGCAGCTTCCAATTTGGGACTGTCATATTTACTGCTGTGATGAATAATCTTAGAAATAAATGTCTGTAACTGTTTTGTAGTTTTTTTCTTTTAGGATACTTTTTCAACTGATATGTAGTGCTAAATTACAAAAATAAAGAGTCAATAACCTCCCCCCCAAAACGATAAACATACTTCTCCCCCCACATGTTATAATACGGTATTTTTATTTTTTAAAAAAGTTTGATAGTTAAGGATTAGTATCTTATTTATATATTTCGTCATTTAAAAAAATTCTAATTAGTTTTCAAAAATATTTTGGGGTCATTTGTTTCTGGTTGTGTGTGTGTGAGAGAGAAGAGAAACGAGAGGGAATGGGAGAATAAGATTTTACTAAATGTTCGCTTTTTTTGTGATTGCAGTCATTTCAGTAACTATGATAATAATGATAGTAGTGGGAAGAGTGGTGGTGTTTAGTGCTGGTGGTAAAAATAATAGTAGTAGGTAATGAGAGCTAACATTTACTCAGAGCTCACCATGTGCTAAAATCTTCACATGTAGAAGCGTATTTAGTGCCCACACAATCCTATGCGGTAGGTACGACTGAAGCCAATTAACAACAACAACAACAAAAACCTAAACTGATTCTGAAAGAGACTTATTTCAGTGATTACCTTAAGGTCCCATGCCAATTAAATGGTGAAGGCAAGATTCTAACCCAGGAAGTTTGACTAAGCCCTACATTCTAATGAAGGAGTTTTATAGATTGTGGTGCTATCAACCTTGTCCTTTATATGGAAAATGTATGTTGCCTAATTGTTTTGCTTATTATTTGGGTGATTTATATGTAGAGAAGATTTTTCCAATATGAAAGTTCAGTGTCATTTTGCATTAAACAGAATTATTCCCCCTGCTGATCAGTTCATTGAGAAAATTTTTGTTTGGCTTTATATATATATATTTTTAACATCTTTATTGGAGTATAATTGCTTTACAATGGTGTGCTAGTTTCTGCTTTATAACAAAGTGAATCAGTTATACATATACATATGTTCCCATATCTCTTCCCTCTTGCATCTCCCTCTCTCCCACCCTCCCTATTCCACCCCTCTAAGTGGTCACAAACCACCGAACTGATCTCCCTGTGCTATGTGGCTGCTTCCCACGAGCTATCTATTTTACGTTTGGTAGTGTATATATGTCCATGCCACTCTCTCACTTTGTCACAGCTTACCCTTCCCCCTCCCCATATCCTCAAGTCCATTCTCTAGTAGGTCTGTGTCTTTATTCCTGTCTTACCCCTAGGTTCTTCAAGACATTTTTTTTTTCTTAAATTCCATATATATGCGTTAGCATACGGTATTTGTCTTTCTCTTTCTGACTTACTTCACTCTGTATGACAGACTCTAGGTCCATCCACCTCATTACAAATAGTTCAATTTTGTTTCTTTATTTTTTTTTTTTTCGGTACGCGGGCCTCTCACTGTTGTGGCCTCTCCTGTTGCAGAGCACAGGCTCCGGACGCACGGGCCCAGCGGCCATGGCTCATGGGCCCAGCCACTCCGTGGCATGTGGGATCCTCCCGGACCGGGGCACAAACCCGTGTCCCCTGCATCAGCAGGCAGACTCTCAACCACTGCGCCACCAGGGAAGCCCAATATCGTTGCTTTTTATGGCTGAGTAATATTCCATTGTATATATGTGCCACATCTTCTTTATCCATTCATCCGATGATGGACACTTAGGTTGTTTCCATCTCTGGCTATTGTAAATAGAGCTGCAATGAACATTTTGGTACATGACTCTTTTTGAATTATGGTTTTCTCAGGGTATATGCTCAGTAGTGGGATTGCTGGGTCATATGGTAGTTCTATTTGTAGCTTTTTTTAAGGAACCTCCATACTGTTCTCCATAGTGGCTGAACCAATTCACATTCCCACCAGCAGTGCAAGAGTGTTCCCTTTTCTCCACACCCTCTCCAGAATTTATAGTTTCTAGATTTTTTGATGATGGCCATTCTGACCGGTGTGAGATATCACATTGTAGTTTTGATTTGCATTTCTCTAATGATTAATGATGTTGAGCATTCTTTCATGTGTTTGTTGGCAGTCTGTATATCTTCTTTGGAGGAATGTCTATTTAGGTCTTCTGCCCATTTTTGGATTAGGCTGTTTGTTTTTTTGTTATTGAGCTGCATGAGCTGCTTGTAAATTTTGGTGATTAATCCTTTGTCAGTTGCTTCATTTGCAAACATTTTCTCCCATTCTGAGGGTTGTCTTTTCATCTTGTTTATGGTTTCCTTTGCTGTGCAAAAGCTCTGAAGTTTCATTAGTTCCCATTTGTTTATTTTTGTTTTTATTTCCATTTCTCTAGGAGTTGGGTCAAAAAGGATCTTGCTGTGATTTATGTCATAGAGTGTTCTGCCTATGTTTTCCTCTAAGAGTTTGATAGTTTCTGGCTTTACATTTAGGTCTTTAATCCATTTTGAGCTTATTTTTGTGTATGGTGTTAGGGAGTGATCTAATCTCATACTTTTACATGTACCTGTCCAGTTTTCCCAGCACCACTTATTGAAGAGGCTGTCCTTTCTCCACTATACATTCCTGCCTCCTTTATCAAAGATAAGGTGACCATATGTGCGTGGGTTTATCTCTGGGCTTTCTATCCTGTTCCATTGATCTATATTTCTGTTTTAGTGCCAGTACCATACTGTCTTGATTACTGTAGCTTTGTAGTATAGTCTGAAGTCAGGGAGCCTGATTCCTCCAGCTCCATTTTTCATTCTCAAGATTGCTTTGGCTATTCGGGGTCTTTTGTGTTTCCATACAAATTGTGCAATTTTTTGTTCTAATTCTGTGAAAAATGCCAGTGGTAGTTTGATAGGGACTACACTGAATCTGTAGATTGCTTTGGGTAGTAGAGTCATTTTCACAATGTTGATTCTTCCAATCCAAGAACATGGTATATCTCTCCATCAATTTGTATCATCTTTAATTTCTTTCATCAGTTTCTTATAATTTTCTGCATACAGGTCTTTTGTCTCCTTAGGTAGGTTTATTCCTAGATATTTTATTCTTTTTGTTGCAATGGTAAATAGGAGTGTTTTCTTGATTTCACTTTCAGATTTTTCATCATTAGTGTATAGGAATGCCAGAGATTTCTGTGCTTTAATTTTGTATCCTGCTATTTTACCAAATTCATTGATTCGCTCTAGTATGCCTTTATATTTTTAACCCTTCTGATTTTTTTGTTGCTGCGGGGAAGGCAGAGTAGTTATTTCACGTAGGAAATCAGGGCATTTCCATTTTTTACTTTATTTAGAGATGGCCTACCTAATTCTATGATTTTCCCTGCTATCCATTCTAGAGACTGTCTTTAGATTAATCTTGATGATATATTACTCAAGAATTTATAATGCTTCCTTTTTATTTCCACTTGATTTGGGGATCTATCATAATTTGATTTGCATGTTCTGATCCTTGTTTATAGTTCTTCTTGAAGTATGTACTCTTGGTATGTCCCACATTTCCCCACTGTTCACCAGTACAGTAGTATGTATGCTCACTCATTGGCTTCCAACTGCAAGCACAGGTCACTTTTTTAAAAGGGACTTCCTCTGTCAGTGGCTGCTCAGCCCACATGCTTGGCAGGTTGGGAAGTGCCAGCAAGCAACCTCCAATCAATCACAGATGAAAGTCAGTTGATAAACAACCCAGTTCCTCATGTCGTAGATAACAGCCAGTTTATCTAAAGAGCTCTACTTGCTAACACAAACATCAGGCAGATAATGCACCCTTATGGATTTTATCCTTCTGTCTCATTTCTCAATTCTCTCACAGGTGCTTCCTGAAACCCGCTTTCAACAAACTGTTTGCATTCAAATATTTGTCTCACAGTTTGCTTTTGGGAGAACCTAACCCCAGACAACACCTCTTCCAGGCATGGTCTTTATCTTCTCTACGTGGTCTCTATCTTCATAGGATGTGTATTAGACACTTCCTATATTCCTCCTCTGATCTGCTTCATGCCATGATCACCAGGCCCACAGAAGATTGTTCCTCTACTTGAGGCTGATTCAGTCTGACACAGGGGTGCCCACTGCTTTAGCTGCTTCTTTGCAATGAAGCTGGATAGCCACATATCCTAGGATTCTGGCCTCTCCCACCACTTCTGTTGTTGAATGAGATGCTACAACATGAAGCTTGGGATATGGCATCCCAAGCCACTGCTGAACGACACAGTGGGCGCATCCTAAATTTCAGGGAGTGAACCCCCTTTGAGATAAACTTGGACAAATGAGAAATAGGAGACAGTGAAGACTGAAACAGATAAATGTATTCGAGTCACTTATAAAATCATCAGAATGATCTCACAAAGGCATGGGGTTGCTAGTTCTAAGAGACTAACATCCCGTTCCTTGAGTTACTTAAGAACCAACCAAAAGGAAATGATTCTTGGCCTCTATTATGTCTGCCACAACTTGAGGCATTGAAATGGGTTATAAAAGAATCATGGGTCGAGGGGATGGGAATGTACTGTAACTGACATTGGCCTAACCTAAGAAACACATTACTGAAGTGTGTAAGCTCTTCAGAGAGTGCTTCCTCCTGCCATTATTTTTAAAGGGATTAAAATTCTTATTGTAAAGAAAACTAAATATGGAAATGAGTAAGGAACAATATAAACTGGCATAGATAATTTCTGCTAATGCTTGGGTATATGTTATATACTTCCAGTAATTTTCCATTATAGGTGCATATAATGACGCACTTTATAATCCCATGTCTGCCTTTTTATCCTACTTATTCTTTCCTACTGTAATTAAATAATCTTTGAAAACAATGGCTTTTAATGTATCCCCAGTATTCTTTCTATTCCTCTATTTTACTCCTTCTATTGAATATGTATTAATTTGTTAAACTAATCAGATATTTTTGGATGTTGAAGATTGTTCCCAATTTTTCATTAGTACAAAAAACACTGTGATATATACCATTGTAAAATACATAGATTTACAAGCTATGATTCATTTTTCCGAAGAGTTGTTTTTACTTTTGAGGGTTGATGGTGATGTAGTTTTTAATTTTTAATTATAACAGCAATATACCATAATAATGATATCCAGAAAACAGCAATCTTCTAACAGAGCTATTATTAATTTTGCATATTCTCCTCAGACTTTCTGTTTTTGCACATGGCTATGCTTAAGAGAAAAACTATTTTTTTTAACATCTTTATTGGAGTATAATTGCTTTACAATGGTGTGTTAGTTTCTGCTGTATAACAAAGTGAATCAGCTATACATATACATATATCCCCATATTTCCTCCCTCTTGTGTCTCCCTCCCACCCTCCCTATCCCACCCCTCTAGGTGGTTACAAAGCACCAAGCTTATCTTCCTGTGCTAGGAAAACTATTTTTAACATGATTTATTTCACTTAATATTTTCTCTTATGTAATCCCAATGTTACTAGAGGTACTTGATTTTATTATTCTTAATGAATGCATCATATTCAGTCAAACGTATGGGCCGTGGCTGATAACTATTCCTCCACTGTAAGGTATTTAGGTTTTTTTCTAATATTTTATTATAAACAACCACAAAATAGATAAGTATCAATATCTATATCTATAGGTAGATATAAATATGAATCAATATCTGTCTACCTCTGAAACTTTACTGAATGCTTCTTTTTCAGTGTTAATCACTGGTTTTCTGTTAAAAGGTCAATCATCATTTTAAAAAAATCCAAGTTACACAAGGGTTAGAAGTGAGAATAGTCTTATAACTGCTCATCCTTTAGCTGTTAAATTCAGTTCTTGATGGCATCATACTCAAATTCCTTCTAAAGACAGGTGACAGCGGCACTATATTCCATCAACATGACCTGAGGAGGCTGATTTAACTTTATATTGGATATTGGACTAACATTGTCCAAGAAAATCATTCGTCCTTCTCAGCAGGGAGGGACATAGACTAGTGAATGCATTTATTTTTATCCTTTACCACACAATGGCATATCCCTGCTTAGTTGTTGACTCAGAAATATTTGCTATGTGTGCTGGGATAGCCAATAAAACAACCAAACTCCGTCATCATTTATCTTGATTTAAAAGGGAGATGCTATTTCTAGGCTAGACCTGAAATGTCACTTTTGCTAGAGTCTTTGTATTCTAAAGTCAAACCTTTTCCAAACTGCTTATTAAGTGGCAAAAAAGTTGACTAAAGTTTACTGACCACTTGAATTCCTTGATATTGTTAGGTAATTTACATAATATAACTTAATTATAACAGCAGCTTTGGGAGGTGTATGTCATAAACACATTTTAACCTGGAAGGAAGTTGTGTCTCTAAGATTTTAACTCTCACCCACACAGCTAGTTAGTGCAGGATTAGGATTCAAATCTATTTTAATTCCTTCAATAAATACCTAGTAGGTAAAAAGTTCTGGACAAAGAGAAACATCACTGGGGGAGAGGGGATGAAATAAACAGCTGTTTTTGTCCTTCTTTGTGATTTTATAGTCTGGGCATCTCTGCCATATTGCTGCTTAAAGTGCATGATAGAGGTGTTTCTCTGACACTTTTTTTTTCCTCTAAATTTGACCCAGTATAATGCCTAGAGAGAACTGACACTGCCTGAAATTAAGAACAATGGTATTTTCTGATCATGAATATGGGGCAGGCACCATGTTACTGCTGTATGAAGAAATCTACATGTCGTACCTGATTACTCAGGTAATTGAGAGGCAATTAAGGCCTTTTTTTTTGCCTTCAGGAATTCAGTCTAAATATATGGGAGTAGATATTCAAAGAAAAAAACTCAAATGGAATGTGAGACTTTCTGAACAAGTAGCTCAAGAAGAACCCCCTTTCATTCTACCCCTCCTTACCATAACACCTGCCAGGAAGAGAAGTTTAATCCTTCAGCCTAAGTTTGCATTGTATTTTAGCATAGATTTCTTTTGTGATTGGAGACTACATTCTCAAACTAGGAATTCTTTAACTTTCACCTATTTTGTATTTAGTTCTTATTTACTCATGATGGCAGAACAGGTATCTGTCTGAACCCAACATTTGTGTCTTGATGTAGATCATGGGAGGCTGAGGGATGACTTGCAAATGCAGGCTGGATGGCAGAAAAAAGTTGCCCCATGATTACAAGATGCAAACTGAAAGACAAAAATATCCCCACATACACATGTGCATTTGCCTTCTCTGTTTACGTTAGATCAAAGAGGGCAACCCACTGAAGATTGCTTTGGGGTTTGTCTAAATGAACAAAAAAAGGGAAATAAAAAATGTAGTGAAAGAAGTAAACACTTCACTGCATAAGGAGGAACATAAATCACATTGGAATAATTTAGCGTACCTTCTTTAAAGGGGCTATAAAGGCACTTGGAAACCCTAGAAGCACACTCCTATAGAAAGAAGGCCAATATTACACTGCCTGAGTAAAGGAGCATGATCTAATCTTTTAAATTCTGAGATATTAAAAGAAAATGTGTACAGTCTATTGGGAAGGAAAAGGGGCAGTTGCTCTGGATCTATGGGATAGAAAAGGCTTCAATTGGTCCTGGGCCAGCCCTGCTGGTGTCAGCGGGATCCTTGGAAATCAGCTCTGCTTGGGAACAATAATTGAACTCTGATATGGCTGAAAGTGAGATATGAGCTTTGAAATGAGGGTATGTGATTCCTCTCCTTAGAAAAACAGAGCAGATTGGTCAAAACTCTACACCAGCAAAAAAATATGACCAAATGCATTGCACCTCTGTCAAACTGCAGGGTCCAAAGAAAAAAGAGTTATCAGGGAAAGGGCAGTGCTTCCAGAAGTAATAAAAAAAATACCTGAGGTGCAGCATATGTAATGTGTCAATTATTTTTAATATAGGAGATCTGAAGAGAGACAGTGTGATTATAGCTGCTATCATCAGTTTGAGAGGCTACACTTGTTTTCAAATGGCTCTTAACTTTGCTCCAAATATTTCCAGAACTTCCCTCTGAGACGAGTTTCATTACTTTTTCCTTCAAATTTGTAGGACCCAGATTGATCATCCATTAGTTCTACAGACATGGCACCCCATGGCTAGTCTTCATTTCCAAAAGTCATGTCTTCCTCAGGGAACTAAAGTTGTTTCTCCCAAAACACTCAAAATAATAGACTGCAGTCTCTGAAGTGAATTGGTCTTCATTTTGTCCTTCATGCATAAAGCAATCAGATGCTAAAATACAATCTTGTGTAGATGGTAAATGTTACCTTTTATTATTATTAGAATGAAGTTTTCAAACCTTGGATCTTTAAAAGCAAAGCTCTTGAAAACAGGAGGAAATAATATATTTTGAATGTCTATTACGTGATATGTATTATGCTATAACATTCACTTAGGTCAGTTTTTTAAAAAAATTTTTCCTATCCCTGCCTTGCAGAGTTGTGTGACATAAGTGTTATCTTCAGATTAAATAGGCAAGACAATTCAAATAAGTTCACATAGCAGTGTGTAACATGAGAAAGTCCTTCTGTTTTACTTTAAATACCATTTTCTCTTCACCACGTCAGTGTCCTATGGAACACTATCATTTACATCTGGCATTAGTATTTATTAGACACATACTTTTCCCTTAGCCCCATGCTAATAGTATGAGAATGAGATGTTTGAAATCTCCACATTTAGTCTTAACTTTACTAAAACAGCCTTTTAGACTATAAGTACGTTAAACTTATTTCAAAGACCACAAAAAAAGGATTTATAGTTCTCAAACAAGTAACTTATTCTTAGTTTTCCCAGGATATTTGAATCTATGCAAAATCTAGTACAGCAGATAGATGCTGATCTGAAAATTTTCTCACAATTCTAAGATATAGAGAATTAAAAATATTTGAATTGGAATTCATCCCACAGAAGCTACTTTGCTGGAATACTTCCATGGTTTATTACTGAGCAGGCAATTCATTTGTGAACTTCGCAGAATGTATGAATCCCTTGATATCGATCACTAACTTGTGTGTGTGTGTGTGTGTGTGTATGCACACACGCACATGCATGTATGCAACAAAGATGAAATAAAACAAATGAATAATAAGGAATAACTGTCTTCCCTCTTCACAAAATTCTAAGGAGGTAGAATTCTGCAGCTTCTCTGTCAGTTACCAGACCTTAGTTGCACTGGCTGGGGTGTAGGGTAGAGAGAAGAATAGCATAATCTGAGAAGAAGTAAATTTCTCTTCTTGAGAATGAAATAGAGAAAGACTACAGAACCAAGAAAATAAAGGAAGAGCAGCAAGGAGGGGGAAAATTATCAGAACCAAGAGGATTATTATAAAGTCTTTCTGTATTCAGTGCATCCCCATATATTTTAACTTCAAGAGAATTTACCATAAAAATCTGCATTGGTCTCTAAATGTAGTCAAATTCACATTTAATTTTGTTGATATCCTGAGTTGATAGATTTCAAGCAGGAATAAACTACCCATTATAATGCAGGTTACAGGATACCTCTTTGGAAATTCTAATAAGGGCCGATTGACCACCTCATCAAATATACAATTAATTTAGTTTCACCATTCATATTTATCACACAAAGATGCCAAAATTCAAAGATTTGTCTATGGACACATAACGTTTTCATGTTCTGTGACCCAGATCTACATTTGGCACTAACTCCTGATCCAGTTCCACTAACAACACAATTTTTCTTCAATGCTCCATTGCAGATAATCAGTATAGTAGGCTGGGTTTGCCAATGACACAGATGAAATTCAGTAAAGAGTCGTAAGAGAATAATAGTGTTTTAGTCAGATTGGTGATGGCCTTTTATTAAGTGAAGCTAGTCAACTGTCACTCTCACAGAGATTAAACCAGCCCTTTATCCTAACAGTATCCTAATGAACCAAACCCCATTGCCCTGTATATAAATACATCAATGCTCTGTATTAGTGTATCTCTGAGATGTCAAAAAGTAAACAGATGGACATTTTAAAAGAGCACTCAAATAAGAACATCAGATGCATGAATTGTAAGTCAGTCTCTGCTTCTATGATTGTTCTTATGCTTGTTAATATTCAGAGAAGTTCCAGAGATCAAAGAATTTCAAAGATGTGGAGCAATGCTCCTAAAGCATTCCAGGAAACTGGCCATAACCCGCTGAAGAAAAATATTATAGAAAAACAATTTTCAGACATGTATGCTAACAGAGATCAAACTTACAGAAGTGACTCTCTGCATCCTTATTGATATTTTTACATTTTATTTAAGAAGTACGGTAAATAAATCTTGGAAAAAATCAAACAAGAGTAAAACACACATCTCTGCAATATATTCTGCAATACAAAGAGCAATTACAGACTGACAGATTACACAAGAAGTTATATAATCTTAAATGGCCGCATGTGTTACTTATCCATTCAGTGTAAATTGCTTACTATGTATAATGTACCATGTTAGACCCATAGGATACAGAATACGAGGCAGTGCTATAGTCCTTAAGAGTTTAAAGGAGACACAGACATTAATAAATATTGTAATAACCTTCAAATGCTGCAAATGCATGTACCTGTTCCCGTGATGGTGCCAAGCGAATGGGGAGGAGGAGGGGAGATTCACCTACTTTGGTGGGTCACTAGGAGCTTTAAAAGTAGAGGTGGCACTTGAGTTGGGTCTTAAAAATCATGTAAATTAAACAATAAATGCTGGAGAGGGTGTGGAGAAAAGGGAACCCTCATGCACTGTTGGTGGGAATGTAAATTGATACAGCCACTATGGAGAACAGTATGGAGGTTCCTTAAAAAACTAAAAATAGAACTACCATAGAACCCAGCAATCCCACTACTGGGCATATACCCTGAGAAAACCATAATTCAAAAAGAGTCATGTACCATAATGTTCATTGCAGCTCTAATTACAATAGCCAGGACATGGAAGCAACCTAAGTGTCCATCCACAGATGAATGGATAAAGAAGATGTGGCACATATATGCAATGGAATATTACTCAGCCATAAAAAGAAATGAAATTGAATTATCTGTAGTGAGGTGGATGGACCTAGAGTCTGTCATACAGAGTGAAGTAAGTCAGAAAGAGAAAAACAAATACCGTATGCTAACACATATATATGGAACCTAAAAAAAAACTGGTTCAGAAGAACCTAGGGGCAGGACAGGAATAAAGACGCAGACATAGAGAATGGACTTGAGGACACGGGGAGGGGGAAGGGTAAGCTGGGATGAAGTGAGACAGTGGTATGGACTTATATACACAACCAAATGTAAAATAGATAGCTAGTGGGAAGCAGCCACATAGCACAGGGAGATCAGCTCAGTGCTTTGTGTATACCTAGAGGGGAGGGATAGGAAGGGTGGGAGGGAGAAACAAGAGGGAGGAGATATGAAGATATATGTATATGTATAGCTGATTCACTCTGTTATAAAGCAGAAACTAACACATCATTGTAAAGCAATTATACTCCAATAAAGATGTTAAAAAAATCATGTAAATTTTTTCCATAAAATCCTTTAGAGAAGGTCTTTCTGGGAAAAGAGAACAGCTTTTGCAAACAATAGGATACGTTCAGGGTTTATATGTTCTGGGAAATAGTTTGATATTCCTAGAATAAGACATATGTCTAGGAGAAGGCAGTAGGGACTGAAGATTTAGAAGAGATGTGTAAGAGACAGTTGTTGAAGGCCTGTGATGCAATTTTGTGAGTTTGACTATTACCCTGCTGAAGAGTTTCTAAGCAGGGGAGTTCAGACTCAGATTTATCTTGTGTGCATTCCTAGAAACTCCCACCATACCTCAGCTGTACCTGATCTCTTCACCATCAAAAAAACAATATCACTCTATTATAAAAGTGTTTGACATAAAGAGTGCTCTATTTGGTGTTAGAAAAGTATGTAACACTTGTGCTAAAAGCTGGATAGCCTCTCCTCACTTTGCCAACTTACAGTGGGCAACTCCCTGCACTCAGCCCAAGTCCCCACCTGAAGGAGTCTCTGCCTCTTTGAGCAGTTTCTGCGTCTTGGTTTTCTCTGAAACCAAGCCTCCACTAGATGTAATACTCAACTAACAGGGACAGGAATCCAAAGGTACGTCCTGCATCTCCCTATACTTTGGAAGGACAATTTCAACATGTATTCTATAAATTTCTTGAGAGTGGCCCCAGTGGGACTGAGCTCCTAAAACCCAAAGAATAGTTAGTTCAATAATTAACCCTTTACTAACTGTTTTCTGCCCCTGTATCACAAACCTACCCCCTCTCAGGTTATGTTCTTGGAGTATCTCTGAATAAATTACCCACGTCCAAGTTCACACTTCAGTCTCCGTTTTCAGGGAAACACAAACAAACAAACAAATACAAGCTCCCTGAAGAAAGAGGCCTTATCATGCTGCCCAGTATGTTGAGCCATAGCTCCAAAAGAAATGCAGTAGGGATAAATACTTGTTTGATGATTAGAGTGGACACTGATGATAGGCTGCAGGTTAAGAATCAGAATAAATCTTATTCGTTTTCTAATAAAGAAGAAAATGCTGTTATGTCCCAATAGAAATTACTTGTGCATGAGTGCCCACAAAGTTGATATTTCAATGATCATTTATACAGTTTACAAATGATTTGATCAGCGTATAATGAAGTGTCTAGGGCTATGTTATACTGGTAGACACTGTGCATGACGCACTAGAGGAATATATATGTTATAGCAATTTCAAAATCCAATATAATCTTACATAGATTTAAAATTCATCAAGGAAGATGGTGGAAATATTAACATTGGAAACACTGTTTCCCTGACCAGCAGTTTTTCAACTCTTCCATCTTTAATTAAAACTAACAGTTGTAACTACAAAGAAGAAACAATAAATATTTTTAAGTTCCCTTAATGATGCAATAATAACCATCGGATTTGTATTGACAAATAAGGGGTAAAGCACCATCATTTATTTACAGGAATATGCCATTTGTCCCTTTGTTTATTCTGAAAAAAAAATATCCTAATGATTTATTCTCTTTGTATATTATGAGAAAGAAGATGATACCAAGAAGAAGGGTTTCTTAAAACTGAAGTGTATCTTAGTGGTAAATGAAGATAAAGAGGACTGTACACATAATTCAGCACATGATACGATTTTATTTCTCAAGATAAAATGTACAATTAGAGGATGACTGAAGTATCCACATCCTGAGAAGTTAAGATTTGTGATAGAAAGGCCCTGTATTAATTTATGTTGTCATAGCAACCCAGTGTTCAGCCATATATAGTGAAAATACATGTGGCATCAACATACTGTGCTTCACAATGGCTTGTGGTAATTATAAATGTACATATACATATATGTATTTGAATATTTAGGGGATTATACATCTATATCTGTGTAATTATAATGTTTATTTGCTCTAAAACATTTCCCAACCTCTAGGTAGAATTAATCAGGATTGCTCTGGTGCTCCCAAGAATCCTTTGTTTTTAGCAGACTACCACACCTCATGTTGTATTATGGTTGGTTGTTTATATATTTATCATTCATCTCTAGGTTGTGAGCTCTTTAAGAGTGGGGACTATGTCTATGTAAGTATAGAATAACCCAAGCCACCTGTTTTTCTTGCAACACATTATTATTGCTAAAAATGATTAAAGAAGACCACTTAGGTGATATAAACATAATTTAATACTTCATGAAGCGGGCAGTCTCCATTCCCAAGGATCCAGAGAACTGCAGAATGGGGCAGAAGGCAGAGAGCGTTTACAGGAACAAAGAAGAGACACATAGAAAATGAATAAGGACCAAGCATGTAAGTATAGAGCCCAGAGTTGGCGTGGCATTTGGGGATTGACTGAGCAGATATACTTTGTTTCCGTTCAAGCAGAGTCTTTCCAGGGACACCAAAGTTACCTAAGTTTTGTTTGTTAATATAGCACCCAGGTGGAAGCAGCTCCATTTGGGTCCAGAAATTTATTTCAACACGATGATGATGGTGATGATGATGATGATGGTGATGATTATTATAATACCACCACCACTACCATCACCACCATTACTACATTTTCTACCACTGCTACTACTCGATTAAATAGCTTGAATTTGGGGCTGTTTTATAAAATGTTAATTGTTTAAACTAATTTTGTATTTTTTTTTTTTTTTTTTTGTGGTACGCGGGCCTCTCACTGTTGTGTCCTCTCCCGTTGCGGAGCACAGGCTCCGGACGCACAGGCTCAGCGGCCATGGCTCATGGGCCCAGCCACTCCGCAGCATGTGGGATCTTCCCGGACCGGGGCACGAACCCGTGTCCCCTGCATCGGCAGGCGGACTCTCAACCACTGCGCCACCAGGGAAGCCCCTAATTTTGTATTTTTAAATACTAGATAGATTCTCATAAGCCAAGTGAGCTGCTCATACTATGAGGGGCACATGGGGATGAGATCTGACTGTGGAAACTGTGGATTAAACATCCCATTTCTTCTTCACTCTAGGGCGCAAATTCTCTGAGAGCAAACAATGGGTTAAATTGTACTATTAACGTTTTTTGTCTTTTTTGGGGGGGGGAGTTTATTATTGTTGTTCCAACACATTATACCTGATTTATCTATGTTAATTGTGTAAGTAGGGAACTCTATAATAATACTGATAAAAATAATAAACAACCTCAATGTAGCATGTTAAACAGGGCTACTTACTGAATTTTTTTTGGTGTAGGATAACCTGATTTTAAATTTTATGTTAATTTCTTTATCATTAAAGAGCCAAGTGATGTTAACAATTTGTATCCTTACTTCCAAAGAAGAGTTATAGGATCTTATTTCATTCATTCATTCAAACAGTTATGGAGGACCTTCTATGCCCCAATCACCATTCTAGGAGCAAAAAATGAGTAAAATAAGGCAGAGTCTGCACTTTTAGAAGCTATGATCTGGCTGGAGAGAATAACTATTATAAATGTATGATGGTAAGTGTTATAAAAGAATAAGAGACAGCTTATTATTATTATAGCAGTGTTATTTTGCTTTATTTTTTAAAGCTCAGTGTTTACAAACATATCCCTGAGGGTAGACTGTTAAGTCAAATAAGCTAAAAGAGCAAGAAAGAATGCTAAAAAATGCAAAAAGGGGAAATCAAGATGATAAATAGTCACTGAACTACAGCCTCAGTGTCAAGAAGACAGTGATGGGGCTTCAGCAAATGGAGGGGGGAAGCAAAGCCACTACTCAGCTTCAGTCAGTGGCTGCATTGCCAGAATACCAAGCCTAGTGATGCCACAGTCCATGTTTTTTTCAAGAAGAAATGTGAAATTTTCTGCCCTTTAATGATTGGGAACACATTATTATTTTTAATCACAGTATGAGCCAACATTTTGTGACTCTCAGAAAACCAGTCTTCATGCTGTGTCTGGCCCACAGGTCTTCTAGTCTGTGGCCTCAGCAATAGACCCAAAGAAAGATCACAGTGGGAAGAAAGGAAGGATGGAGGCTGTGTTCTTTAACACTGAAGAGAGAGAAGTGTTCCCTGATAATGTGGTTTTGTATGCCCATGGTTGCAGGGCCATAGATTCATGGTAGGGGTGTGTGTGTGTGTGTGTGTGTGTGAGTGTGTGTGGGGCGGGGGAGGGCTGGCACTGCACAAATGCCTGTACAAGTGGACACTGACAATGCTGACTTTTAGAGCAATGGAGTCGCTGTGACCTTGCTGGTAGAGAGGGAATACCATCGATTGGAAGGCTACCCATCTTATGGTAGAGAATCTAAACAAGGGCCAAGAGTGATGACTTTCTCAGTTTCCAGATACAACTTAAGGAAGGTAGAAGGGGCCACACAATTACTACTACTAAGTTTCTTGTCAGTTTTGGCAAATGGAAACTTATACTTAAATTTAATTTACTTCAGAAGAATAAGGAGAGATGCTGCATCATGGGTCCTGCAACAATTCCTGTCATTTGCATAGATTTTAGACCATTTGATACTTATAACATGCATATGATATAGGTACCCAATTTTACAAATGTGTAAGCTTAGAGTGTTTAATTACTGTCCAGTGTCACATGCCTGTAAGTGTCAGTCAGATTGGAATTTGAGTCCCAGATCTGATGGGAATCAAGGCAACAGCATAGTTTTGGGCTGAAATCTGGGTGTTAGACTGTGTGGACAGTGGAACCACATTCACTTTGAAGTGAGAAATTTTGTGTTAAGATGCAAACCCACCATTTACTAGCTATTCATCGTTAGGTAAACAGGCTATGTTCTCTAGTCCTCAATATTTTCAAGCCTAAGATTAGTATAATATCAGAGTTCTTTTGGGCTTAAAGAACATCTGAAAGCTGTTTTCAGATGTTTGTTTTAACTACAAAGCGTTAGAGAAATACCGGATATCATTATCACTAGTGGTGTTAATAATAGTTGTTAATATAAACGTTTTAAGTAAACAGTAAATTTATCGGCAGTAAATAAAGGATCTGAAAGCTATATCATAAATGCATTTCACTGTCCCTGGTACGGCTAACAGGATCCGTTTGCAACAATTCAGGAAGCTAGGTACCATTAGTATTGACAATGAATAAAGGAGAAAATAGTCTCATATTATATCAATAGTTACCTACACTGACTCTAATGATTTACAGCTAATAAGAATATGACCTGAAGTTTAAAAGGAAGTCCATCTGATTCCAAAGCTCACTCTTCCCTTCTAAGCTCAGTTGTCTCTTATCCTTGATTTACATTGTGATGGTAGCTCTAAATGTAGACTCCTCAGCTCTGATGTGGTGTTTTTCTAGGCTGGGGGACGGCAACAGATATGTCAGATGAATGCTGTTACGTTTCTTTTACACTAACTTCACTGTACACTTCAAGGTGCTAATTCTATAACTGCCATCAAAGGCATGCTAAGCCCAATATGCATAAAGTACAAGGTAACCTAAACATTAATGACATTGAAAAGCTTGGGGATGGGAAAAAACACTCTCTGTTAATTTCCATCACGTGTCTAGCAATGTCAGCAGGCCTGAACAAAACTGTTCTAAGAATCAGCATTCTCTCTATTGAGTCAGCATTTGAGACCATGATATAAACTATTACTTCAATAGCTTTATAGCTGAGTGATGAGAGAATTCTCTAATATCATAGCCCTAACATATTATTAGAATTTGCTTATATTAATAGGAAACAATAGATGTACTTTGATGGAAAGAGGGGAACAGCTTTTACCCGTATTGCAAATTGGGTGTGGGGGACATATATTAAAAATCTTATAACTGAACAGAAAAGGTATATGCTAATACATGGGTTAGTCACACCTGCATGAAAACTGTTTTCATTGTTACTGTGTGTGTGTGTGTGTGTGTGTGTGTGTTTTGGCAAATTTGTCACCTCACTCCAAAGTCTGGGTCTGCATTCCTTAATTTGCATTTGTATGATCAAGATTAAATTCAGCAGACGGTTTTGTTAATACTAAAACAAAATATAAAAACACCTATTTTTCTGATGCCAACTTCTTTTGCATTTGAGTGGAATAAAAAAGTATGATAGAATTTTACACAGGTCATCTTGGGGTGAATCTTTGCTTTGATAGTCAGTACTGCCTTTCAATTTGATCCCATTCACAACTCTCTTTCAGCCATTTTTATCTGCTTTTAACAACCCTACGTTATTTAGCTATTCACTGTTACTCAGAGTTACAAGAATGCCTTAGTAGGAAACCAAAGTTACCCATGCATTAGTTCATCATATAAGTATAAAGTGATAAAATGAACTATCTCATCTATAATATAAATGCAAATTGGAAGGAATCACTAAAAGTATAAAGGTCGTCTCAAAACCACCTCCCAGGGCCTTCCCTGGTGGTGCAGTGGTTGAGAGTCCGCCTGCCGATGCAGGGGATGCAGGTTCGTGCCCTGGTCCGGGAAGATCCCACATGCCGCGAGTGGCTGGGCCTGTGAGCCATGGCTGCTGGGCCTGCGTGTCCGGAGCCTGTGCTCCACAGCAGGAGAGGCCACAACAGTGAGAGGCCACAACAGTGAGAGGCCCGTGTACCGCAAAACAAACCAAAAAAAAAACACCTCCCATTTATATGGCAATGATTATTTAATAATTTCTTATTGATTAAAGGAAACTTCCAAAAAATTGTTTCCATATTCATTCACTTATTTGTAGCTTAAACATTATTGAATGTTTCATATTTGTCATTGCACATATTGCCAAAAATTGTGTATTCTCAGTGTCTGTATCTATTCAATAAGAGAGAAGGATTAGAAGGACACTCTGAATCTCTATATGTGCGCACGTATTACAAAAGGATCAAAGACTGTTCATATTCACCATGGAGCTAACTAAACAGGAAAACTATGTATTTAATTTCAAAACACTTATTTTAATAGCCTAAAGATATATACCATATTCAACATATTTCTAGCAACAAAACATGAAGGAAAACACATATTTTATTTATATAATGTGACCCTCTTCAACTAGTTTCTTCTAAAATTTCACATATAAAATTTATAGACTTCCTGTCACAGATCAGTTATCAAAATAAGTCTTATTTTTATATCTTGTACCTAAAAGTTATAATACTATAAGTAACTTCAAACACTTCTGAATAGTAACTTAACAGCATAATAAATGCTAACATATGAAATGGTTATAATTTTGGAAACAAGAAGAAATCTTCTTCAAGAATTATTACTTTTTTACATCTGATGGGGTAGAAAGAGCCAAAGACTTAGGGCCAGAAAGAACTAAAAAGAATCCTATCACTTTTCCTGCTGCTTAGTAGTACTGTGACTTTAGAAAAATCTCTCAATTTTGGTTTCTTCATCTCTTTTGTTTCCTTCATTACTTTATGAGAAATAATTTATTTATAATAAACTACATCCATTTAAAGTGCATTGCTTTCATTGCCTCCACCAAAATCAAGATACAGAACATTTCCAGCACCAACAATGTCTTCTCATGTCCCTCTGCCACCCCGCCTCTGCCTTCTGCTACAGGCAACCACTGGTTGACATTTCGACATCATGGATTAGTTCATATTTCACTTAAATGGGAAGTTCTGTGCCTGGCTTCTTTCACTCAGCATAAAGATTCTTGAAACCTATTCATATTTTGTCTGTGTCACTAGTTCTGGTTTTCTATTTGTGCTTTTTATTGTTGAGTAGTATAACACTGTAAGGATATACTTTACTTTATTTATCCATTTACCTATAGATAGATGTTTATATTCTCTCTACCTACCCCAGGTTCTAGCTGTTGTGAATGAAGTTGCTACAGATATTTACCTACAAGTCTTTGTGTAAAAATGTTTTCATTTCTCTTGGGTAAATACCTAAGATAGGAATATCTGATGATCTGTCCTTAATACCTTTAGTTATTTGACAGAATTTTAATGATTACTAGAAATAATAAATGGAAATGCCTTCACATGGTGCCTGGCATTCTGCAGAAACTGAACAGTAGGTGAAACTATTATCATGAATATTTTTAAAACACAGTGCTCAAAATTTCTGGACCAAATACGGCTTCATAGAGCAAGTCACTCTATTGCCTGGATACCAGGGATGAATCAGCTTTTTCCTTACAAAAACTTTGTAATTTGAGCTACATTGCTTGTTGCTTCTAAGTTTTCTGGGTAAAGCCTTTATTTTAATCATAGGCCAAACCACTTCATAGTGAATAATTATGTTCTGATTCTCCTGTAACATTGTGCCATTCCCATTATGAGATAAAAGGACTCTGGCTGGAGCAGCTGAGACCAATTCTGAATTTTCTACACTGAACTCAAGCCTGTTGTTTTTCAAAACCAAGGTTTCGGGCTAGTAAAATATAGTGTTATTCATACCTATGTGAAAAGGTGGTTTATTAGGTAAAGATGCTGCCAAGGGCAGTGATGTCAACTTCTAATTTTCCTCTGTAAGATGAGCAGAATGAAATTCATCAGATGGTTTTGTTCAGATCAAAAGAAAAAAAATCGCTTACATTTTTCTTTTATCTTATTTCATCTTATTTGAAAGGAAAAATGGGAATCAGGAAGAATTGCATATCAAGGCAATTGTGTCACCTCTCAGATAAATTTTTGGTTTGATGGTTGGTGCCAACTTTTAATTTTTCTAAGCCAAATAAATATATTAAAACTCTCTTTTAACCATACATGACCACTTTTAGCTCATAATTAGTCACATTAAATCTAAATTTGTAGCTAGTGTTCTAAGAAACCCAGGTTTTAGGAATCTTAGATACGGCAAAATGGGAAATGGGCATGCATGTGGGTGAATATGGGAATATTACTACAGAGCACCTGCAAATAATATTCAATCTGATTACCCTGTACACAGATACAAATAAGCCAAAATTTTAGGGTCATCTCCTTTACCCAATTTTTGCTCCCCTCTATTTCCATGAGTCTGGATTTGATATTCATTTTCCTCATTTATATCAGTCTTGGAAATGACAACTATTTCTTTATCATTTGATAAAATATACCATTTTAAATAAATATACAAAATATAGAAAACTATCTAAATACATGTAAATGATATATTATAAAAAGTACCACAAAGAATTTAGAGGCTCTTGGAAGACCCACAGGAAAAGAAGTCAAATTGAAGTTTGAGGACAATTTTAATATTAAAAAAAGAAGATTTAGAAGGTAGAGGATGAAGTTGGGGGTGCAGGGAGAAGATTACAATAAGAAAAAAACTAAAACTATATCAGGTCATATTTCTGTGTTTTTAAAAACAGAGAGCTCTACATTCATTTTCTGGATTATGGACAGACTACAGTTGGCTCTCAATTTGAAGCCACAGGAAGACGTATTCCAAGAGATTTCAGAAGATAGAAAGTGGAGCTGTCCCATGACAACCTCCCAGGGACCACAACCACCCAGGGAGCTCATAATAGCTAAGCTCAGTAGAAACACCAAATTTACTGAGGTTCCAAAATGCCTTTGTTTAAGAACATCCTTCACCAACACTTCCTCTGGGACATGTGACTATCTTACAAATGCTCACATCTTACAAATACAGCCAAATGCTTAGCACCTTGAACAAAGCAAGAAGAAGAGTTCTGCTATCTTCTGATGCTGTGCACCGAGTTAATGCCAAAGTCTGAATTTGTTTAAAGTTATCAACAGATTTCTTTAACAATATAAATTGAAGAAATAAGCACCACTTGCAGGTTTTTTAAAAAAAATATATCATTCATTAAGACTCATACTAAAAAAAAAAAAAGACTCATACTAAATTAAAAGAATTATTCACAAATAATTCTTGGTATAGATTTACACACAGTGTTTTTGTTTTTTCCTACATCATTATTATTTAGAGACACTGTCAGTATTCTCTCTAGCTGTGCTCAGATATCTTTAGTGTTTTTGCGAAACACTCCTCTAGCTTATGGGTGCTTTTGTTTCTGATGGCTGCATCTGTGACTACTGCAAGAGTTGCCCTGTAAATACTGGAGTCACTTTTTCCTCCTGAACTACAGAGGGAGAAGTGTCTAGGATTTTATGTATCACACAACATTCCAGTGAAATATGCACCTTACCCAATGACTAGTGTAGGAGTATTGAAGCTCAGGTCCCTTTCTTCAAGTTGGGATAACCCAGAAGCAATTTATCCTTCTAAACTTCCCAGGAGGATCAGGCTGAGTCTGGGACTTTGCCTGAATTATACCCCTTCTTGACTTCTTTTCCTTCCGTCTTCCTTCATCCCTTTTTTTTACTTGTCTTTTTAGGGAGCATTTTCTTAACAAATCCCTTTTGCACTAATTCTTTTCTCAGTGTCTTCTTCTGAGGAACCTTATTAAGACCCACCAAAAGGATATACAATAAATAGAATAACAAAACTCCTTCCACACTGCAATTCTGATGTAATAAAATAAAGTGTTTTATTAATCTTCTCTTTTCCTTCACCATCTCCATTTTTCAATATTTGATTTGAAGTGTTTCTTCCAAATGAGTCAGAGGGAATGGAAATGTTAATTTTTGGGAGTAGACATCTTCTGATACCATTCCAAAGAAAAAGACAAGAGTAAACCATGAAAGTGCATGTAATTAAAAACTGAATATATATAATAGTATGTTATTTGAAAAACAAAAATAGTTGAAATTAGGAGTAACAGCATGATGCACATTTGACTCAGCAAGTATGTAAAGAGCAAAACTAAGACTAATCAGAGCATAGATCTCCTGTATGACTAAGAACAAATAAGTTATTTCTCTAAACCTCAGAAAATTTATCAGTATGTATCTTTTCAGCCTTATATCAAACAAGACTCCCAATTTCAAATAATAAAAATCTAGTTCAAACAAAGTAGGCCTGATTGAGATCCATAAACAGTTTCAAACATAGTTGAACCCGGGTTCTTAGTTTCCAAAGATCAGATTCTCTCTCTCCATTTTTTTCCTTCTGTGCTGGATTCTATCATGGACTGATGTTATGTTTGCTATTCACTATGCCTTTCCCTTTCTGGGAAGAGCACCTTCTTTACCTTTAGGAAATTACCACTTCCCTGATCTTTATCCACATGGTGTGAGTGAGCTTGATCTAAAGCCCCAGAATCAGAACTGCACACATAATGTAAATGTGGCTAATCTGTGAATTTTTCCAGACCTCTAGCCACCGTGATTGGTTCTGGAATAAAAATATTTCCCAAGACAGGACTATGATATTAAATTATGAGAACCACCTAGAAGCTGTAAAAAGGATACATGCTCTTTCTTTTAGGGATGCTGAGAAACAGCATAGAAGTGCAGAGCTGATAACAGATTTTTGTCTCCAAGGAAGGAGTGGGGGGATGGGGAGTTGCTGGACAATATATCCAATACAAAGAACGGCAGAGGTAAGAGATGAAGAGTACAAAACTGGGTTCTCATATCATGTTCCCATCACTTGTAAGCATCATCTCCCTCTGTTTCAAAGAGTACGAGCTGTGTAACTTGCAGCTGATACAAATTCATTTTGCACATATTGTGTCCCATAGAGAGCTTCTGACTTAATCTAGTTCTTAGACCTTGCAATTTTGGAAAGAAAGCCCTGTCTGTTAGCTTTTATGTAACAAATGTTATGGAACATTGTGAGTGGTCCAATTAGGATTATGTGCCCATCTCTGACACAATCATTACTGCCAGGGGATGAAGTATTTTTACTATTCAACTGAGTAAATGACCACAAGAATGAGTGAGGTGGGTCAGAAACTGATACAAGATAGTTTAACAAGGACCATTTGGAAGGAGATAATGTAAGAGGGAAGGGAGAGAGGAAGGGAAAGATGTAGGGCTGACTTCCCAAAAGCAAAACTGAGGATCTTCTTACCAGTCCAAAGAGTCAGGGATGCCCGTTAGAAATAATGATACATATGTCCTATTTATATCGTCGCAAACGCAGGATTTATGTACAATATTGATAACAGTGCTTACTCTGCCTGTCCTCTATAATATTTTAAAAGTAAAATGAAAGCAAAACTTAACAGACTGCAGCTGACAAAAACTTCTGATGAGACTATTAATTGAAAACTTAGTCTTAGATTGATTCTGTATATCTATTTCCATAGTTATGGTATATTTTTTGTATAAACATCTCACATTTTTATTAAACAGTTGATCAAGCCATAGTATAGAGCAGTATCTCTTCTGGAGTATCTGCAAAAAAAATACATGCTTCCCTTTAGATACCCCTCTATTAATAAATATAAATTATATTTGTGTCATTATTTGCTTTAAGCAATAATTACTTATGAAGGTATATGGTTATTCTTTTTCTTTTTTTTTTTTTTGGCTGTGTTGGGTCTTTGTTGCTGCACATGGGCTTTCTCTAGTTGCAGTGAGTGGGGGCTACTCTTTGTTGTAGTGCATGGGCTTCTCGTTGCAGTGGCTTCTCTTGTTGCGGAGCATGGGCTCTAGGCATGTGGGCTTCAGTAGTTCTGGCTTGTGGGCTCAGTAGTTGTGGCTCACGGGCTTAGTTTCTCCGCGGCATGCGGGATCTTCCCGGGCCAGGGCTTGAACCCATGTCCCCTACATTGACAGGCAGATTCTTAACCACTGCACCACCAGGGAAGCCCATATGGCTATTCTTCTATCTGAGCTTTTTTTCAAATTATAGCCAAAGTCAGAATTCGCTTTTTTTTGCCTATAGTTGAAGATTTGGTAACAAATACCATTTGGGGTTATAAAGTACACACGGATCCCTCTGAAATATTATGCTTTGTTTTCCCAGCTCCTAGCCAACTGTAGGCATTCAATAAATATCTGTGGAATGTCAAATGAATGAAGCCTAGAATTACTATGCCTGTGGCTTTCAGTAAAAGATATGGTCTATTTGCATAGGCCATTTTCTCCAGAAAGTTAGGTGACGGTCTCCACTGAACTCTATATTTCTAAGTGCAAAATATCTCTAAAAGAGATTCAGTCCCCATTTAGAAATGCATAACCACCTCCTTTGAACTCTGTCACTTGAAATTGCTTCACTCCTCTCAACACTCACAGTCCTTCTCGAATCTCATTTTAAATTCAGTGGCAGAGAAATAAAATAGGGTTTAACATTCTTGCAGAGCTAAGCTTTTGTGCCCCACTGTAGGGTTCAGGTTTCTTTCTTCATTTCTTTTTCTTTTTAAAATTTTATTTGGTTTGTTTTGTTTTTGGCAGGACTAGGCTTTTATCCACTGCATGCATGCACAGGCTCTTACTGCCTTTCAATCAAGCATATAAATTAGCCACAAGCCTCTGGATGAAGATACAAAGAAATAATGGCATCACAGTATAATCTCAGCACAAAAGATGCAAAGGCTGATTGCGCTTTCATGTGTCTAATCCCCATCTCCTGCACAAGTCCTTAAGCGGTATTAAGGAAAGAACTGTGACTTCCATTCTCTAGACTCCCAATGTGCCCTATCCAATTCTCTGCCATGACATTTATTGTGCTCAATATGATTGACATATTTGCATACCTGTTTCTCCACTATCCTATAAGGTCCTCCAGAAATCTCAGTCACCCTATTATCTGTGAACAATAGGTACTCAATAAATGGTGTCTTAAGGTAAAGGACCATATGGTATTAAGTATAATAAAAGTCTTAGATGAAGCAGTTGCATGCTACATCACATTAATCATGAAAAGAGTTCATTTGAACCTGCTCCCAAGATTTTACTCTGATTAAAAATGAGACCTATCTCTCAGGATTCTTTCTCCATCAAACTCCAATTTTTAGGAGCCATTGAAGGAAAAGAATGTAAATAAGTGCTAGGGATAAAAGAGGGTAATTTTTTTCCAACATAATATTGTAATAAGAAAACTACTTTAGTTAACTTTGGTCCAGTGTAATACCAGAGAGGAAGTCTGGATAATGGACAATTACTTCAGCAGACATATATTCTCTGCCAGAATCAAAAACAAATTCTTTTCTTCTCCTTCTTCTTCCGCCTTCTCTTTCTTTTCCTCTTATTCTTCTTCTTTCTTAATTCTTAATTGACTGGTTTTGCTTTTGGTATTAGGTAAACATTAACTAATCAGCTTCATAACTGAAAATATATCCTCATGAAAAGTGCCCAAACATATTAGGACATGAAGACAACTGCTGAGGAGTTTTTGACATTTTAGGGAAAGTTAGGCAGGATGAGAGAGAGATAGAGAAAGACCTTAAACTTAAATGTTGAAATCCTGGGTTACAGATAACTGGAAGTCGCTTGGAAAATACCAAGATGAAGGAAGAAACTATGTGGAGGAAGGAGGTTCCTTCACAGAGTGTGAGAAACTGGAGAATCCTGTCAAGGCACCTGACTCTTCCCTGCCCACTGGAATTATGATTTGTTTCTAAACCTCCTTTTCCATGCCTCCACTGTAACACACTTCAACTCTATGGACAGGTGGATGTGACTTGGGATCATACCTGTAACTTTAACAATTGTACCCCCACCTTTAAATTGTGTCATCTCACAATTAAAACAGAAAAAAGAAAAATGAAAAAAAAGAAAAAAACTCTTGCTTGGAGTATAAAGAAAGTTGCAGGCATTAAAAAACAAAAGAATGATTATTATTTATTTTTAGAAACTGAAGTTGTTTTTCTAAATGCATTACCTAATTTATGCATGCTCATTGTAGAAAAACTGAAAAAGAATTTAAAAAGGAGAGAAAAATCGTCAACTACAGTAACACTAAGCATTTTGGTATAAATGATTTCATGCTTTTCTTTTTTGCATTAAGACATCAATGGAAAATATTCTGAGTTAACCAACGGATGGGGCAAATATAGAAATTTAGACCTCGATGCCCATTGACAGATGAATGGATAAAGAAGATGTGGTACATATATACAATGGAATACCACTCAGCCATAAAAAAGGATGAAATAATGCCATTTGCAGCAACATGGATGCAACTAGAGATTATCATACTAAGTGAAGTCAGAAAGAGAAAGACAAATACCATATGATATCACTTATATGTGGAATCTAAAATATGGCACAAATGAACCTACCTACTAAACAGAAACAAACTCACAGACATAGAGAACAGACTGGTGGTTACCAAGGTGGCGGGGTGGGGGATGGACTGGGAATTTGGGGTTAGTAGATGCAAACTATTTCATATAGAATGGGTAAACAACAAGGTCCTCCTGTAGAGCACAGGGAACTATACTCAATATCCTTGAATAAACCATAATGGAAAAGAATATAAAAAAGAACATCTATATGTATATTAATGAGTCACTTTGCTGTACAGCAGAAATTACCACAACATTGTAAATCAACTATACGTCCATAAAAATAAATTAATAAAAAGATAAATATATAATCTGAGGCCCTACTGTGGGACAACTCAGTATACTGGCTTCTACAATCTAACTTCTTCCTTCTTTCTCCAACGTCAACTCTCCTCACCCTTCTTCTCAATCTTTGTGTTCTCACAATAAATGTACTGATACTTTTGGAAAAAAAATTTAAGGATTAAAATTTTGCAGATGGAAGAATGTAGGTCAGGAAACGAGACTCTGTGAGAGACAAGTCTGAGAAAATGGTTGAGGAAAAAAATCAAAATGTGCATACATGGCCTGTAGCAGGGCAGTAATCATGAAGACTTTTCAAACAAAAGCATCTTTTCAGAAGAGGAAAACTAACATTGTAAAGTGAGGAGACTAGTGATAAGGGTCAGGAAGTGGTACGATTGCCACATACAGTTTTGCAGATTGTTTATTATCTCAGAGACACTGGCAATGGGGCAAGTAGGGTCTAGAGCAAGTCTAGGCTCACCTAGAGAAAGGAGAGTCTGATATTTCATTTGCACAAATATACTGTATCTTTGCCAAGCCATGTATTCATTGTGCTGTATCTAGGCAGGGTAAGGAAAAACAACTTTTCATTATTCTGGTGAGTTTCTGGTGGTCCTGGCCACTGGAAAATGTCAAGCAGGTGTCAAAATGAACATACTAATCACAGACTGTGGCAAAAAAATGGTGGATCTTGACAATGGGAGGGGTGAGAAAGATAAGAATACGAACAGAAACAGAGGGGTTTGGATAGAAGCCAGCAATATTTGCTCTCTTTTTCATACAAAGCCCTAGCATAGCATGCCTGTCCTAGGTGTAGACCAAAAGGAAGGTTCAAGGCTGGTCACCTACTTCCCATTAGTCTTTGAGTTTGTCCATAAGCTTATTCAAAGCCTAGGCGTTACTGTAAAAATATATAATGATTTTTTTTAAGTATGCTATAATTTTTTTTAAAAATTGCATTATCCAAATTTCATTTTTTCTGTGAAATCATATTTTATGTAATAATCACTTGATGAAATAACAGCAACTTAGGTGGTGTTATTTAAACAAAATACTATTTTGTAACTTCTGTAATCAGAGAACAAGATTATACTATTGCTTAAAAACAAACACACAAACTTTTTTTTATCACAATCTTAATTAACGAAATGCTTTATGTAAACGGTACTTTCAGAAGATGAAAAGCCCAGACCACAGAGTATTTATAACACCATTTCCTACATTCACTTTGAAAGCCTTTCAGGTTAAAAATGGGTAGTAACGCACTACTCTCTTCTTGAGTTGTACTGGTTGCCATTTTGAACAATGTAATAAATCACAATTTCAAAGTTGGGTTTTCAGACAATCAGTTACCACCACTCTACCACTGGTTCCCAAGTCAAACACACTCATTCACTGATTATGGCCAGTTTAAAAATGATGCACAATATCCTATGATAAACCATAATGGAAAATAATTTTTTTAAATTTATATATATATGTATTACTGAATCACTTCACTGTACAGCAGTAATTAACGTAACATTGTAAATCAACTATACTCTAAAATTTTTTTAATTAAAAAGATAGAAGACAAAAAAAAACATGCACAGGCCTTCTTGAAAGTAATATTGAGTTATTTTTATTACCTGACCCATGCATTTTCTGGAATCTCATTTGCATTGATCATAATATCTTCATGCTGAACCCTATTTATTCGGAAGATATTTAGTAGAATTTTAGCATGTTCAAGTAAACACGTGGGACAGAAAAATGAATAATTCACAGTCAGCAACTTGAGAAAATAGATGTTCAAGTGCCCAACTTCACATTCTGCCCAAAATTATAGTTAAGAACTATAAAAGAAGTATTAATAATGTGTTCTGTGAGGAAGATGTCATTGTTTACAACTGAAAAAGCCTTCACTGGGGAGCTGTTATTTTACCTGGATCTCAAAATACTTATAGAATTCTGATAAAACACAACAGGAATGGATACCGAGGTAAAAATAGTATGAACAAAGGCATGAAGATGGAAGTTTATAGACACAGACAAAAGGATTCAAAAGATAAATTGTGGAAGACCGTGCAGTTTAGTGTCCATTGTTTAACTGCCCTTTTTTTTTTTTTACCTAATCACATGTGATAACCAAAATGTTAAATTGCTACTACCTAGAATACTGATTACTTCAAAATTATAGAATAGATTCACAGAGAATTGGTGCTCTCTTTTCTGAGAGTTAGCTAAAAACAGTGTTTATTTTTGTTGTCTTAATAACTAGAGAAGGTATATGACCACCGTTTGGGTGGGAGTGGCTGGCAAACAGAAAGTCCAGACTCTCACTACAAACATTGTGGTGGCATCATGATTCACTCCTTCGAATTACTGTCATCACTCTCCCAATTAATGGCCAACAACCCAGTTTTAATGACTGACTCAGCCTCAAAAAGTATCTCACTGGACTAAGGGTATAATCCTCCTCCTTGGCAATGGTATGTTCAGGAAGAGGATGTGAACAAATCATTGCAAAGGAAATGGGACACGGCATGCTGAAGTGTTCTGGAAGAGTTCATGTTCACTGCCAGGGAAATTCCCAGGAAGCCACTTTTTCTCAACTGTTGGACCTTAGCAGGGAATGTTGTAGGCTGAGCTACTACCAAAAACCATGTTTTGCTCAGACTGTAACCAACAATATTTTAGACTTGAGTCAACATTTTAGACTTAAATGAAGAGAGAACAAACTGGCCTTCATCACAAACATGAGCTGCTAAATGAACCAAGTTACATTTGCCATACTTAGGACTTCAAGCTATGTGAGCAAAGCCTTTTCAGGGCAGAGTCCCCTTATTGATATAGCCAATTAAGGGTGAGCTTTCTGCTTCTAGTAGTTGAAATCATTCTTACTGGAACAGCCACAAAACCAACAATGTCAATGTTGTTTAAAATTTTAAACAAACAAGCAAACAAAAACCCTAAATATAAAGAGAATGAAAGGATACATGAATGTTAAGGTACTGATTAACTCCATGGAGGTTGAAATTAAAAGGCAATTTGTGTCTGGCAGAAGCAGGTGATTGAAGGCTTCATTTTTATCTGTAATGTGTTAATATTTTGCCACCTTGTTATCCACATATTTTTCTTTAAAGAACCAAAATATTTTAAATCTGGGTGATGGACACACGACTGTGAATTATTTTATCATTCTGTGTTGTCTAATATGATAGTCCTGAACCACATGTGGCTGTTTTTTTAAATAGATCTTTATTGGAGTATAATTGCTTCACAATACTGTGTTCATTTCTGGTGTACAACAAAGTGAATCAGCTGTATGCATACATATATCCCCAAATCCCCTCCCTGTTGAGCCTCCCTCCCACCCTCCCTATCCCACCTCTCTAGGTCATCACAAAGCACCGAGCTGATCTCCCTGTACTATGCTGCAGCTTCCCACTAGCTGTTTTGAGTACATAAAATGACACTAGTCCAAAATGAATAAAAGGTACATTGGATTTCAAAGACAGTACCAAAAATCCTCACACATGTAAGATATCTCAAAAATTCTACATTGATTACATGTATAATCATGTATAAAAGGTACATTGGATTTCAAAGACAGTACCAAAAATCCTCACACGTGTAAGATATCTCAAAAATTCTACATTGATTACATGTTAAAATGATATTTTTAGTACACTGGATTCAATAAACTATTGCATTAAAATAATTTCGCATGATTCTTTTTTCTTTTTTAATATGCGACTCTGAGAAAATGTGAAATCACATATATGATGTGCATAATATTTCTATTGGTCATCTCAGTTATAGATTTTTTTCTTTATTTAAAATGTCTCATAATTAAAACATTTAAAATGAAATTAAAAGTCTGTTTTATACTTAGAATTCTCTTCTGTACAGAAAAGATTTTATTGTAAAGGTTAATAATGAAAAACTCTAGCCATTTGTGCACAATTATAATATATTATCCATCTTCTCTTGCCCAAGGGGTGGGGAAGCTATATTCCACAGATCTGAGGTGATAAGGAACGCATTTTCTAACATTTTTCTGCTTCAAAGAGACAGAATGAAGAAAATATAGTGACAATATCATCTTTTTTCCCCCATGTTCTTGTAATAGATATCTGTTCATTAACTGGGTTTTTAATTACTTTCATTAAACGATCTCCTTGGCTTCCTCTGACTGTCCTGATACTCATTACTAACTGTTTTGGAGCCTGAAGACTAAGAGTTTTAACTCTGGGGCCAAATCCTCCACAAGACAGCTTATAACTTCAGGAAATTACAATGGTTATGATAAGATGGATAAAGATATCCTTCTATAATGAATCTTAAAATTGTGTTAATATTAATTTTTATGACTATCAGAAACAAAGAACAATAAATTTTCCTTATCAAGCCCTCACACTCTCAAATCTTAATTGAAAATCTTTAAATTTAATTAATGAAATATTATTTATCAGCCATAAATAGAATATTTACTAAATAGTCCACATAGAAGATATAAAATATAATAAAAAGAAAAACTGTCTATAAGCCCATCACTCAAAGATATAATAATTAACAATTTGTAATATTATTTGTCAATTAATGTATGCATATATCTATATTGTTTTAAGTATAATATTATATACTCAGGAATTTCTACAAACTTCATTAGCCTAAGTACAAAATGTGCTTAGTTTATTAATGTATGGGTAGGCCATGATTTACTTAAACACTCCCTTATTTAGAGTCTTTCATTTTAAAAGATAAAAAAATGAGATAAAGTTTAAATTATTTACACATGGTCACACAAATGCATTCCTAAAACTGAGATTTTCTTATCCCGATAATTTTCAGAGAAGCCCAGTGTTAATTTTCTATTATGAGAGGCTATAATTAAATTTGACCCTATTTTTGCCTATCTAGGAGTTATTTAGTCCCGTTTAGTTCAGTAAATCCACAATAAACATAGGAAACAGCTAGATATATATCTATATTGATGAACCTGAGCAGGGCTATTAATGGAACTACTGAATACTCAAATACCTGTCCTCTGACATTAGAAAAACCCAATAGCTCATCAAAATTTGCTAACTACTTATTTAACTGGATTACAGCCATATAATATATTAAAATGGGATACAACGAACAAATAATCTGTTACCTTTTTCAACTGCACATTGATTGTTTCAAAGGGATATTTTTGATGTACAGTTACTGCCTCTGAATATTTCAGCACAAGTTTTGCATACAGTGGTCTCCCCTTATCTGTGGGGAATACATTCTAAGATCCTCACTGGATGCCTGAAACCATGGATAATACCACACCCTGTATGTATTATGCTTTTTCCTATACATACATACCTATGATAAAGTTTAATTTATAAATTAGGCACAGAAAGAGATTAACAATAACTAAAAATAGAACAATTGTAAAAATATACTATAATAAAAGTTGTGTGAATGTGGTGCCTCTGTTTCTCTCTCTCAAAATATATTAATTTGCAAATTTACTGCCTTTTCCATATTAACTAAGCATGCACCATAGCCATAACTTTTGCAGTTTGAGGTGCAAGAGCGAAATTAGCACGAATTTTTTTTTCCTTCTTCACAATTTCACGGATAGAAGACTTGTTCTTACCATATTTCTTTCCTTAGTAAGTCAAGAACTTTGACCTTTTCACTTAAAGAAAGCACTTTACAGATTCTCTCTGGCATATCCAGATTGCCAGCATCACTACTCTTGCACTTTGGGGCCATTATTAGTTAAAATAAGGGTTGATTAAACACAAGCACTGACATAGCTAGACAGTGGCTCTGATAACAGAGATGGCTACTAAGTGACTGATGCACAGGATATGCTGGACAATGGATGTTTCCTGTCCTTGGCAGGATTATAATATATAATTATATAATATAAATACAATATATACATATATATATGTATGTATATATATACACAGTACAAGATATATATGTGTAATATACATACACAAACATCTTGTAATGTGGTCAGTTAAGCAGAAGGCAGTGTTGAGCAATAGGGGAAAAAAAGAAATTTATTAGGTCCATATCCAGGTTCTACCCCAGATTTGGGGATTTAATTAAACTAAGACTCAGACTGGAAAAGGAGATAAAATTCCTAACTGCCAAATGGTTGTGAAAATTAGAGACAAAAATATAAAATGTCTACATTATCTGGTACAGATGAGATGTCTGACCAATGTTAGGATTAGATTTTTGTTGTTGAAGCACTATTGTTGAAATACTGGGAAAAGTTCCCAAGCATATTTCTTCACCAGTGAGAGAGTGCAGTATCATCTGTAGGGCATTCACAGTAAAAGAAGTAACAAGTGTATGCATCTGGAAGAAAGTATGGTACTCTGGGAAAACTGAAAGGTGTTTAATAAAATGGGATCATAGAATTTACGGGGAAAGATGTTAAGCAACAAATGCAGAGAGATAGAAAAAGCCCAGCTTAGAGAAGAATTGTAGACATTGTAAGACATACGTTAAGAGACTTTCCTCAAGCCAGTGGTATATAATGTGAACGATTCAGAAAGGAATGTGGAATGATAAGTATCTAGTATACTGAATTTACACCCTGAATATGATATGGACAATGCTGTGAAAAGAGGTGATAGAAGACAGATATAATTAAAAAGACTGGCTGTAATTTCAGTGTAATTCCAGGTGAAAATGCTGGTGAATTAAGCAAGTAGCAGAGGGATAGGAAAGAAGTAGAGAAATTTTTTAAACGATAAAGGCAACAGAATAGCCCAGAACTCCTGCCTGATTAGATGTTGCCTGCTTCCTTAAGTCAAGTTTGACACTCAAATTTTTGAGTAAATAGTTTGGCCAATTAACTAGGTGGATGATGGTGCTATCACTATATTAGCAGGTGAATCACAGGTGCAGATGGAGGTGGGGATGGTAAATCCAAAAGGCCCGGATCCAAACAGCTGGTTAGTGGCAGGCATAACACTGCTTTTATCCACCAGTCACTGAAGAGAATGTAGAGGTATATAAGTGAGTCCCTATCCTAGAAAACCTTCTCAGTAAGCATTTACAATGTTTCAAAATGTGTCTCATAGGTGTAAATGAATACAGATTGTTAGAAAATGCATAATGCATTCAAGTTAGGAATACTTTGGCTTTATTACCTTGTATGATCTATTTTTACAACTATCAAAACATTGTATCAGAGGAAAACAAAGCACAGTATGTAATGATCACCTAGAAAATCAGAAACACACACAAACACATACACACACACACACACACAGAGGATTTTGGTTCTGATGCCTGCTACATACTACTGGATAGCAGGTGTTTGATCAAAATTGTTAATATACTTTCAGTGGGTCTCATATCCTTTAAAAGCAGGTAATTGGAATTATTCACAGATACTTTGAAATCATGAATAATTCATTCCCTTCACATCAATAAAATAATTATTGAATATTTTTGTTCTTTGCTTTCTATTTCAATAAAATTGCTCATGTTGTGGCACTGTCATAGGACTAAAATTTTAAATACATTAAATTAAAATGATCCCTGGAGAATGGAAAATGTTCAGCAGACTGAGAACTTTGCAGAAGCTCCATTTGTTTTTCATAAAAGTGTTTCAGGTTAAATATTTTTTAAATATTCTGTATTAATACACAAACCAAATGCAATGCATTTTTGGTCCTAATTAGATATGTTCAGTCCTAACTAAATATTTCTTATATAATCTATTCTGAAAGATAATACATATATTAATACATGTGGATGTTTTAAAATATGTACATATATCATTATAATACTGTAAAAAATATTGTTTTTATATATTTGAGTAAATTTGAAATTAGATATTATCTTAATATGTTAAAAGCAGTCTATCAATGATTATAAAATATAGACTTTATTGATTTTAAAGCTGTTACTTAAGAATTTTATTCACTGGATAATAATAAGGTGTTTGGGTGTTACTGAATAAAACATTCCAGATGGCTGATCTCTGTATTTTCAACATAAAATACTTTTTATTGAATAATCTGAGATAATATATTGACAATGAATCTCAAACCAATTATATGAAAATTAACTCAAAAAATTTTTGCAACAATATTATAACCAAACTTGAAACTTCTCATATATCTATGGTAATAATATATCATTCTCACTTATAAGAGGTTTGGCATTACATTTTATTAAAAGAGATTCTTTATCCACATAAGGCAATAAATAATATATTACATTTTGGGAATAAAAATCTTAATTTGTTGGCAATATATATGCCTATATTGTGAATGATTTCTATGAACTATAAAACAAAAGAAAACTAGAAAAAAATCCTCTTACTTTTTACCTGGTACTCCACTCTTCTCTTCACCTTCTCTGTCTGTCTCTCTTTCGCATACATACACACACAAATACATGTGTGTACTATTTATTTGTATGTATACGTGTACAGAGAGTGTGTATTTATGCATACACACACAAAAGCACATATTGTGTATTTCATGGTGGAGTTTTAAGGCCACAGTCTTTTGGAAAAAACAATTATTAAATGCCTAAATATACAATTCAAAATTTTGGTAAACACTGAAGAAATACAGAGAACTCTTACAAAAATGCAGAATAAGTATACCTAGGAAAAGCAATCCTAAGTGGTCTCAGGCAAGTGAGGTAACTCTAAACTAAGAAGGACAGACAGCCTTCATTGTGCAAACCGGGCACCACTGCTCATTTCCAGTTCATGTATGTGCACTAATTCAAGAAGTGTGCAGATTCAGCATTTGGAAATTCTTAAAATTGACTTTAATAGGAACATTAATAATATGGAACATCACTGCTGAAGTATATGGCTCTTCATGTGTTTTCAGTATCAGTAGGAAGCAAAGGAACAAGGATTTGTGAGGCAAAAGGAATATCCATACAGCTCGTCTCCATTTAGAAAGTGCTACATTTCTTCTGATTTATATAAGCAGTTTACTATTAATTCTCTATATGAAATAAGTCCTGGTTGGGTTATAAGAAACTGGATATTTCCATTCTAACCATTTTACTGGCATTGATTCACGACCTGGATTATTTATGTTCACAGTTTTACTCCTATTTTATTTCACACAGTCATTAATACTATATTATAAATCAAGATTTGCTTCTTCTTGACAATAAACTAATTCCTCACAGAAAGATTCTCTAGGTGAAGGTCGGCTAAATTCTCTTTATCATTCTCCAATCTGACGTGTCTATTGTACTTCTCTGGTCAGAGACATTTGTTTTCCATACACTGGCTGTATTTTTCCAATTAAAAACTTCTTGAAAAAACTCTATTTTCCCATTTCTTTTGGAAATTATTGGTAGTGCCTCTTTTTCTGTTTGTTTGTTTTGCCTAACTGTGTCCTTAGATAAACAACTCTAGAGCTCGAAGGAAATGGAGCAGTAGATATTAAAAGTGAATGAGGACTTAGAGGAGCCATAATTAGTAAGGTGTGGGAGTGGATTAAACATAATGGCCCAAGCTCAGTGACCAGTTGTTTAAAGAGAGTTAAGCAATTGGAGACATTTTGGCCAATAGCCACCATAAACTCAGAATTATAGCACCTGGTAATCCCAAGTGGTCCTAGTAAGTGATCCTAGGAGAGCGTAGCAGATTTTATTTTTCAAAAATGAGTGCAAGACTATTAATAATCCAACATGCTTCTCCAGAACCTTCCCGTGACCATCAAGAAATTAAATCTATGTTCCCTCCTCTAGAAGCTGGGTGTACATTTGATACTGTGTCAACTGGTAGGGTATCATAAAAATAAATGACACTGCAACAGCTGTGGCTAGGTTATGAAAGGTGCCACCACTTCTGTCTTTCTGATAAACTCATCTTTGTAATTCAGTCACTATTATGAGAAATCCCAGACTACATGAAGAAGCAATATGTAGCTGTTCTGAATGACAAACTCAGTTAAGTTCACAGCTAGCAATCAGTATAACCTGTTAGACATGTAAGCAAACAAGTCTTCAGGTGATTCCAACCCATTGATATGGAGTTACCCCCACCCAGCCTTTGAATCGTCCAACTGAGACCACAGGTGTAGGAGAGCAGAATCAATTAATCTCTTCTGTGCCCTACTGAAATTCCAGATCTACAGAATTCAGGAGCACAATAAACGGTTGATGTATGTCACTAAGTTTGGGGGCAGTTTGTTATGCAGCAATAGAAAATCAAAGAAAAGGAAAAGAAGGGACTAAAAACTCCTCTGTCCATTATGGGGAAATGAATTATACATATTTTATGAAGTGAGGTCAGCATGTCTTGATATGTTCTCATGTGCTATGGAGTGAAGTTATATTGAACAAAGTTGAGGTGCTATGATACTGTGGACCTGGGAGTTATTTGGAATGTCAGTCTTGAGTACACATAAGAATGCCCCTGTTAGCTCTTCTGAGCTACACAGCTTAGTAAAAAAATAACAAGTTTTCCATAGTGAAAACAAATGAGAATCCATGAGTCCATACCAATATAAAAATGACTGAATAAATAAATACATAAGGAAAAAGAGACAGATCTCCCACGCAGAAGAATTTCAAATTATTTATATATTCAGTCCTCAAGAAGGTGAAGCTTAACTCCCTACCCCTTAAGTAGGGATGGCACACAGTGATTCCTTCTAAAACGCATTGTACAGAAAGGGGAGAGGAAGAGTAGCTGTACAGGAAAACCTCAGTTTCATCAACATCAACAGTGGTAAGTCATCTTGACAGCATGTATCCTTGATATGATACAAGATTGCACTTCATCTCTATGGTCTTCCTCCCCAAAACCCATAACTGCAGTATAATTGTAAGAAACCCATCATATAAACCCAGATTGAAAGACATTATATAAAATACCTAACCACTACTCCTTGAAACTACCAATGTTATCAAAAACAAATACTGAGAAATCTTCACAGCTACTGGATACTTAGAAGACATGATGACTAACTGTAATGTGGTATCTTGAAGGGGTCCTGGAACAGAAAAAGGACATTAGATAAAAACTAAAGAAATATTAACAAAGTGCAGACTTCAACTAACAATAACATGTCAATATTGTTTTATTAGCTATAACAAATAGGCTGTACCATTGTAAGATTTTAATAATAGAAGAAACTGAGTGCAGTTTATGGGAACTTTATACTGTCTTTGCACTTTGGCATAAATCTAAAACTATTCTAAACATTGTTTTAAGTTTATTTAAAAAAAAAACATAATCAGGAATGTCCATAGTGAAAGAGTTCAAGCTATTGTTTATCTGTGGAGTCATTCTGCTATGTGGAAACAGAATAGTCCTTTATTCTTGGTCCTCTACTGTCCCCATGCTCTCAGCCTGGTAGGACTGGCAGAAGTCTGACAGCATATTGGGGCTTCAAGTAACAGTGGAGTTTTGAGTGAGGAACTCTAGACGTTCTAGAGAGCAATGAGGTGCTAGAAGCACAAAATAAACATAGTCGCTACACTCCAGCTTTACATCATTATGTGGTAGACACTTTAATAAAATAAGCACAGAAATAAAAGTAATTCTGTAATATTGTTAGATGCATATGTTGCTCTGAGGATGTATTACAGAGGAAATGTAACTGGTTAGTGAAGCACCTCTGAGAAACTGATGAGCGAGTGTAATCTGAAGAAAGAGTAGAGATTAACACAGTGAAGTGGAGTGGGGTTTAGGATTGGACTCATTCCAGGCAGAGCCTCAAGCTTGTGCAAAGACACTGTGGAAAGAAACAGCAAAAAAGGGAATGTAAGCCATTGTGGCTGGGAAACAAAATGAGGGGGGAGTCTGGAGCAAGATGTGCCTAGGGGGAGGAACAAAGTCAATCTGGGCAGGACCAGTAAGATGTGAAGAGCAGGCAGTTTAGGAGGTAAGCCATCTCTCCCAAATCCACCGCCAAGTGACTGATTCGGTGCCGAAGTCTGAGCTTTTTCTAACTGCCATGTTACTTCTCTACTGATATCATCTGAATAAGGCTGCCATTGTTCTATATATAAACCATCTGAGTTAGTAAGTGTCAGTGAAAATTTTTTTAAAAAAAGCTTTTGGAGGTAAGAGTGAATTACTAAAATTTCCTTTTACTGAAACGGGAAAAGGCCAGGGCCACCTCTCTCACGATTTGCCTGTGGCCCATCTGTTGAATGAGAGAGCCCCTCTCTGGGTTTTACAGGCTGAGAAGCGACATTTGCATGAATTCAGACTTTTTCAGGCAGAGCCTGACAGATGCAAACTGGGTTTGTGTGATCGCCGGGGAGCTCCGTGAGGAGGGTGACTGATGGGATTGAGCTGCAGAGAATAATCAGAGCAGAAGGAGGGTTAGGAAAGGGCTGAACAAGCCCAACAAAGCTCAAGTCATTGCCTCTGAGAGTTGAAACCTCTAAAGAAAGGAGTTTCGCATATCAATGTCCTCATTCGTCTGCCTAGTGGCCTGGATTGCTAATTATGGGTTGGTGTCCTAGTCTCAGGGGAGACGGGAGCTGAAGATTCAAATAGCAAATGTCCCCTTACCCCATCCACAACATACACACACACACACACACACACGCACACACGCACACTCCCATATTCACAAGGTGTTCGTTCTTAAAATAGATTTTATTATCTCCATCTGCTCTATTAGACTTTTATTTCTATATATTAATTTCTAAGGTTTTATAAGAGTATTTTTGAATCTTTTGTAATTAAAATTTTACAAGAGTCCCTGTTTGCAGAGTAACCATTGCTCTAAATTTGGCGTTTATCATTCTCAAGCATGTACACACATACTCTTGGTATTGTGCATGCTTTTAACTTTATAAAATACTGTGTGTAGTATTTTGCTACCTTTTTAAATGCACGGCATTATATGGGATCATTATCCATGTTGATATATTTTATTCATTTTAACTCCTTAACAGTATTTCTAGTTTATAAATATACAACTTAAAAATTTACCATTAGAGAACATAGGAGTTTCACCTCTTTCATCTCTATTTAATGCTTTTTTCTAAAATTCAATCATTATGATATTAATATTGTCATAGTAGTTGTATTTGTTTAGTGTTTGCATAGATAGTTTTTTCCCAACCTTTTATTTTAGTCTTCTTGTGTAATTTGCAATATTGTGTCTCTTACGAACACAGAATAGTTGGATACTTTTAAAATCCAGTCAGATAATTTCTGGTTCTAATTAGTGATACTATGCTAGTTATATTTATAATTGCTTGCATATTTGGACTTAAAATTTCTGTTATTATTCTTTGCTGTCATTTTTTCTCCTACATCTTTGCTCATTTAAAATTTTCAGTATTCTTCTGTATTTCCATCTAAAAGTAAAGTTTGAATTTCTATTCTTTAACAACTAACTTACATTAAAAGTATACATATAATTATTTATAAATCTTTCTAACAAATCTAGCCATTTAGTATTTCTAAGCTTGATTAAAACATGACACACATTTTAGCATATTTCCATCACTGGGAAATTTCCAGCTTGTTACCGTTATCTAAAATTTTAGTTTAACCTTTTTTTAAACATAAAAACAAAATAATGTATTTAGCTCTGCTTAGCTCTATCCAAACTTCTCTGATTTTCTTCTAGATTCCCTTTTATTCCTGTTCAAGTGCACGATTTTACATTCTTTATGTAAGGATTTCTGGATGGATGTCTTTTACATAACTCTGAAAATGCCTTTATCTTTCAAAATTAAGGGTAAACTAGCTAATCTGTATCTTATTTTTCCCCAGCTCTAAAGATATAACCCTGTTATCTTCTGGCATCTTTTATTGTTGATGAGAATTTTGCTGTCAGTCTACTTAACTTTACTCTATAGTAATCTACCCCAAATGTCCTGTGGATTTTAAGATTGTCACTAATCTGTGGTTTCACTAGGATGTTCCTAGGCTACAATTTATTCTTATTTATGCTGCATTGTATTCAGTCAGTTTCTGTGAGCTAAGACCAATGCCTTCCTTCAATTGTGGAAACACAAATTTATATCTCTTCTTAAATGTTGCTTTTATACACTTCCTTCTGTTTCCTCTTTTTGAAACACTTAACAGATAGATTTGGAATCTGCAATCTGTCCTCCATTGCTCTAAACTTCTCATTCAGATTTTTAAAATATTTCTTTGCCATTTTAAGTTGAGTTCTGGACGAATTCTTCACTACTCTCTTTATATCCCCTCTTTTTTGGATTTCCTCCCATTTAAGTCACCAAAGAGCATTGAGCAGAGTTTTCTGAGCTCTACAGTAGGTTCTCATTAGTTATCTATTTTATACATAGTAGTGTATATATGTCAATCCCAATCTCCCAATTCATCCCAACTCCCCCTCCCCTTTGGTATCCATATGTTTGTTCTCTACATCTGTGTCTCTATTTCTGCTTTGCAAATAAGTTCACCTTTTACTACGCTCTTTAAAATCACTAATTTTCTCATTAACTATTCAGAGTTACTCGTTACATACAATTATATAATCAATTACATTTATGTTATATACAATATATAGTATATATAAAATAATTTCTACGATTTATAATTGTTAATTCCCCCCCAACTCTTACCTCTTCCCGTTTCATTTCTGCTTTTTATTTTATTTACAACATCTAATTATTTTATGTGTAGGTCTCTCCATTCACCTATTTAAACACATTGTACTCATCTTCCTTTTCTGAGTCTCTAGTAGAGCACCAAGCTGTAATAAGGTTTACAAAATACTGTTCCCCAAATTTTAACAATTGTCTGTACTCACAGAGTACTTATAATAAAGACAGAGGGTTTTCCACCAACAGGCTCATTCATTTAATACAGTATTCTTATTTTCATTTTTATTTTTATAGCCATTCATAACCTGTTGGATAGATGGGCTATCCATACTAGTTAAGACATAGATGACAGGAATGCATCTTTAATCTACTTATTCTTTCCACTCAAATCCTCTCCTTCATAGTTATATTACTGTGACTAATCTACATAATGTCTCTCAATCTCAGTTTCCTTATTAATATGCTGGGACTAGAAATATTTTTCACATATTCTTGTGAGAAATAAAAATTTTTAAATCTGCCTCATATAAGACAAACACAGATAATGCTGGTTCCTTTACTTTCACTTTCTTAACATACTCGTTTTACTTAGGGTCTATATTTAGGGCCAAGGAGAAAGATATAGAGACGCCAGATCACTGACCTTAATCACTGACATTTTAATATATTTAACAGAATACTTGAGATGGCTGCCAAATTCTATTATTTTTATGATTATCATCTAAGAAGCAAGGAGACAGAATCTTTGAATATACTTGGTGTAAGCATCTGTATGAGTAGAATGAAAACGGGGTATGGATGCAGTGGGGCTTTCAATGAAGCCATTTCTTAGAGCAACACTTAGGGGTAAAAATCTAATTTTTATATACTGTTTAAATGCCATGCTGAAATTTGCAAACATGTGAGATGTTATTCTTTCAATAATTCACTGAGCAAATATTTCTTGAGCATCTTCCATGCACCAAGCACTTCTCTAGATGTTGGAAATATAGATGTAAACAAAACCATTTGTTATCATAAATATAAAAGCTACTTTTTCACCTCCTAATTGCCATCAAGTAATCCCCTGCAGAGGGAAATCCCCAGGGATTTTGTGGAAACAAGTATGATGTTAAATAGTAGTTTGTTCTTGCTAAATCAGATAATACGCATTTAGGCAACATCAGTAAGAGCATATGGTCTGTCTAAAGGCAAACTTCATATCCTCACAATCTTTCCTGGCCATATCACATGCAAAACAGCAGGTTACGTTTTTGGCACTCTATTTAGTCATATTTTAAAATAAACTAGGGCATTCTCAGGATAGTAAGTGTTCTGATAGCTGTGGGCTCTAAGAATATTTCACAGAACAAGCTAATTTTATCCTGGATGAAAGTGGACTTAGCTGTCACATAAAAACAGTTTTGAAATCTTGAAGATATGGTAAAAGAGGGATTAGAAATAATCCATATGCTTCTGGAGAGCATGATTAAAATTAACATCTGTCAGTATCAATATCTTCAGGATAAAATGCAAATATTGCTTTAGCACTGTGGTTCTCAAAGTCTTGTCCCTGGGTCAGGAGCACCAGTACCAATCAGGGACTTGTTAAAAATGCAAATTCTCAATTTACTGAATCAGAATCTCTGGGAGTAGAACTCAGCAATCTGTGTTCTAACAAACCCTCCAGGACTTGTTTCTTTTTAAATTGTTTTTCTGGCTTTATTGAGATATAACTGTCATACAACACTGTGTAACTTTAAGGTGCCCAACATGATGACTGGATACAGGTAAATATATTGCAAAATGATTACTACAAAATATGGTTAGTAAACACATCCATCACCTCAATAGTTACTATTTTTTGTTGTGCTGGTTGGCAGTGGTGAGAACATTTAAGATGCACTCTCAGCAACTTTCAAGTATTCAATACAGTATTGTCAACGATTGTCACCAAGCTGTACATTAGATCACTGGAATTTATTTGTCTTATAACGGGAAATTTGTACCCTTTGATGAACATCTTTTCATTTCCCTGCACCCCCTGCCCCCAACCAGCCCCTGGCAACAACAAATCCACTGCTTCTGAGTTCAACTTCTTCCGATTCCATGTATAAGTGAGATACTACAGTATTGGTTTTTCTCTTATTTCCTTAGCACAATGCTCTCAAAGTTCATCCATGTTGTCCCAAATGGTCGGATCTCCTTCCTTTTCATAGCTGAATAATATTCAAGTGAGTGAGTGAGTGAGTGAGTGTGTGTGTGTGTGTGTGTGTGTGTGACATTTTCTTTATCTACTCATCTGAAGATGGACACTTAGGTTGTTTCCATGTCTTGGCTATTGTGAATAACACTGCAATGAACATCCCTCCAAGTGGTGTTTCTTATGTGTGCTAATGTTTGAGATCCACTCCCTTAGTATGAACTTAGGACAAATTTATCCATCTCTCCAGCCTGATCTCTTTCTACGTTTTAACACATGTGCTTGTGTTCTAGTCCCACTGTATTCTATACAAACTTTCAAAAACCCCGGCCTTTTGTATATGCTATCAACTCTTTTGGTGTCTTACTTCTTAAACTTCCCTTCTTGACAAATTTCTATCTAATCATTAACACATATTTTCCCTGTTCCTTCAGTACCTCCTAGTCAGAGGTTCTTATCCCTTGTGAACCCCCAAAGTTTTTTAATGTAACAACATTAGACACTTACTTGTTCCCCTGTTTAGACAAGCAATAAGGTAAATGATAATACCTGGATTCCTGGTCATTACATATTCCTGATTCTGCATGCTTTAACTGCACCTCTAGAGGCACCCATTAAGTGAATGTTCCAAGTAAACCTTATCTGTCTGAATCATTTGGGGAAATTTTCATGTCCACTAAGTACAGTGGAGGATCATGCAGAAAGGAAAAATATAATCTACTTAGTTAAATGACCAGCAACCCTTCAGAACAGTTCAGAGCCTTTTTTAGTGGGATCTCAGGCTAAGACAAGAACAACAACAACAAAAATTTAAGAAAAAATTCCCTGGAATAAATATGAAGGCTGCATATCTAATTGGTTTATTTCTGAGCCATATCACAAAGTACAGTAGAGAATGAGGACAATATAAAATCAGCTCCTTCTCCGAGCCATAAATTTGTTAGTTAATTTACCCCATGAAATGGGGTACTTAACCATAAATTCCTATCAAGTCATTAGGTGAGGACTGCTCCTCAGAGCCAATCATTTTCCTGGGAACAGAAAAAGACAATAGAGTTTCCTGCACGCTGGTGTGTTCAGGAACAGCAAGGGCCAAGTGTAGATAAATGAAACTGAACAGCTTCTGCCATAGACATAAACTATGATAAGCATGTGTACATACTTTACAAACATTATCTAATATATCCTTAGCAAGAACTCTATGAGTTAAGCATTACTATATACTCTCATCTCTATGTTACAGATGAGGAAACTGAAACAAAGAGAGGTTTAATAATTGCCCAAGGCAATATGGATAGGGAATAGTGGAACTTGAGTCAACATTTTGATCTCACATTTCATGTTTTCAAATTCCAGCTGGGAATTGCTATCAATGCAACTGTCTGGCAATCTAAGGTCAATGAAGTTTATCACATATTGACTCTTCCTTTCCCTGGAAGAGCATCTCTTTCCTGTAACTTGCCATTCTTCTCTCAGAGTCCATGCCTATTACAACTGTCAATCTTTCCTGCTCACCAAATGTATACTCCTTTGGGAATCAGCCATAGCATCTTCAAATATTCACTTTTGCAAATACTTTTCTATCTACTAGACTTGACTCCTAGTATTTTCTCTTTTTAAAATAATGACATTAGCTCCATTGGCTTTCATGTTTCAAACATTCAATTATTATCTTAAACCTCACCTTCTTTTTCTCCTGGATACACCCATGGTGGACCCATATTCTCTTAGGTAACAATGACAGTCAGTTATTATTGTCTTTGTTATTTCTCAGTTGACCTAGACTTTTAATGGTAAAGTAGCAAAGCAACCTATTTAAGACCATCAAGGGCAAAGATGAAGGGGAAATTAAGCATGAAAGCCTTGAAAAAACTTTACTTTTTCCTAGATTTTGCTGCTTTTTAAAGCCAATGATGAATATTTTCCAGTATTTTCTCCATCCCAATTTTTTCTAGCCTCTATTTGTCCAGGAAATATGCTGCTACAGAAATACATGCTCTAATTTGTTTAATAGTTTACTAAACTGACAGGTCTCTACTATCAAACAATGGGTTGATTCAGTCAAGCCACTAGCTAGTGACCAATCAAACCAATGAAATAGGGAAGTTTGTAAGCACAATCATAGATGGTGCAGTGATTCATCTTGTTTGCCTGAAAGGCTTCATCAAAATATTCTGAGAATCCAAGAAACAGGCAACATTGGTATTTTATGTTCTATCCGTGACTTTGGTTTTCAATTTCTCTTTTACAATCTTACTAGGACTCCTACTCCATATTAACTGGACAATATCTCATATTTATCAGAGAATGATAGATTCTTGACTCCAAAGGGCTGCATTCCTTAATGAAACCTGTTGCCAATAAACTAGCCTTGAATTTTTACTCCAAAACCTCCTTTGTTTTATATCTTATTACCTAGAAAAACCTAAGCTCTGGTTCCCCTGAAATTTAAGAAAAAATCTGTAAAACATGTATTGACTATTCCTTTTTTGTTTTAATCTGAATTTACCATCCATACTTCTACCAGGACCCTCACTAACTTTCTGAACCAATATTTTGTAAAATTCCTCTATCTTTAAAATAAAACAAAAATCTTTAGTTGATATCACTTTCAACTAGATGCTATTTAAATTCTACTTTGAGAAGAAACAAGGGTTAGAATACTTATAACACTTGATTCAAATATACTACTGGCCAACCACAGAAAAGTGTTCATTATTTAATTCATTCTTTTACTTAGGTATGTATTTACTGAAGAAATAGTTGTTCATTCTTTATCAGCTTCTAAATATTTTGCTAGCCATTGGGGAAAAGATCATGAATATTAGCAAACAATGTCTTGCTTCATGAAGCTTACAGTCATTGCAGTGGACAAACGTTAATTAAGTAACCAGAAAAATAAATTTAAAATTTCTAAAATTATTAATATTAAAAATAGAATTATAAGGGTCTATAAGAATGTAAGATTATACATAATAGGAATTTTAGAAAGTCAGGAAGCTCTAGGTTTGTTCATTTGGGAAAATGATATTTTAGTTGAGATCTGAAGGCACTAGTTAGACAAAGATACAGAAAGAAAATTCCAGTGGAGGGAAATAGGTGAAAGTATACCATGGGGCAGGAGGATGTCTGACAAGTCTCAAGGATTGAAGGAAACCAGGATGGTTGTAATGCAGAAAGCAAGGGAGGACATTGAAAAAGGTAAGACTGAGGAGCTATGAAGAAGCCAGACCAAACCTAACTCTGGAGGCTACTTCTGGGAGTTTTGCCCTGATTCTGAGAATAACGGAAAGCAATACAAGCTTTTTAAGCAAAGATAAGGAATGACATGATTAGAACTTTGTGTCAGAAAGATCACTTAAACATGAAAATGACTGGAGAGGGTTAAGGGTGGATGTACGTGAACTGGTTAGGAAATCATTAAAATAGTTCACCAAGCTCACAGAATTCAGATAACCATGTGAGATGATAAAGATTTTAGCCGAGTCCCAGGCACATATAAATGATGAATGTTATCTGTTTCTATTGCTACTATTATTAATATTAAAGTAATGCATATTTTTGTAAAAAGCTTTTTAAAAAATCTACTTTACATTTTTCTCAACTCACAAACTAGTAATGTTTTTAATTAAACATACCTATTTATGTTTAAATTTGGAAAAATAACCAAAGAGAAATTAGTGTTATGCTACAGGTATATGTTGATATATCATTGTCTTATCTTTTTGCAGAGTTTTTTCTTTTATCTTTTTGCAACATTATGGTTATATTCTTTGTATTGTATAAAAAAATTACAAATGCATTGTTTTCATTTAAAAAATGTTACAAATATTAAATTCCCCATTACATTAAACCTTTTTTAATTTTTACTTTCTTATCCTTTTTGCTATCTATTTTAACTAAAATGTATAATGGTTTTTTGAATTTTATTCTTGAACTTTTAGTGCAGTGAAGAAACGGTGTAGTACCCCAGCATTCTTCCACGGGGAGAACAACTACACCTGGAGGGAAAAGGAGGCAGCAGAAAGACACCTGGAGATTCTCTGATGTGCTTTTTCTTAATAATTAGCACATCACACATCTAATTAGCATGTCATAAATAATCATAAAGTATGTATTTAATGAATCATTTTACTTTGCACTGTCAGAGGTTAACAGGAAAGTAAAATGGTTGGCTTATTTTTAAAAAATGATGCAGTTGTTCTTCAGGTATACTATGACTAAAACATAATGAAATGCAGAAAATAAGCATCCATCACAATGGTTTTAAAAAACACTAATAGCAATAGATATGTAAGTATACATATCTGTCACATCTGTCAAAACACCCTATATATATATATATATATGTTAGAAAATAGCTATCTATATGCATTTATGTCATGACAAGCATATAAATATGCATGTATAGTATGATTGTACATTTCATTTTTAATCCAAACCTTTCTGTCAAAATTTTGTCTCAGGTTGCATTTTGATGACGTATTTTTTCTCTTTTCTACCCTATAAAGAAAGAGGCTTACAAAACCAGGGGTCATTAGTATTTTTATCTTCAAAGTACCTTCCTAAAATACCCTTCTATCTTGTCTATATTTTAAAATATTTCATTTATTAAGTAGGTTAATTTTGAAAATAATTTTCAGTTATCTATTGTTGTGTAAAATCTATCTCAAAACTAATTGTGTTAAAACAACAACAATTTATGATTTTTCGTGATTCTGTGAGTTGACTGGGCAATTCTCTTGCTGGTCTCACCTGGACACATTCATGTGTATTCAACCAGCTGGTGGATTGGCTGGAGCTGGATGTCCTGAGGTGGCCTCTATCACATGTGTGGGATCTCAGCTGGGACAGCCAGAATGGCTGAGATTACCTGGCCTCTCTCTCCACGTGGTCTTTCATCCCAGTTTTATTTGCAGCATTGCGGTCATGGTTCAAAGAGACAGAAGCCACAGCTGTAAGGCATCTGCAGCTCTGGCTTTGAAAGTCTAATTATATCATTTCTACCACATTCTATTAGTCAAAGCAAATCCTAAGACTAGCTCATATTCAAGGCACGGGGAAATAAATTCCATCTCTCGACACAAAATCTGCAAAACATTGTGTGCATCTTATTCTCTCTACCACAATATTATTCTGAACTCATCAATAGTCAAAGATACATTTTTTCCTCCATATCCTTAGTATTTGGTGTTGTCTTTGGAATTTTGGCCATTCTGCTAGGTATCTAGTGGTATCTCATTGTTTTAATTTGCCTGACGACATATGATGTAGAACATCATTTGATATGTTTATTTGCCATCCGAGTAGCTTCTTTGGTAGAGTATCTGTTAACATTTTTGTTTGCTTTCTAATTGTTGAGTTTTATGAGTTATTTGTGTATTTTGGGTAACAGTACTTTTTGTGATGTGTCTTTTGCAAGCATTTTCTCCCAGTCTGTAGCTGGTCTACTCAATCTCTTGTAATTTTCTTCTGCAGAGCAGAGATTTTTAATTTTGATGAAGTCCACCTCGTCAATTATTTATTTAATGGATTATGCCTTTAGTATTGTTTACAAAAGTCATTCCCATACCCCCAAGGTCATCTAATTTACCTTCTAGGAGTTTCCCAGTTTTGCATTTCACTTTTAGAACTATGGTACATTTTGAGTTAATTTTTGTGAAAGATATAATGTCTGTGTCTAGATTCTTATTTTTTGCATGTGAATGTCCAATTTTCCAGTACCATTTGTTGAAAAGACTGTGTTTGCTCCATTATATTGCCTGTGCTCCTTTGTCAAAGATCAATTGATTATACTTTTGTGGATCTATTTCTAGGCTCTCTATTCGATAACATTGATCTATTGGTCTACTTTTTTTTTATCAGTATCATAGTGTCTTGATTACTATAGCTTTATAGTAAATCTTCCTGTCAGATAGCATCAGTCTTCCAACTTTGTTTTTCTTCTTTAATAATGTGTTGCCTACTCTGAGTCTTTTGCCTCTCCATATAAACTGTGGAATCAATTTGTCAATATCCACAGGATAACTTGCTGGGATTTTGATTGGGATTGTATCGAATCAATAGATCAGGTTGTGAAGAACTGGTATCTTGACAATACTGAGTCTTCCAATCCATGAACATGGAACATTTTTTCATATTTAGTTATTTTTTGATTTTATGCATCACAGTTTTACAGTTTTCTTCACATAGATCATGCACATATTTTGTTAGAATTAAAAGCTAAATATTTCATTTTGGGGGATGCTAATATAAATGGTATTGTGCTTTTAATTTCAAATTCCACATGTTCATTGCTGGTATACAGAGAAGCAATTCACTTTTTTGGATGGAAGGATTTTTTTTGACTTCTTAAAAAAATTTATTGAAGTATAGTTATAGTTGATTTATAATGTTGTGTTAATTTCTGCTGTACAGCAAAGTGATTCAGTTTTATATATATTTAATACACACACACACACACACACACACATATTCTTGTTCATATTCTTTTCCATTATGGTTTAGAACAGTGATTGACTTTTGTATATTAACCTTGTATCCTGCAACTTTGCCATAGCCATTTATTAATTCCAGGAGTTGTTTGTCAATTTTTTTCAGATTTTCTACATAGAAAATCATTTCATCTGTGAACAGAGATAATTTTATTTCTTCCTTCCCAATCTATATACCTTTATATCCTTCTCTGGTCTTATTGCAATACCTAGATATTCCAGTACAAAGTTGAAAAGGCATGGTAGCATGGTGAGAGGGCTATCCTTGCCTATTACCCAGTCTTAGTGGGAAAACTTATTTTCTCACTATTAAATATGATGTTAGTCATAGGTATTCTTTCTTTATTAATAAAAATAAATATTTTAATATTTATTTATTTTTGGCTGTGTTGGGTTTTCATTACTGTGCGCAGGCTTCCTCTAGTTGTGGCGAGTGGGGGCTACCCTTCGCTGTGGTGCGCGGGCTTCTCATTGCGGTAGCTTCTCTTGTTGTGGAGCACAGGCTCTAGGCGTGCAGGCTTCAGTAGTTGTGGCACGTCAGCTCGGTAGTTGTGGCTCACGGGCTCTAGAGCACAGGCTCAGTAGTTGTGGCACACAGGCTTAGTTGCTCCGCGGCACGTGGGATCTTCCCGGACCAAGGCTCAAACCTGTGTCCCCTACACTGGCAGGCAGATTCTTCATCACCGTGCCACCAGGGAAGTCCCATAGGTATTCTTTATCAAGGTAAAGAAATTATTTTCCATTCCTAATGCACTGAGAGGGTTTTGTTTTGTTTTTTTCAATAAGCAGGATTTGGCTTTTGACACATGCTTTTTCTGTATCTATTGATATGATCATGTGAGTTTTCTTCTTTAGCCTGACCATGTGATGAATTATCTTCCTGATTTTTAAATAGTGAATCAGCCATACATACCTGGGATAAATCTCACTTGGTCACAGTGTGTTATTCTTTTTATACAATTCTTAGGTTCCATGTACTAATATTTTGTTGAGGATTTAGATATATAAATTCATGAGAGATATTGGTCTATAGTTTTTGTTTATTATAATGTCTTTGTCTGGTTTTGGTACTAGTGTAATGCTGGTTAATATGAGTTAGAAACTATTCCCTCTGCTTCTGTATAGGAAAGAGATTGTAGAAAATTTGGGTAGTTTCTTCCTAAAATGTTTTGTAGAATTCACCAGTGAATCTATTCTTTCTGGTCTGATGCTTTGTGTTTTAAAAGGTTGTTAATTATTGATTCAATTTCTTTAGAAAACATAAGCCTATTCCAATTTTCAATTTCTTCATGTGTGATTTTTGGAAGGTTGTGTCTTTCAAGGAATTGGGCCATTTCATCTGGGTTATCAAATTTGTAAGTATAGAATTGTTCATAATATTCATTTATTAACCTTTTAATGTCCGTAGGATTGGTAGTGATGCCACCTTTTTCATTTCTGATATTAGTAATTTGTGTTTTCTCTCTTTTTTTCTTAATCTGGATAGAGGCTCATCAATTTTACTGATCTTTTTAAAGAACCAGGTTTTAGTTTCACTGATTTTCTCTATCAATTTCCTGTCTTCAATTTACTGATATCTGCTCTAATTCTTATTCTTTTCTTCTGCTTACTTTGGATATAATTTTTGTCTTTTTCTACTTTCCTAAGGAGGAAACTTAAATTACTGATTCTAGATTTTTCTTTTTGCTTCCTAATATATGTGTTCAATGTTATAAATTTCCCTCTAATCACTGCTTTCGATGCATCCTACAGATTTTGGTAAGTTATATTTCCTTTTTCATTTAGTTCAAAATATTTTAAAATTTCTTTTGATATTTATTTTAACCTATATGTTATTTACAAGAATGCTGTTTAATCTCCACATATTTTGAAAATTTCCAGTTATCTTTCTGTTACTGTATTGACTTCTACTTTAGTTCCATTGTGGTTTGAGAGCAGACATTGTATGAGTTCTATTCTTTTAGGTGCGTTTCATGGTCTAGAGTGTGTTCTATCTTGGTGAATGTTCCATGTGAGCTTAAGAAGAATGTGTATTTCACTGTTGCTGCATGAAATAGTCTATAGGTGTGAATTATATCCAATGATTGATGGTAGTGTTGAGTTCACCTGTGTCCTTAACTGATTTTCTACCTGCTGGATATATTTCTGATGGAGTGTTGTTGAAGTCTCAAACTATGATAGTGGATTCACCTATCTCTCCTTACAGTTCTATGAGTTTTTCCCTCAAATGGTATTACACTCTTTTGTTAAGCATATACACATTAAAGATTGTTATGTCTTCCTGGAGAATTGATCCCTGAATCTTCATGCTATGCCCTTTGTCATCCCTGCTAACTTCCCTTGCTTTGAAGTCTGCTGATTCTGAAGTTGATATGGCTACTCTTGCTTTCTGTTGATTAGTGTTAATATGGAATATTTTTCTCCAACCATTTACATTTAATCTATATGTGTGTTTACATTTAAAGTGAGTTTCTTATAAAGAACATATAATTGAGTTTTGTTTTTTGATCCACTCAATAATTTGTCTTAATCAGTATATTTAAACCATTGTCATTCATAATGATTATTGGTATAGTTGGATTAACATCTACCATATTAGTTACTGTTTTCTACTTTTCTATTATTCTTAAAAAAACTACTATCTGTTAAGTCAATTAAAAATAAGAAAAATAAAAGTTTGTATTTTACTTTCACTTATTCCTTCTTTGATGCTTTCCTTTCTTTAGGTAGATCTGAATTTCTGAACTATATTATTTTCCTTCCCTCTACAGAACTTTTAACATTCTTGTAAGGCAGATCTACTGACAACAAATTCCCTCATTTGTTATTTGTCTGAGAAGGTTATTTCTTTTTTACTTTTGAAGGATAATTCCACAGACTACAGAATTCTAGGTTGGTGGAGGTTTTCTGTTTGTTCATTTGTTTGTTTCTCTCCCAACACTTTAAATATTTTACTCTAATCTCTTCTAGTTTGCATGGTTTCTAAGGAGAACTCAGGTGTAATTCTAATCTTTCTTCTCTGTAAGTAAGGTATTTTATTCCTCTGGCTTCTTTCATAAATGTTTTTTTTTTGTGTTCTCAAGTTTGAAAATGATATGCCCAGATGTAGGTTTTTGTCTGTTTGTTTGTTTGTTTTTGGCATTTACCCTGTTCTCTGAGCTTCCTGGATCTGTGGTTTGTGTCTGACATTAATATGGGGAAAACTTCAGTCATTATTGTTTCAAATATTTCTTCTATTCCTTTCTCTCTTTTTTCTCCTCTGGTATTCCTATTATGTATATGTTAAACTTCTGTAGTTGTCTCAGTGTTCTTGGACATTCTATTCTGTTTTGGGTTTTTTTTTTTCACTCTTTTTTCTCTTTGCTTTTTCAGTTTTGGAGGTTTCTATTGAGGCATCATCAAGCTCAGAGATTCTTTCCTCACCAGGTCCAGTCTACTAATCAGCCCATCTGAGGCATTCTTTATTTCTCTTTAAGCGTTTTTGATCTCTAGCATTTCTTCTTGGTTCTTTCTGAGGATTCCCATCTCTCTGTTTACACTACCCATCTGTTATTGCATTCTGTCTACTTTAACCATTAGAGCCCTTAGCATATTTATCATAGTATCATAGTTGTTTTTAAATTCCTGGTCTGATAATTACAGTATCCCTGCCATGTCAGGTTCTGATGCTTCCTCTGTATCTTCATGTTATGTTTATTGCTTTTTGGTATACCTTGTAATTTTTTTTTTCTTGATAGTAGGACATAATTTATAGAGGGAAAAAAAACCTGCTGTAAATTGGCCTTTAGTAATGTGATGGTATTGGGTTGGCCAAAAGGTTTGTTCGGGTTTTTCCGTAAGATGTTACGGAAACTTCTTGGCTGACCCAATAATATACGGGGAGAGAGGAAGTGTTCTATAGTCCTATGATTAGACCTCAGTCTTTTACTGAGCCTATGCCTTTGGACACCCAACTTCACCAGTGTTTCTAAGTTTTTTTCTCTCCTCTTTGGTGAGACAGGATGGCTCAGGGGGCGGAAGTTGCGTATTTCCCTTCCTCCAGGTCAGTCAGGCTACTGTAATACCCCAGAAGTTAAGGCTCTAATTAACTAGCTTCCCCTGAGGGCAGGCCTTATTAATAAGAACAGAGTACTCTGTTGTATTTCAGAATGGTTCCTTTTCCCCTCCTCCTTCTGGAAGCACCAGTTTGGGTGGGGGGGGGGGTTCCCTCCAGTTTACTGTGGGAAACTGGCTGAACTCCTGGAGGTAAATCTCTCAATATTGGGGGAGCACCCCTATGACTGGGTACTCTTATAGCTTTTAACTCTCAGTCTTATCCACACTGAGCCTCCAGCAATTTGTTGATTACATTTCAGCTTTTCCTAAGCTGATACTGGTTTCTGCAGTGGTTTCTGCCTCTGAGTCTCTGCCCTGGTAAACCAGGACTCCCTGTAGTAGCTTATCTCTCTCTCTCCAGTCTTGGGGACCACAGTTTGCTCTGTGTCTTCCTCTCTCTTATGGCTCCTATAAAAGTTGTTGATTTTACAGTTTGTTCAGCTTTTCGCTTGTCTTAGGATGGAGTGGCAACTTATAAATTCCTTATATGCCAGCCCTTTATCTACTTTATTATTTGATTCTCAAAAAAATCAGGGCTTAGTTTGCAAACTTCAGAATGGGAAAGTTGAGTTTCAGAGGTTATGAAATTTGCCATCACTCATGAAATTATTACAGATCTAAACTGGAACTAGAATTCAAGTCTCCAGGTTCCCAGGACAGAGTCATTCTTACACTACCTGTTTAAAATATATTCATTATTGATTGATTAATCTTTCTGCGGTCCTGTTCCCTCATCTCCTTCCCCTTTTGAAACAGGAGGGAAGGGGGCAGGGCACAACCTTTAAAAGAATGACATAGCCATAGGACATGACAAAAACTGGTTAGAACTAACTAGGTCCAAGATGGCGGAATATTGGATTTCCAGTGGACCTTGAGCCTCATTATGTTCACTGTAATATATTAGTGTGCTGACACACCTACCAGCAGCATGACAGTTCTGAGGCCAACTATAAAAGGTCAAAAAGTGGGCAGTGGCCCAGTTCCTGGAAATCTCCACCCCTTTACTGAAATAATTGGAATAATCCTCTCACTCATTAGCCTATGAAATTACCCAACCCATAAAAACTAAGCATGTCATATTTTGAGGCTCTCTCACCTCCTGGGATGGCCCAAACTCTGCTGTGGAGTGTGTTTCTCCCAAGGCCTCTTGCCTTTTGAGATGGCCCATGCTCTGTCTGTAGAATGTGTTTCTCTCTAAATAAACCCACTTCTTACCTATCACTTTGTCTCTTAATTCTATCACAATGAAGCAAGAACCTTAAATTCACCAGGAACACTTTCAACTTTTCTTCTTTCTTATAGTCTATGGTTTCCATAATTTATCAACTCATTGATTTACCAATATTCAAATTCAACAAATATTTATTAGGTACCTGAAATCATATAGGAACTGTGCTAGATATTGGGGACAAAACTGTGAACAAAAATAAGAATGCCACTAAAATATCGGAACTTATCATTTAACGTGGGATGAGAGTTATATCAAATATGGAATCACACAAATAAATATGAAAGTACAATTATGATAAGTTTCTATAAAAATAAGTACATGGTGCATTGTGACCAATGCGCTGGAGAACAGTGAAGACCATCTTAAGATTTAATAATTGAGGGGCCTCCCTGATGGCACAGTGGTTGAGAATCTGCCTGCGAATGCAGGGGACATGGGTTCGAGCCCGGGTCTGGGAGGATCCCACATGCCACGTAGCAACTAGGCCCGTGAGCCACAACTACTGAGCCTGCGCGTCTGGAGCCTGTGCTCTGTAACAAGAGAGGCCGCGACAGTGAGAGACCCACGCACCACGATGAAGAGTGGCCCCCCAGCTTGCCACAACTAGAGAAAGCCCTCGCACAGAAACAAAGACCTAACACAGCCATAAATAAATAAATAAATATTTTTTTTTTAGAAAAAGAAAATGCATGGCCTAAGCTACAGGCATATTCTGTTTAAAAAAAAAAAGATTTAATAATTGAATGAAATATGAAGGGGAAGTACATAAAACATGTGCCAACTACTCTTCTAAATGCTTTGGATACTTTTATCATTTCAATGTCACAAAAACTACCCAGAAATATAGTAAATACTATCTCTATTTCACACACACACACACACACACACACACATGCACGCACACACACAAGTAAGCACACAGGACCATGGCAACAAGAGAATTTAAAAGACAACATACCAAACATGTCTTCTTTGGGAGTGAAAAGTTGTGGCAGATAGAAACAGATTTCTCAGTCATGGCTCTATTGACATTTGGGTTGGATACTTATTTGTTGTGGGAGGCTGTGCTGTGAATTGTAGGATTTTCAGCAGCATCCTCAGACTCTACCCACTAGCTGCCATCCTTCTCCAGTTGTGACAATCAAAAAATGTCCTTGATTTGGGGGGAGAAGGTCAAACCCTCACCAGTTGAGGACCTTTGATACAGAAGGACTTTAAGACTTTTTTTTTTGGCTGCTGCTGCAAAATGGCTTCCTAAGTAGATGAATTAATAAATCAATGTATATGCTAGTGTCCCTTCTGTAAAGAAAGAATATGGCCACTGGCTCCTTATCTTTGTCCTCTAAGTTCTCTCTTATCCAAAGCCTACTTAGCATGAGGCATGAAAAAAAGCCTAGGTCAGGTTTTACGTTGGATGTTAGAGAAAAGCAATGTCATTATTTCCATAATTAATCACTACCCATCAGTTGAACTCGAGCCTAATGTAAGAGAGGTGGCTATGTAGATTCAGTAACATCTTATTGGTCACATTTCCTTCCCCAAAGCAGAAAGCAACCTGCTGTGGCTGTATACGCTGAGAAGCATTAAAGTTGAAAACATCACAGAAAGTGACCTTACCTATAAAAGCAATTACATGGAAGTTCATAATAAGTTTGTTGAGACACAGAAATTAAACCAAATTGTTCAAAACTGTAGAGAACATTAAAAATCTATTTGTACTAATACTCTGAGAAAATATTTCTACTTCACATAAATAATACCATTGATAATGGAGAACAACCAATAACTGTGATGAAAGCTTTTTTCAAAGGTATTTATATTTTCATGTTATTTGGGGAAATGCTGGAAAATGTGAATTATACTAAATCCCACCAGAAAAGAACTAGAGAGCTAGTGACTACCAAATATGCAAGGTTGTCATCTAGTGGTGACAAGCAAGCTGCAGGCTTGTGACCCCAAAGTAATGTCTGCAGTACCACTTTCTCACTATCTTCTTTCTCCTCTTTATGAATTTGAAACATTTGTTACATTGACTTAATACCACTTTTGAAGAAAAAATGATGTATTATGTGTCTCTGTTTATTTTCTCCTACAAAACAATATTCACCCTCATTTTTAACCAAAGTATTTGAAGAATACTAATTTCAAGATTGTTTATACTTAATGAAAACCTTGAACATTTATCATTCTTATTTAGATAATGGGAAGTAATAACATGCCTTCTTGAAAACAGAGGATTCAACATAATCACATTACATTAGGTAGAGATCACAGAAGATAAATTTTGGCATTTGTCAGTGTTGCACACCACCCAGGCATTATTTCATAAGATGTTGTCAAAGGCACAGAAAACTGCCAATCACATTAACAGCTAACTTCTTTTAAAAGCCATTCAACTGAGTTTAATTATGATTAAGTATATTTGAACTGAAGGAACATTAAATACACAAATGCCTCCTGGCAATCTTTTCAGAATCTGTGGTGAACAACAGTTTCTGCTCAATAAAAAGAAGGCTTTTAATGTATTCCAATAATATAAAATAAATCAATATGCAAAATTTGTTGCATTCAGTAAAGTGATTTTTGATTTTTCTTGGCAGAAAAATAACAAAAGGAAATGCTCAGCTCTTACAGGGCAAACAAGTAAGTTAGTAAAACTATTAGTCACCTCAAGTCAGGAACCTCAAAGATAGCCTAGATTCTTCTATTTGGTTCTTATACACCACTGCAAAAATTTCATCAAAGTAAAAATCACAAATTCCATGCATGCTGCTTATTATCCACCTTTTTCTTTCCATCCCTGACACACTGGTTTTATTGTTTAGATTATCAATAACTTTCCTTGGGGCTTCTCTAAAAAAATAACTGGACTTAAATTCCTTTAGTTTCTCTCTTTTCCTTCCTCAACTCATTGTCTCCAGTGAGTTGAAAATCTGAACATGTTTTTACTCTGTAGGATGTCTTAAACTGTGCTCTGCAGAAGTTTAACAGATCTGAGGAAATGATTCTGGGATAGTCAGTGGGAGATTCTGCATGGCGGTGATGTTGGAGAGGGAAGGAACTGGTCAAATCTAAGACAGGAGATATAACAGTCCCCATTCAACATCAATCACAGCTCCACCATGTTGTTTCTCCACCATGTTGTTTCTCCAGGAAGAATTTCTTTAGGCAAATAAGTCTACAGCAACCAATGATTATGATCATCATCATCACCATCAACAACAGTATAAAGAATAAAACCCGAAGTTTATACCGCCCTGACTCCCACCTAATTTCCTTATTGTCTCTGTCTCTGTCTCTCTCTCATCATAATCCTTTCTTCAACACATTTTCTAATACTTCCATATGCTGTCCATTCCTTACTTCATTTTCAAATAATTCCGAATTCATACAGTGCAAGTTGATGTTTCCCATACCTATATCTTGGAACCTATTATCCCCACGACCTGCAATTAGCAAATGTCTTCCTCTTCTATTGCTCTGTATACCCAGTTGACTTCTATATATACATTGGACAATGAGTTTGTTCCTTTGTTTTCAAGAAAACTTTCCTTATCCATGTAGATAAGGTGAATCATTCTATCCCTTCTATTTCCTTGTTTAAAAAAATTGATGTGACTAGTACATGGTTTATTGTTTATTCCTTTATATCTTTAGATATGATAAAAATCCTATAGAGATATTATTTTAGGTTTTTACTTAATTAAATGCTTGCCTAATTTGGCTTAATGACTCTGTTGAACTAAATTTAAAAATAAGTGTTTATTTTGCTCTAGAAAATATATTGCTTCAGACTCTCCAAGCTTCCAAATATCCACCTTCTTTATTCTTGAGCACTGGCCAACCCTCAAGAGCAGGGAGAAACACCAATTCAGAGTCAATCAATGTTCTACTTCCTGCTGCCAAGTGATGGCATTCAATCAGAGCCTAACTTCTGTGTCAGAAGGTTTGAGAGGTGCCTGTTGGACACTAGCTACTTTTAAATTGCTGGTTTTATCACAGAGGATATTGAATTACCTTGAAACTGATTAACATTACTATATTCTCAAGTAGTTGAAATAATAATATATTGTAATCATAGAAACATTAACATACTATGATTGATATAAGGGAGAAACAACTGTTCTATAGCTTCTTTTTTTTTTTTTTTTTTTGAGGTACGCGGGCCTCTCACTGTTGTGGCCTCTCCCGTTGCGGAGCACAGGCTCCGGACGCGCAGGCTCAGCGGCCATGGCTCACGGGCCCAGCCGCTCCGCGGCATGTGGGATCTTCCTGGACCGGGGCACGAACCCGTGTCCCCTACATCGGCAGGCGGACTCTCAACCACTGCACCGCCAGGGAAGCCCTCTATAGCTTCTTAATCACAGTGGATGCATTGCATGTCATCAGTGCTATTACTAGACTTTATGATGGAGAAGTTTAGGGTGGTTTTATATTTTTCTGAGGTGTTTATTCCTATCTTCTCTCTCCTCTCACCCCAATTTTGGGATCATATACAGCTTGAATTATAGGAATGCTTGTACCAGATTTGTACCATAAGAAGGGGTGGATATTAGCAAAAGAAAAATTTTTCTTATAAAAACGTAATGTTGGAGGAAACTGAAGAACAGAAAACATTTTCGACTCTATCAAGGGAAAAAACAGAAAGAACCAAGTGGCTGAAAATAACTCATGGTAAAGGGGTAAGGTGAGGAAAACCAAGAAGTATGTGTTGGATGGAGTAGGAAGAAACTTGGAAGAAACAAGGGACACAGTCCTGGCAAAAGGGAATCTGTAATGATCATATGAGTTGGTGTCTAAATGGCCCCACTGGGGATCCAATGGGGGGGAAAAAATAAAAACCTTTTGGTATTGTATTCTGAATCGTGTCTTTGCATTATTGCCTAATAATTATATTTTCCTCCAGGCAACAGGATGTACCTTCTAACAACCACATAATTAAACAGTTTTAGAGAGCACATCAATGGAAAAGATAATCACAATGGGCCAAAGTAAAATTCTGCTTTTCAAAGAACATATTCACACTCCCTTCGAAGTATATATGAAATTCAATATGTACTTCAAATTTTCAGAAATTTACATAATCTGTTTCCACACTGCATCTTCTTTATTTATAAAATTATACTTTTTTAGCTAAAAAACCAAATTATTTGGATAACATGTCGGGTAATTATGTAGTGGTTTTACTCAGTAGAGATAGGTAATTTTATTAATCCAGATTAAATATATATATTCTCTCTTTTTAAGGAAAAGAATACAAATCTCCACTTTGCACAAGGTGCAGCCTCCAGATTTTACACCTCATCTGTAGTGAATGTAATCTTTTTTCCTTGTCTTTAAAATACCAGAGGGAATTACAGGAATCACTGGTTCACTGATTAATACAAGCAATGGATCTACATTATACTCAAAATCAGTTCTCTGAAGAGCTCTTATTGATGGTCATTGTCTGAGCACAAATGAATTTCTTAGCTATTTGGTGGTTGTTAGCCATCATAAAATAGGACAAATATGGAGTTATGGACAAATTCACCCCCAAGAGTGGAAATAAGAAAAATCATGTGGTCTAGGGACAATGCATTCCAATGCCACATCAAGACTTCCATAAGCAGAGGAGCCCTTTTTATATAGATCACACACACAGGCCTTACCTACTCACTCTAAAATGCACAAATTCAGAGATGTCATCTTAAGGCTGGCTAGGTAGAACATCTATCTAGACATGGGGCTGGACAAGAGTTTTGATTACCATCTAGGAATATACTAAACTTTTAAATGTCATGCACACAGTATCCATAGAGAGGAGGCAATCTGTCAGTTGAACACATCCCTGCTGTCGTAGAAGATTCTTTACTGCTCTGATGTTCTGGAAACTCCATGGTCTTCCCACTGCTCTTGGAAGAAAGATTCTATACAACTAATAAGTAAATTAATGTTGAAAAATGTAATGTCTCATGTCTAAAACATGTTTGCAACTTTCCATTTTGCAAGTGATGGAGAGTGCCTTTAAGACATGACTGGTTAAGAATCAATGTGCTTATGCGAAAAGTAGGAAGAAGAGAAATTAAAAAGAACTTCGGGAAAGATATATTGATTAGATATTGATTAAACAATAACGTAATCACCACAGGATTTAATCAGTCAAATGCAAAATCGTGTTTGGCATTTTTCTAGGCTAGGTATAGCAAACAGCTTTACATAAAATAGCATAATGACATAGTAAGTATACAATATATGTTAATATTAAAAAGTGTAGCTTGGGCCTAACTGGTAGGACATTTATGATGACTGTTAGGATCATCAACTATGGTTGACAGTCCTGTCTTGAGTGCTACATTGTGAAAGATTAAGAAACCATGTCTCCTGTAGAAACCTGCTAAGATAGATTAGTGATGTCTGTCCTAGGAAAAGGAAGGAGAGTGTTGAAACATAGTGTCAGTTGACACTAAACTATAATCTGAGGATAGACCAACAGGTAAAAATTTATTTCAAGAGAGTATGATACTTTGTATGGCAGGAATATGGCAGATGTAGACCCATCACAGTCATATCATCATCAGATACAATGTAATGCCATCTCTGCTGTATGTGAAATTAATATAAGACATCTTAGGAGCAGAGAACAGAAGTCTTCATATCTGCCTGAATGAGTCTCAGGAAGGTTTCCCAGTAGAGGAAACTTTTGACTAACCCTGGAAGGCAGAGACAGGATAGGTAGGAGACATGAATTTGAGGCAGAAAAAGCAGCATATGCAAAAGTCATAAAATGAGAAAAAGAAAATGCACTGGAGAACTTTAAGCAGATCAATTTTGCTACAGCATAAAGTGTAAGGAGGATTGTGTTAGAATTGAGTCTGGACAGGGAGACAATGGCAGGATCACAAATATACTGTCAGCGACGATGAAAGGGTCTCAGCTGCAGGCTGTCAGTGGCACTCCACCAAAGACATGTAAACTTGAAAGAGCGTGATTATACTTGCAGTTTCTAGAGAATTTATCAGACCACCTTTGTTGGTGTCTCCCTCATTCCATGCTCACATTTTTCACTGGTACTCAGCTCGCATTTTCCAGCTTCTCTTTTTGATTATGGCTTCCTGACTGAATTGGACCTAGTTACTCACACACAATACTGTGTTTAAGATCACAGAAAAAAAAAATCTGTCTGTTTCACATCGATCCATTGTCCTGATGCTGAATGCACCTGGCTTTTTTTTCTGTCTATCCAGTTCTCCCTTTAGCCTGAAAGTACCTTCATTAGACCTCATCCCTCCACAATCCCCTTCCCCCAGGTTTGATCTTGAGACACATTATCATGAGTTGAATAGGTCTGTACTAAAAGTGCCATCTTTGTCAAGGCACATTCTGAATAGTTTTTGGTGTGGGGCATACTGTGAAAAACAAGAGTAGACAGAATAATTAATGAAGGGAAACCAAAGATGGAAGTGCACGAATCAATTCTGTACTTCCATTTCTTTTCCAATGTGTCTTCATTTATACTTCAATACTCTGTCTCAGCTTAATTTTAGAGAATTTATTTTCATGTCAAAATCCTTTGAGATGGACCTAAATAAAAGTAAATTAAAATAAAGTTTGCTGTTGCCATGCAACTGTACATATAGATTTTGAACTTGATGGGAATTTAAAGGCATTTCTTCCTCATCATTCATAATGGAACCTGGAATTATCAGCCAGCAAAGCTCAGTTTCTAAATTCAGTTATATGTTCTATACATCAGGTTTTGATTTGCTCTTTTTCTCCCTGAGCTAGGAATGGTGGAAAGATTAGAGACACTGGAGTCAGGCACAACTTCTCTTACCAATTTTGTGAATTTGAGTAGGTTATTTGGCTACTTGAAGCTTAATTTTCCTTGCTCTACAACTCTGAAATGGTGCTAATAATAGCTATGTCTTTTGCTGTGGTTTCAATAAGGATATATGCAATAAACTACTATAGTGATGGTTACTGTATAGATATTCAATTGCTACATTTTAGACATTCTAAGGATAAAATGGCCAAAAAAGTAATCTGAGAATATTCCCCAAATCTAGCAGAAATTGCTAACCTACTACTTGAGACAGACATGAATAGGAACTGTAGTAAAGGAAGCATGTTGTGTCATGTGCATAGAGGTCTATGTGTGTGAAAGTCATCAGAGTAGGGATCATGATGGGTAAGTATTACAACAAAGTCAAATTTAGTTCATAATTATAGAAATATTTACTATAATAATCAGGTGCTCAATTAACAGATGCAAAAATTAGATGGACAAGATGAGAAAACAGAAATGCAAAAGTACAGTGAGGCAAAAGTTGACTAAAGCTTATGATTGGTTTGTTCCAATTGTTTATTAGGCTTCACTTTATAAAATGATTCTGAGTTCTCTATGTAAGTAAGAGCAGAGCAGTAAGTCTGTGTGTCTACAAATTGGCCTCACCACAACATGGTGTGTACCACAAAAGCATCAAAGGACTAGATTCTATTTCTTACAGTGAGGCATTTTGGAAATGTTTTCTGATACCTTCTGGAGGAAATTCACATACTTTATTTCATTTTAGAAACTTATAGAAACCTTTCCAGGTCAGGTGGGTCCCCTGGGGAAATGCAGTGGTAATGGAAATGCTCTTGTGCATCCATCTTTGTAAATATTTGTTTTTGTGGTTTATGATGTGTTTAGTGTTCCCAGGCTATATGAAGTCAAATTATAATTTGAAATGTGTTTCCATAACAGAATTGTCCCTAAGTTATAATAAATTATTGGAAACTTGCTTCTATGAAAATGTAATTTTCTCTACTCCTACATGTCATTAGACATTGATTTATATTTCCCTCTTCACCAAGGGTAAAGAAGATAGGGAGAACCATGTATCTCGCACCTATTATGAAGCTGATGTTTCACTAGGTGTTCTTCATGCATTTATTATTTAATTTAATCCTTACAATGAAACTTTGAGACCAAATGTTGTCATCTTTGTATAGAAGAAAAGACACACTAAGAATCAGGGAATTCGGGACTTCCCTGGTGGCAAAGTGGATGGGACTCTGCACTGCCAATGCAGAGGGCCTGGGTTCGATCCCTGGTCGGGGAAGTGAATCCCACACGTATGTCACAACTAAGGAGCCTGCCTCCCACAACTAAGACCTGGTGCAACCAAATAAATAAATAAATAATAATTAAAAAAAAAGAATCAGGGAATTTAAGTAATATGAGTATTTGAATAGCTGTGGTTGACATTCAATATTAAGCATATCTAAACTGAAGAATTACATTGAGTCAACCAACATCACCAAACTTTTAAAAAGCAATAGAGGTTATGGGGACAATAAAACAGGACTTGTAAAGAAGAGGATATTGGTCTACTAGAGAAAATAATGTCTCTTTGTCTCAGAGTTTAAAGAAATCAAATTGAAATTTGACTTACATTCCATAAAAATATTTCTTCTGTATAATAAGTTATTAATATACAAATATAATATAAACCTTCCTTTTGATATATTCTAGATATTGATTTATGTATGTTCATTTAATGCGCTATTATGATTGAAAAATAGAAGAATATATATGTATATATGCAAGCATGTATGAAGGTTTATATAGATGAGACTAGACAGAGATGAATTTTAACTAGAAAACTTCAGGCTCATTTGATACCAGCTACTTAAACAAGTCTTCCTCGTGTAAGTGTTCTTTTATACCGTCTTACTGGCAGTCAACAAGTCAGGGACAGGAAACAGCATCACATTCTTACTATATTTTCAACAACTACATTTTTTGTTTCCCTAAGAGTAGTATGAGGGACTGGGGTCAACAGTGCAAATTCTCCTGTACATGGACTCTCACCAACTTAACCTGGATGATACCAAGCTCCCCAAATCTGAATCTTTCTCCTGCCTTCCTTAGTCCAATTGTTTACACCTGTACTTTCACATTCAGACTCAAAGAAATGTTTTACACATTAGGAAGAACGGAAAAATCCTCATCAATTAAGCTTCTGCCTAGCTCCACTTTCACTGCTAAAGATCCTTGCCATATTCCAGGTGAAAGGCAATCACCTACAGATTGGAAGTAAGGGGAACTGAGAGAAACAAGACTAAAGGAGCATGTCAAGTATAAGATATATCTTTAAAAATTGTTCTCAATAATACTAGAAAAAAGTGTGAATATTAGACTGAAGGACATACTGTTCAATTCTGAAATGTACTTCTGTGCCTTTGTACATTGTTTTTATTGTCCTTCTCCTTGAATTGCATGCTTCCTCATCTGCATTTGCTTTTCCAGCTCTACTCAAAGGCTCCTTCTCATTAATATTTTTGTTTAGCCAGAATAAAATGAAATTATAATATTATTATAATAGTTAATTTTGTTGTAGACTTCTTATATTTTAGACACTATGCCAAGTGTGATATACAAAATGCACAGTTACCTATTTACAAAATATACTCTACTTATCTATTTATCAGCATTTAATTTGCATAGCAATCAACGATGAAGCACATATTATGCCCCTTACGTTATAAATAAGGAAATGGAAACTTAGAGAGGTAACATTATGGGATGTTCATAACTTCACACTCTCTTTAAAACCCAGTACTATTGTTTTCTGTATATATATATTTTTTTTTAATAAATTTATTTATTTTGTTTATTTATTTTTGGCTGCATTGGGTCTTCGTTGCTGCTCGTGGGCTTTTGCTAGTTGCAGTGAGCGGTGGCTTCTCTTGTTGCAAAGCAAAGGCTCTACGCGCATGGGCTTCAGGAGCTGTGGTTCGCGGGCTCTAGAGCACAGGCTGAGTAGTTGTGGCGAATGGACTTAGTTGCTCCGCAGCATGTGGGATCTTCCCGGACCAGGGATCGAACCTGTGTCCCCTGCATTGGCAGGCAGATTCTTAACCACTGCACCACCAGGGAAGACCTGTTTTCTGCACCATTTTTATTGGTGGTGGTGCACTGCCAAACATGATAGAATTATATTTGATGATATATTTTGGTAGATTTTGTCCTCACAGGGAGAAAATGACCAGGGTTTTGCTTCTCCTCATTCCCCCTCGCTCTGTGCCTCATATGCAGAGACAGATAAATGAATCTTTAAATGAATAACAAATCTGTAATAATACATAGAAAATGAAATTGGACTCCACGTCTTTTATCACCCTCTTCCATTCGGTCATGCTGAATATGAATGCATTTCCTTTCTCCTTATGATACTCTGATACTTGTATATCAATTGTTCTTAACCAAGGGCAATTACTGCACACTTGGAAAGTCTGGAGACATTTTTGATCCTCACAACTGGTGGAGGGGATTACTAGCAACTAGTACGTAGAGACTAAGGGTGCTGTAAAATTTCTTGCAATGTACAAGACAGCCCCTCACAACAATTATCCAGTCCCAAATATCAATAGTGCCAAGGACGAAAAAAAAAATAGTTTATACGGTTTGTGTATATGATACATACTTTTTTTCTTTAAGTTACTTCCAGAGAACGGAGCATATTTAGACACTCTTTATACTACTGCACTCTTACCCAATGCATATGATGACTGGCTTGGATAAATGTGATAGTTCTTCTTATTTTGGGAGTCCTTTCATATGTACATACATGCATCATGAGAAAAGGGAGAATTGCAAATGCGGGTTGAAAGTAACTCAAACATGCTTCTCTGAACAATTAGGCCTACTTCTGCAAGGGTGCCCAAATTCTATGGGAGGTGAAAACCCCTCTATTAGGGAAGCCATCTGCTTCCCGCCCCCCCCCCCCATGAAATGACTAATGATCTGAAGTTCCTGGATGTTCTGATCATATTCTCAGTTCAACTAAGCAATCTGTGAAATTCACGTGGGGACTGGCTCCATAACAGTCCTCACAGAAGCAACTACATTTCCAACAAAAGGGGGCCCTTGTCACAAGGCTTTAGGCACCTTGAAGAAAAATATGTCAAGAACAACTTAACCAACGTTTTATGATTTTGATTCAGTTTATTGGAATATTAATTAGAAATGGTAGTGACTGCAGAGATTCAGAGTTAATATGGAATGCTATGACAAACTGAGGACAAGAGTCCAGATTTATACTAATAAATATGTTTTAGAAGTATTAGCTCTATTTTGTTGAGTAGCAAACAGAATTTAGAGAGAGTAAGTAATAGATGATAACGGTAGAATCAAGACCTCAGTCCCACCTAGTCTGACTCTATTCTTTTCTGGTGAATGGCAGTTTTTTCTAAAGCTGTATCAGAGACCATTCCTTAAGGAATGTGTCTTTTCTGAAAAAGACTGGGAAGTGGTAGGGTTTGGTACAATTGGCATTCACATGCTTGGTTGTTATATATTCAACACCTACTTTACTCCTTGTAGCAATTGTAAGACATGGGTATTTCTATCTTTATAGAATGAAATTACCATAAATAATAGGTTTTATCCTTAGTCACCACTCTATCTGTGCCTTGCACGGTGACTGGCATATAGTAGAAGCTTATTTAAATATCTGTTCACTGAATGAATGAGTAGAAGCACACAAGGGTTAAAAAACATTTTTTTTGTCAAGTTAAACAAAAAGTAAAGATCTGCTAGGTTTAAGCCCATGACTGAACTCCTAAGCCATATGGGAAAAAATGCTCAGTGGAAAATAAAATAGAGATTGTATCAGTTAGCTACCGTTATATAATACCACCAAAGCTTAATGGCTTAAAATAACAATTTATTTAGCTTTTATTTTTTGTGGAGTGGCAATTTAGACTGTGCTCAGTTATGTTGTTCTTCTGAAGGGTTCCCACAAACGTTTGTGATCAGGTACTTGGCTCTGCTGATCTTAATTGGATAATCCACTGGGCCCAAAATTGTCACAATGTCCCTAACACGCACAGCAGAATCTAATCAAAACAAGTAATGAGACCAGAATAGATTCAGGGGGTGGGGAAATACACTCTCCTTCTCTAGAGGATAAGTTTCAGGGTCACAGAGCAAAAGGAAGTAAATATAGAGAGGAGAATGACTGGGCCACTTTTGCAAATAATCTACCATAGAAGCAAATCAGGAAACCAATTAATCCATTTTTCCTTCTTTGTGAATAATGGTTTATTAAATCAAGCACAGTGTTATTCAGTTAATTATTTGAAACAGAATATAGAAGACTCTATATTTTGAAGGACTTTCTTTTAAATTCCCATTCATGGATTAGCTATATTCAAAACGTTGGTATAAACGGGCCTTGCTCAAGAGCTAAAAATGGTCTCCACAATTGGAAAAGCTGCAAGAAGCAGGTCAGATTTCAGAAGCACTGACTGCAAAAGCTCAATTATTTAAATCAAAAACCCAATGCAGATGATCAAATAAGTAGTTGACAGTATGTGATCTGGAGCACAGGGAACCATCTGCTCTTCTATAAGCTAAAGCTTAGCAATAAATGCAGGCAACCATGTGCAGATTTAAAATTCAAATGCAGTCTGCATTATTTGGTCTTAATTCTAATGCAATTCAGAGTCTTAATTTCCATAGAACACTGTGGATTACCTGCAGAGGAAAAACCTCATAAAGAGGGTTTTCATTGATTTTTTTCCCCTTGAGATCTAAACTTTGCCTTCTGTCATGAGAAGACAAGGATAGCCCTTATCCAACTGAAAGGGGCAAGTGAAAACTAGTGTTTTCTTCATTGTCACCTTTTCTTAGGAGATTAAGAGTAGCTCTATTGGCTGGGAGAAGAAGAATGCCCTCCCCTCTCTCTCATTTCCCCCAGTATCCCCCACCAAGTGAGTGAAGGAAATGTATTTTGTTATGATGTTTGCTTACTCCTTTAAGAAACAGTAATTTTCCTATTTCCTTGAAGTATTAAGCAGTATACTATTACTTATTAAGAAAAGAAAAAAGAACAAAGAATGTATCTCTTTTACATCAATCTTCCCACAATATTAAAAAATGCTAAATTGGTGTTTGCAAGAGTTTATCTTAATGGATTGATAAGCCATAAAAAATAATTCTTTTGACTCTAGATCTATTTTCCATTTTCCATGTTCTGAGTTAAATGAGGTATAAAATTTTAAAGGAAAGTCTGCTCCTAAAAATTCAGTTTAGTTTTTTTTTTTTTTGTCAAAAAAAAAAAAAGAACAATTCCTTTCTTCCCATATTTTAGTGGGGGGTAAATGATGAGACTGTGTAGGAATAAATAGTAGGGAATTTAGAAGCTAAAGCAAGTCAGACTCGCAAGTTTTATGAACTTCAGACTTCTCCACATGAAAGACGAGTGTAAGTTTTCCAGGCTAGGCTCTGTGGTCTAATAGTAATATTTTAAAGTCATTTCAAAACTTATGGTTTCAGAGTGACTGTAACCTGTAGGCATTACATTAAGGTTCATGCAGGATAGTTATACCACTGACATTTGAGTATTAAATCTTTTTACATCATCAGCCATTGGTTTCACAAAAATATTGTTTTATTGATGCTGGAGGGGAGGAAAAATTTTTCCTCAACTCTCTTAGGGTCCCTGGCTGGGTTTGAAAATTGAACTGACAAAGACAGATTAACAGGAGAAAAGCATACAAATTTACTTAAGTTTTACATGATATAAGAGCCTTCATGAGGAAATAAAGACTCTAACAAACAGACTTGAGTATTTTTAGAGCAGGCAGTCCTGAAGGAATGTGATAGGTTAAGGAGTATGAAGTAATTGGAAACTGGGTATACAGGGGTATAAGGAGGTATGCGTACAGAGAGGGCACCTCTCACAAGAGGCTTTTATGACCTATTTCAGGGGAGAAGGATAGGAAGGGCAAACTGACCATCCTTGCTTCTGCCATTTTCTCAAACTCAGCTTAAAATGTTTAATAAATCAAAATGCCATATTTTGGGGTAGTGTGTCCTGAACCCCATCAATACCCCTATTTATATTTTCTTAAAACAGCATAAAAATAATCTGAAGGGTAAAAAAAAAAATAGAAGAGTTCATGTGTATTTGGCTCTAAGTAACATAAGAAAAATTTGGATAGATTTCAACTACTTCAAAATTTTACTTGAACAACTGTAGAAAGAGTATGGTTTAAGATTACTAAAACCAAATACTACTAAAAGATGTTAGATAGTATTCCAATAATGTAGGGATTAGACTGGAGGTATGCAACATATATAACAGGGTCTCCTTGCCTGGATCTCAGTCATGATGCAACTCCTTGCCAAGACTTTAGGAACAACTGATAATGCTGTGGTTTTCTTCATTATGATTCCAGATAAGGGCAGGATTCCTCCATTTTCCCTTTTTCCCATCAAATTTCACTGAAAAAAAATTATTGTGCCAATGGTAAAAATCATACATTACTAATGATATGGCCACTCTCCACTTATCCCAGATTGCTAAGAATATTTCCTACTGGGTAACCAAACTTCACTACTGAAATTCCAACAATGACTAATTTTAACAACTTCTTTGGAAGAATTCATTCAGATAAATTCAGGTAAACATCATTCTTTGCCTTAGCTTAAGTAACATTTCTAGCTATGTGGTCAGGACTTTAAGTTGTGAATTGCATATTTTGAGTCAGGGTTATTCCCACAACAGTTTTTACTGTACATCATAAATTCAGGGCTAACTGAATAAAAGCTTGGGAGTTTGGTTTTCACTGCCAGAAATTATTCCATTACATATTTACTCATGAAACCTTTTCTATTTTACAATCAAAGTATATTAAAAGTGGGATAATTAAGATAATAAGGAGTATAACTCACATTTATCTAAAAGGAAAAAAAAGGAGAAGGAGGAAATAAAAGAAGGAGGAAGAGGAAAAAAGAAGACATGAATTGGCACACAAATTTTCTTTTGGCTTTCTATTTTCTGACTCTAAGTCCCTTCCTCCCAACTCCTTAGCTTTACTTTTCAAGCTATTTTAATTTTTGACAGTGCTCATATTTACATGCCACCTTAAATAGAGGTTTTGCATTAAATAGATTAAATAACTAACTAAAGTTATTTGACACATATTAAATTGGAAATAATACCTTACAATTGCTGAGTGGGCATGCTATTTAGTGGTGATGTTTAAGAGCTGAACAATTACATGGCACTAACACATTTGTTGTGGAATTATGAGTAAGACTGATCTCATGGGGAGCAGTAGTCAAAAGTTGGAAGATGGATATGAGAGACTCGAAAGGTCACAAACTCAAAGTGGTATTTATGAGACAGTATGGCCATGGCACTGGGAACACATAAACTTTGACTTGGAATTGCTTATGCATGGCTAATCCAGGACACTTGCTGTTGCAGAAGTATAAACAGTTTATGTATGTGACCTAGAAATCCACAACTGAGAAAGGATTGCTATATTTGAACAGTTTCCAAGAGAATAAAATTAGAAATAAAATACACATTGTACACCTTTCTTCTTATATGGATTTTAAAATGCCAGAGTTGACTGCATATAATAGAACAACTCATTCACTCAACACCAACCTGTCACTTGTTCTATCTACTGATTTTGGAGCCAGTTCTATGTGGGCTCCAATTAGATCCATAAAAATGCAACCTGCATGCTGGTGCCATGTGCCTATCACTCCCTATCCTGACTTCCTTTATCGATGCTGATGTGTGGGGTACAGGGGAAACCCATTTTGCTCCCATATATACAAAACCCAGCAGCAGAGGCAGGAGTTACTGCTCTGTGGTAGAATCATTGACAGATAGAAGATAAATGCTGGTATATTCATTCTCCTCCATTCCTCCTCCCTCCCAGTAGAAAAATCCATGAGATCCAGCAATTAGTCCTACTTAGAGTGACCAGCCTTATTACACAAATTTATGTTGGCTTTTCCTCCTTCCTTCCATCATTACTCTTCTACCTGCTTCCTAAGATGAAACTGAATTTCTTTGAAAAGCATCACTTACAACTCAGCCTTGAAAACCCAGAAATTAGAACCTGAGGCAAAAATACTGTCCTCTATAAAGTGGACATGAGCCTGTAACCAAGTGCTATAAGCATTTGATCAGATTATAACTAACATTATGTGTTGGAACTGAGGCTGTTGAAAAGTATATGGCCTCTTGGTCAGTAAAACTATGACAGTATATATGAAAGACAGCATCAGAATATGAAAGATGTAGGCAATATGATCTGGTCTAAGATCCTACCTAATTTTTATACTTTGTATTCAGCTACCAGTGGTCTGCTCAGCTTTTTGGACACCCAAGAATTCTGTTTTCAATTAAGAAGAGAAAGCCTAAAATTTTTAATGGAATTAATTGTGAAAAAATGGACTCCATTACTAGAGATGACTTTTATCAAGAATAACTGAAGACGTGTAAATTTTAAAAAATAATTAATAAAACTACTCACTATGAAACCATTCAATGGCATGTCTTACATGGGAAAAATAATCCAGACTTCAATTTCAAAGATAAATAATTATTTACTATTTCTCCCTATTTCTTCCAAAAAGCATTACATACATTTCATTCTAGGGCTGGAACAAAACATTTTATTTTTCATGTTTGACAACACTATAAATATTCATAACCACATCCGTTAAAAAAAATACCGCTGAAAGTGTTTAAACCACAAAGGAGGAACAACAATTCCTTGAGCAGTCCTTGAAGAAATCACACTACAAGTTCCATCCAATTGTTCTAGCATTTAAGCTAAAATTCCTGACCTTCAATAAATAGCCTCTACCTAATGAAGAATATTCAGGGAAGGACAAAAACATTCATTTCTGAAAAACTAAAAATGTTATTTTTCCTTCTCTCTTAGGAATTATTTCTGACTGCACAATCATTTTGATCTGGCTTTTTTATAATTCAGATTTTTGTTTTGTTTTCAAATCACTTTTAAATGTCAAGATTTTTGCTGTTGGATTGTTTTCTTTTCCTTGTTGCACTTTTCCCCCCCTACTTTTAGCAAAAATGTTTGTGTTGTAAAAGCTTTCCTAACTAGTCAAGGGATCCTGAAGATTTAGAAAGAGTCGTCATAAAACTAATAAAGGTCCTACTTCCAATGCACCCTTATCACAAAGCAGTGTGACCTACATTTTGAAGTTTGTTTTCTGTGGACACTTATCATGTAAGCAGCAAGAACCTTAAAGTAGAATGACAAGACACCATCCCCCCTCCCCAAAAAATTGTGTAACCTAGACTTTCTAATTTTTTAAAAAGTAATACTTCAAAGTCTATCACCTGACATTCTGAGACTTTCATTTAAATATTTATTTTCTTAGATTTATCAATCATGGACAGTTTTCGTATAATGCCAAAGCTGAAAGTCCTAGGAATCAATCAATCCAAATAAAGCATCTAAGGCCTTGAGAGGTAAAGCAAATTGTCCATGGGCACACAGCTAGTTAGACAAAATTGTCTTCTGTCGTTTCATTCTTAAATATAAGAAATGTTTCCCCTGAAACATCTGGAGCTTCCTTTAATGGTATTTAAATTATATGTCTGCAACAACGAGTCTCAAATCACAATCCTGAAACCAAACATGATTTGTAAAGAGCTCATGATTACAAGATCAAAAAGACTACATTAATATGACATCAGCTCATTAATTTGTACCTTCATTCCTGCCCTCCTGCAATTTAAAAATAGCTCCACTGATTATGGCAAGGTTTTCTTCCTTTTGAAAAAAAAAAAAAGGCAGCATAATTAAATTTTTCAATGTTATCTTTGAGGAACATTTAGAAGCTCAGAGCCAAATCTTATCTGGGAAAATTCTAAATTCATCTGTACAAAACTGGAGAAGAACACAGATCTGAGGAGGAATGTGGATTGAATGACCTGCTGTATATTTCAAAACTTACTGTCTAGGAGTTATTTCATGGCCAATGTGAGCAGCTATTTGACATTTTATTTTCCTTTTTGGCTTCTTTGTGCTTCTCTGGTATTCCTGAGAACTCAGCATTATTCTAAACAATTATGTCCAAATATCTGAAATTCTAGGTACTTATAAGTAAATTTGTTGCAAGTTATGGGGATAGCTCTCTCTGTCAGTAATCTGATGAGCCCATTTCACATAGAGAGCACTGGAGGAAAATTTCAAATAGTTTTTTTTTTTTTTTTTTTTTTTGCGGTACGTGGGCCTCTCACTGCTGTGGCCTCTCCCGTTGCGGAGCACAGGCTCCAGACACGCAGGCTCAGCGGCCATGGCTCATGGGCCCAGACGCTCCACGGCATGCGGTATCCTCCCGGACCGGGGCACGAACCCGTGTCCCCTGCATCGGCAGGCGGACTCTCAACCACTGTGCCACCAGGGAAGCCCTCAAATAGTTTTTTATAGAACGGCTTTTGTTTGCTCTTGTTTTAATGTAAACTGAATTGCTTTATTTGTATATAAGGAATATGTCAAGAGAACTCTTTTATGTGGGTCAGGAAACACTGAAGGTTTATTGCCTTCTCCTCCCCTACATCAGGGTCATTGCACAATCTCTACCTGGAAAGTCCTTCACCCTGTCCCTTTTCATGACTAGCTTTTCTTTAGATGTCAAGGCTTTTCTCAAATGCCACTTCTTCCTGGAGGCCTTTGCTGACTTCTCATATGAAAAGAATCCACAATTCCCAGCCCAGTCACCTTCTCAACTGAAAAAGTGACAGTCTTACAAACTTCCCACTGTCTCCTTATATCACGTGTGTTATGATTACCCTAGACTTTATCTGTCTTGTTTACTGGCATATTCCTAGAACGTAGATCAATGTCGTACATACAAATAAGTGTTGAAAAAATGCAAGCTTCTACAGGACCAAATACTAGAGTAGATTCTGCTCTGGAAGAATAATACTGTAAAGTCTGTCTCCTGACCTTATTCTGAGAATTTTGTTATGGGATTTGTTTTCCTAGATTTATCAATAACGGACATCTTCTTGAAGAAAGAAGGGGGAAGATGCATGCTTTCACTTTTGGGGACATATAAAGAAGTTTAGAAGGAGGAAAGGGCCTTTCCTATCAATACTTTCAAGAATACTCTAATAACACTCTAATACTCTAAAATACTCTACTTAACACATTCTAATACTCTAGAAATAGAGTCTTTCAATAGACAATAATAACAAAAGAAGTTATAAGTTACTGAGCACTTACCAGTGTGAATATTTTGGTTATATTAACTCAGTTTAAGAAAAAAAATGAAATAGGTAGTATTATAATCTCTTTCTTTTAGATGAAGATGTTGCTATACAGAGTGCTGAAATATCTTGCACTTATCCCTGGTCGTTTACCTGTCAGGTGGCAGAGCTTTGGAAACAATATACTACCTACTTTACTACTATGCTTCTTTTATTTATTTATTTATTTATTTATTTATTTTTGCGGTATACGCGGGCCTCTCACTGTTGTGGCCTTTCCCGTTGCAGAGCACAGGCTCCGGACACGCAGGCTCAGCGGCCATGGCTCATGGGCCCAGCCGCTCCGCGGCATGTGGGATCCTCCCGGACCGGGGCACGAACCCGTCCCCTGCATCGGCAGGCGGACTCTCAACCACTGCGCCACCAGGGAAGCCCTACTATGCTTCTTTTAACTAAGACATAAACATAGCAAAAACAAAAATTTAAAAAGTAAGCCTTTGTAATTAGAGTTGATGATTATAAATACCAAGATTTTCCTATGTAACTTAACCATCCATTCTTTTTTTAAATTAATTTATTTTATTTTTGGTTGCGTTGGGTGTTCTTTACTGCGTGTGGGCTTTTCTCTGGTTGCGGCTAGCAGGGGCTACTCTTTGTCGCAGTGCTTGGGCTTCTCATTGCGGTGGCTTCTCTTGTTGCGGAGCACGGGCTCTAGGCACGCAGGCTTCAGTAGTTGTGGCTCACAGGCTCTAGAGCACAGGCTCAGTAGTTGTGGCACACGGGCCCAGCTACTCCATGGCATGTGGTATCTTCCCAGACCAGGGATCGAGCCAGTGTCCCCCTCATGGGCAGGAGGATTCCTAACCACTGCGCCACCAGGGAAGCCCTAACCTTCCATTTTTCTATTGACGTAATGTGAGCTCAGTGTAGGGAAAGCGCAAAGGGAAAGCTGCACTCTGGAACTTGCATCAACAGAGCTTTTACTACTTTTGGTTCAGAGGAATGGCTAGGAGAGGCTAATACACCTACAAGGAAGAGTTATACAATGTGACTACCTTGAGAGGGGGCCATACATATCGATCAAGGGCTAGCCAGCCTACCGTGATCCCATAGGAAAGGAGACAGCAGAATAAATACTCTCTCTCAAAATGGATGACCCAAAAGTTAGATCTTGAAACTAGGATTCACACTGATGTGATTTATTAACAAAATGCTCCCAGAAGAAAGCAATAATGTTGTGGGGAAAAGAAGTTAAACAAGGGTACAATTTCAGGCAAAGTTCCAGCTTCAGCAGACCCTGCAGGGAAGTATGGGGTATAAATTATGCCTCAGAATTTGTACTGTCTCAGAGCAAAATAACTGGGCTTTCCTACTTATGTGCTACTTGACCATTAGTTAGGGATCAACCATAAGCACCTACATTCTTAAGCATTTCCCACTTTTCAGCACGTATGGTTGTATGACTTTGCCAGGGCTGCCATAACAAAATACCACAGACTGGGAGACTCAAATTACAGTAATGTATTTTCTCACAGTTTTGGAGGCTGAAGTCCAAGAGTAAGGGGTTGGCAGGTTTGGTTTTTTCTGAGACCTCTCTCCTTGGCTTGCAGATGGCCGCTTTCTTGCTGTGTCCTCACGTGGTCTTTCCTCTGTGTGTGAGCATCCCTGGTGTTTCTTTGTGTGTCAAAATGTTCTCTTCTTATAAGGACACCATTCAGATTGAATTAAGGCCAACACTGGTGGCCTCATTTTAACTTAATCACCTCTTTAAAGGTCCTATATTCAGAAACAGTCACATTCTAATGAAGAGAGATCCCATATATGAATTTTGGGGGGTTACAATCAACCCATCATATAGGTCAAGGTAGCTCTATTATTCTTAAGACAGTCCTGCAAGGAAAGTTATAGATGTCATCCCTTAAAACTAAAAGTACACATAAGCTAGGGATAGACACACACAAACAGTGTAACGACGTATGCATATTTGGGCACAGAATAACAGTTAAGTATCTGCTATACTGCATTTTAATTCTAACATTAACTACCCAGAGTTAGGGCAGACTCTAAAGGGTGAAAACACAGTGCCTTCAAATCAGACAACAGCCATGAGTTCTGGTGTTCCCAGGCCACCCACACTCTGACCAGCAGGCTGAAAATTGGGGGGAGTCCCCTAACACTCAGCTTTGACAATCCACTAAAATGACCCAAAGACTCAGGAAGTGCTCCACTTATCATTACAGTTTTATTACAAAAGATACAAATCAGAACCAGCCAAAAAAAAAAGAGATGCATAGTGAGCAGTCTGAGAGGGTCCTAAACATGTAGCTACCATGTCCTATCCTTGTGGAACCGGGACTTATCACCCTACAGGAACCAACCAGGAAGCTCTCCCAAGCTTCAGGTGGCCAAGGTTTTTACTGGTCTTTCATTACATAGGCATGATTCATTGAATTACCGGCCACATGACTGAATTCAATCTCCAACCCTCCTTCTCTCCAGGGAGGTCACAGGATCAGGCTCATATCACTTAGCTCAAAGATCCAACCCTCGAATCACATGGTTGATCTTTCAGGTGAGGCCACCCCTCATCCTGACTGTCTAGAAGTCCACCTTTCTAGGGGCCCACCATGAATTACTTTATTAGCATAAACTCAGGGGTGGTCCCAAGGGCCTACCGTGAATAACAAAGATACTCCAACCACTAGGAAAAGTCCAAGGTTTTAGAAGTTTCCTCCTAAGAACTCCAGATAAAGAACAAATTCTTTATTATACAGCAGTAACCCAACATTATTCTCCTACCTCCATCTGATCGTCTGCCAGGGTTCTCAATGGACCAAACAGCTAGGAAGCCATGTGAAATGTAGTTTTGGGAGAGAAAAAAAGGCTGAGGATAAATAGTGCATTTTTATTTGGAGTGAACATTCTTTTAAGAAAGAAGGGGACACTCAGAATATAAAGCACCTAATAGGACTAGAAAAGATGACTAGAGAGGTGAAAAAGATGATGCATTCAATATCTCCACTGATTATCTAGGTGTTCTTAGACCTATCCTCTAGCTGACGTTTGGCTCCCATTTTTAGATGATGAAATTCAGACCCAAAGACCTATACTGCTTTCGAATTAAAAATTTCAGGTGCCATGAAGTCCCTGATTTGCATTCAGCCACTAATATTAATAAGAACCACTTACATATGAAAAATTCTAGGTACTGACATTATTGTGGCTGCTAAGCTACATATCTGGGACCACAAAGAATCTAAAGAGAAAAACTATAGAGTTTATTGTGGTAGTTGCAACACAGCTTAAAAGTATTAATGTATAGGCCTCTAACAGCTCTCAATTCAAACCCCCAAAGTCAGATCACCTCTGAAAGAATTTTAAAGTAATGCTCAGCTAACGTCATCAGTGTTTTTCTCTAAACCTCACAAGTGTACACCTTGTATGAAGTCCCTGGGGCGGGGGGGAAATGGCAGTCATGTCACAATTTAACTGAAATGGCAATTGCTATAAATAGTTCTGTAAAACAGAAACACCATAACTGAGGCAATTATGAAATAATTTGAATGATATTCCCATGACTCTAACAGGACTGTAAGTTCTCAGTTTAACAGAAACTCCTTCAGCATCTTAACACAGAGCCTGCCTGGCACTTAGTTGGTGCTAAATTAAATAACTGCTGGATAAATAAAAGTTTCCTTACTGTGACAGCAGACAATGTGATTTAATTTTCTGAGCATCCAATTTCTTATTAGTAATTTGAGGAGCATCATATTTTCTTTAGAGGTTTGTTGTAGTGATTAAATCAGGCCATGAATATGAAGATTCTTCCCAAATGTAAAGGGCTATAACAAAAGGATGATTAACAGAGCACTCAGCTCAAAACAGGTTTCTGAGAAATGACAAATGAAAGTCAGAGTACCCTTTCCTGCACTTCACACTCATTGCTTCCCCTGGGCTTCTCTTTTTAGTACCACTACTTCAGTCCTTCACCAAACTACATTACAATATGAGCCAGTCAAAAGAAGATTCCAGAGTCAATGACTTACCTTACAAGCCCCCAACCTATAGTCCCTCAACCTTAGTACATTTGGTTGCCATTTGTCAGGAAAGGTTTCATCATAGAGGAGAACCTAAGAAATAGCTGGTCATCTTTTTTCTATAATGATTTTAATTACCCAATATAGTAGGTGTGATCTTGTAGCAGTTGACTCTGAAGTCTAAAGTCATACCTTCCCTACTCTTACTAGCAGAGCAGCAGTAGGGAAGTTATTTAACATCTCAAAACACAGTTTCCTTACTGTAAAATGGGAAAGATAATACTATAATACATCTGAATATATAGAGCTGATTGGAGAATAAAACAAGATATTTCAATCAGGCACTTAAATATAGAGGTAATTGACACACAGCACTCTAAAATAATAGTAATAGTAGAAAAAGACAGCAATAGACAATTGTGACATTGTATTTGTGTTGTATTTTTACTTTGACTTTGATCTCTTTGGGGTGACAGAGATTCTTGGCTTGACCAAACTTCTCCTCACAAACCTTCTCCTAGGCCCATCTGTTTATGTCCTTGTAAAATCCAGTTTTAGCAAGAACCTTGCTAAGTCATTTTATCAAGAATCCCCTAACCTTTATATATGGTCCCCCTCTACATCTAATCAAAATTCCTCTCTCCCCACTCTTGGTATCTGATCACCCTGGTCTGCCTTCAGCAGGAATCCTGTTAGGTCAGTTTAGCCAGAATTCCCCCAGACTTGATGTTTCTTTTTACTAATTTTTCATCCAAAGACCCACCTTCTCCTTCGCTATACACTCCCACTGTATCTGTTGTATTGGGAATGGCAGCGCAGGTCTACACTGGGGTTTCTTTTTCCCTATTGCAGGAGTCCTGAATAAAATTTGCCTTTATAGCCATAATATCTGTCCGGCTCTGGTTTTCTTCGACAGGGAGGGAGTATAGAATGATATTATACAAAAGGGTTCATTGTTGAGTTATTGTTTTGTGTGCTTGTTGGTTTTGTTTTGTTTTGCCATGGGAACACGTATTCTGTTGAACAAAACCCCAAAAATGTGGATTGCAAAGTTATAATACTACATATCCATAATATAAAATTATTTTAAAATAATATAGAGTAAATTATTTAATAATACATGGTAATACTAGTGGGAAAAAAGAAGGAGCACTATTTTGCTTTTATATATTTCTGCAACTTTCAAAAGTCCCAAAATGGATTAACATTACTTTTCTTATTTAAAAAATTTTCACAAATCTATTGTAAAAATATCATTCTTCAGTGGAATTTTCACAGAACATTTTATGATTTTAAATCCAAAGATTACTAATAGGATGTTTTGAGTCCAAATAAGTACAAGTTGGAAAGGCAGAAACACATAATTGAACAAACAATTCTTGCATGTTTTTCATCAAGAGTTCCTGTCATCCTGATTGTCAACAGAGACTATTAGAACCAGGCAAAAATACAATAATATAACTTGTGTATAATCAAAAGACCCCATACTGAATATGAAATTCTGCTGGCTGAATTCTGGCTATGTGTGGGAGGACTCCAGAGACTGTCTGCAGGTAGCTTATTATGTTGCTATCTATTTAGAGGTCCAAGCTAATGGTGCATACCACTTTAGTCAGTAAATGAAAACCTATATAAAATAAATGGTCCATCAAATGAGATAAAAAGAAGGTACATTAACAGGTAGTAATGTATCTTTAGTACTGAATGAAACCAGTCCTGGATATATTCTTACAGTTTCTTGAAAACTCCCACAGGGAGCCAACTTTCTTGCATCATTCATTTTAACCTCTATAAAGTGATAATCCATCATTATGAAAGCAAGCATCTGAAAAGACTGTAATAACCTCTTATAAAGCCTTGCCTATCATCCATTTAAATGATAAAGTTTGATACTGTGGATGACCGAACTGAAAAGAATTAAGAGGAAATAAATTTAAATGTGCTAAATGGTCAGTTAAAAAAAAAATCTGCCATATATTGACATTTGAATTTAAATGAATTAAATGGAATAATATATTTTACTATATGTATATCTAAATTATAAATCTCAAGCCAGTTGTGCAAAATCAATATAATCGTCTCCATTTAAAATTGAGAAAATTGAGACTTAAAAGGAATGCCAGAATTGGCCAAGGTCACACAGAAATAAATGGTTGATCTAGTATTCCAATTTGAATCCATGTCTCTTATATTTCTAATATTTATTTCCATTCTACATCTGCAAATGAGTGAATTATCAATCATTTCTCTTATGTTGTAAAAAAAAAAAGGCTCACTGGGAGTCAAGCTCTGTGCTAAAGATTTTACATGAATTTTCTCATTGCTACCTTTATGGTAGGTTATTTGACGTATCACATCCTCAAGGGAGGTGAGAAAGATAGTGTCTCTGATTATTTTAACATCCTTGCCTATCTGAAGAATGAATAAGTGAATGAATGAATGAATAGATGGTACAGGTGACGCCATTAAGTCTACCCGATTGTAAGTTCCATTTAGACTGAAGATAAAAGTAAAATTTTAATTTGTTCTGTACTGTGTGTAATTATATCTTATAGTGTTGGTACTGAACTAAGTGACTTTAGTAGCCCAGAATTGGGATCAACATGAAATGTAGGCCATATTTTAGCAAAATGATTAGGTTGATAAGTGTTACTCAGTGGCTATATATATGTTTGGCAAAATAATACATGTAAACTTTAATCCTAACACTATTTTATCCTTAATCTACTTCTCAACATTTACTGATATGCTCCTCCCCTATCATGCAGTTTCTACACTGGCTATTCATTTCCATTTGAAGAAACACAAACTTTGTCACCTTTCACCCTTCACAGATCCTCCTTTCTCTATCTGAAGTATCACTTTCCTTCCTTTGACCTCATATTGTTTTCTTTGGAAACATAGCCCAGTCTTCATTATTTTTTCTTGTTCTGTGTTCCACTAGCATCTTACTCTGTAATGGTCTTCATTTAATTACCTCTATTTCCCTCTGCTATATAAGCCAACTGAGTGCAGAGATCATAGCTTGGGTTGATCATTCTGTCCCTAGTCATTGAAAATATTAAGAACGTACTAAATTACATTGAAGGTCTTATTGTAGTCTATAAAACAAACAAAATAGTGCTAGATTTATTAAAGTTCCATACATAATTGTTGCCAATACCCCTAGGGTATTTCTGTAGTGCAACAAGGCACATTTTCACTATGTTAATATTATCATATACTCCTCTATATCCTTCAGCAAGGAATGTGGCCTTCTTATTACCTTGATTTCAACCAAGTGAGATTCGTGGCAAACTTATGACCTTTAGAGCTATAAGGTAATAAATTTGTTCTGCTTATGCTGCTAGGTATGTTGGTATTTGTTATGAAACTAAAGGAAAACTAATACATGATCACAATTCTTATTGTATTATAATGTCTCTGCTGATCTAACAACCAGACAGTTAACTTCTTGAAAGCAAGTGTGGGACAGATGACTTGCTTCTACAGTAACCATAGCTAGGGATTAACATTTGATTATAAAAGTGGAAAGAAATTTGTATGTTGTCTGATCCAGTATTAATGCTTAAATCGCAGCTGAAACATCCTGCTATTCCAGTGCTTGAGAATATCTCCAGTGGTTGAGAATTAGTTACCTATGGAACATGTTTAGTGTTTAGGAATCCACTATGTTACATGCACATCAGGAAGGAGCCATAGATCAATATAAAGAAAAATGTTTAATTCCACTCATTGATAAATGACCTAATTTTGCTATTTAGGATAAGCTGAATTACTTTTCAATACTAACTGGCTCATGTGGAAACTGCTGACATTTTCCTCTATGAGTCCTGCCTCCAGTCTGCATAATCTTTCACTCAGTGGCTTCTTACATGTCACAGGTTCAAACCCATCCCTATCCTGCTAAAACAACTTTGGGTAGTCTCCATTTTAGTACTGACTCTTATAAATTTGATATGCACTCTAACGACAGTCCTGCTGAAAGAAGACTTTTTATAAAGGTTTATAAACAGACTATGAAACAAAACCTGATTTTCTTTCATTTGACTACAGGCAGTACATAATATAAATTTTGGAAAATATGAAAAACACTTTTTTAGCAAAGTCATAATGATCTTAATAAGAGTTAAAACACAACCCATACCCTGGGGCTAAAGGCAGGGAAACCAGCTAGATGATGACTGCCGTGAGCCAGATACCACTGATGATGGATTGGAGAAGGATAATTGTAATAAAGGAGGAGATTAGTAGTAAAACTTCAGTTTTTTTTTTTAATAGTATAACAAGCAGGAGTTGCTGATGGAACAGATGTGTTGTGTGAAGGATAAAAATACATCATTGATGTTTTCAGGTTCTAAGACTACAATCCCCTGAAAGGTAGAATTGCCATTTACTGACATGCTGTGGCATGAAGAAGGATTATGCTTCGGGAAAAAAAATCTAAAAATGAGATTTTAATATGTTACTTTTGAAGTATCTATTAGCAATCCAAGTGGAGATGTACAGAAGGAAGTTGTATATATGGCCCAGAGAAATATCAATGCTGGATATATAATATTGTAAGATGTCAGTGGATATAAGACTTTTTAAGGTATGAGACTGGATGTGGAACTTATTATAGACAGAAAAAAGACCCAGTGCCTCAATACTGCAAACTGTAATGTTTCAGTACCTATTTGGAAGATCCAACAAAAGATATAGAGAAGCTGCAGCTACTTAGAAGGACAGCCAAGAGAGTTTTGGACTAGAAGTCAATAGAAAAAAAAAAAGCATAAAAACAAGGGATTGATTGCTGATAACAAATCAAATAAAAAATAAATGAAAATTGATCCTTGGAATTGACGATATGTTTATTGTAATAGGTTTCGCAGTGAAATTGTGGAAGTGAATGCCTCACTGAGGTGTGTTTAAGAGATGACTGGAAGAAAAGAGTCAGCATCAAAAGTTAAACATTTTTTTTGGTAGAATTTTATTTTATTTATTTTTTTATATAGCAGGTTCTTAGGGCCTTATTAGTTATCCAATTTATACATATTAGTGTATATATGTCAATCCCAATCTTCCAATTCATCACACCACCACCACCTCCCAGGCATTTTCCCCCCTTGGTGTCCATACATTTCTTCTCTACATCTGTGTCTCTATTTCTGCCCTGCAAACCGGTTCAACAGTACCATTTTTCTAGGTTCCACATATATGCATTAATATACGATATTTGTTGTTCTCTTTCTGACTTACCTCACTCTGTATGACAGTCTCTAGATCCATCCACATCTCTAAAAATGAACCAATTCCGTTCCTTTTTATGGCTGAGTAATATTCCATTGTATATATGTACCACATCTTCTTTATCCATTCGTCTGTCAATGGGCATTTAGGTTGCTTCCATGACCTGGCAATTGTAAATAGTTCTGCAGTGAACATTGGGGTGCATGTGTCTTTTTGAATTATGGTTTTCTCTGGGTATATGCCCAGTAGTGGGATTCCTGGGTCATGTGGTAGTCCCATTCTTAGTTTTTTAAGGAACCTCCATACTGTTCTCCATAGTGGCTGTATCAATGTACATTTCCACCAACAATGGAAGAGAGTTCCCTTTTCTCCACAGCACTTGAGAAAAAAGTTTAATCTGCTGTTTTTGGATAGAATGTCATGTAAATATCAATTAAATCTATCTGGTCTGTTGTGTCATTTAAAGCTTGTGTTTCCTTATTAATTTTCTGTTTGGATGGTCTGTCCTTTGGTGTAAGTGAGGTGTTAAAGTCCCCCACTATTATTATGTTACTGTTGATTTCCTCTTTTATAGCTACTAGCAGTTGCTTTATGTATTGAGGTGCTCCTAGGTTGGGAACATATATATTTATAATTGTTATACCTTCTTCTTGGATTAATCCCTCGATCATTATGTAGTGTCCTTCCTTGTCTCTGGGAACATTCTTTATTTTAAGGTCTATTTTATCTGATATGAGAATTGCTACTCCTGCTTTCTTTTGATTTCCTTTTGCATGGAATATCATTTCCCATCCCCACACTTTCAGTCTGTATGTGTCCCTAGGTCTGAAGTGGGTCTCTTGTAAACATCATATATATGGGTCTTGTTTTTGTTAACATTCAGCGAGCTTGTGTTTTGGTTAGAGCATTTAATCCATTTACATTTAAGGTAATTATTGATATGTATGTTCCTATTACCATTTTCTTAATTATTATGGTTTTGTTTTTGTAGCTCCTTTTCTTCTCCTGTGTTTCCCACTTAGAGAACTTCCTTTAGCATTTGTTGTAGAGCTCGTTTGGTGGTGCTGAATTCTCTTTGCTTTCGCTTGTCTGTAAAGCTTTTGATTTCTCCATCGAATCTGAATGAGATCCTTGCTGGGTAGAATAATCTTGGTTGTACATTCTTCCTTTCATCACTTTAAATATATCATGCCACTCCCTTCTGGCTTGTAGAGTTTCTGCTGAGAAATCAGCTGTTAACCTTATGAGAGTTCCTTGTATGTTATTTATCGTTTTTCTCTTGTTGCTTTCAGTAATTTTTCTTTGTCTTTAATTTTTGTCAATTTGATTACTACGTGTCTTGGCGTGTTTCTCCTTGGGTTTATCCTGTATGGGACTTTCTGCACTTCCTGGACTTGATTGGCTATCTCCTTTCCCATGTAAGGGAAGTTTTCGACTATAATCTCTTCAAATATTTTCTTGGGTCCTTTCTCTCTCTCTTCTCCTTCTGGGAGCCCAATAATGTGAATGTTGTTGCATTTAATGTTGTCCCAGAGGTCTCTTAGTCTGTCTTCATTTCTTTTCATTCTTTTTTCTTTATTCTGTTCCACAGCAGTGAATTCCACCATTCTGTCTTCCAGGTCACTTATCCGTTCTTCTGCCTCAGTTATTCTGCTATTGATTCCTTCTACTGTAGTTTTCATTTCAGTTATTGTATTGTTCATCTCTGTTTGTTTGTTCTTTAATTCTTCTAGGTGTTTGTTCTTTAATTTTTCTAGGTCTTTGTTAAACATTTCTTGCATCTTCTCGATCTTTGCCTCCATTCTTTTTCCGAGGTCCTGGATCATCTTCACTATCATTATTCTGAATTCTTTTTCTGAAAGGTTGCCTATCTCCACTTCATTTGTTTTTCTTGGGTTTTATCTTGTTCCTTCATCTGGTACAGAATCCTCTGCCTTTTCATTTTGTGTATCTTTCTGTGAATGTGGTTTTTGTTCCAAGGCTGCAGAACTGTAGTTCTTCTTGCTTCTACTGTCTGCCCTCTGGTGGATGAGGTTATTTAAGAAGCTTGTGCAAGTTTCCTGATGGGAGGCACTGGTGGTGGGTAGAGCTGGGTGCTGCTCTGGTGGGCAGAGCTCAGTAAACTTTAATCCGCTTGTCTGCTGATGGATGGGACTACGTTCCCTCCCTGTTGGTTGTTTGGCCTGAGGCGACCCAGCACTGGAGCCTACAGACTCTTTGGTGGGTCTAATGGCGGACTCCTGGAGGGCTCATGCCAAGAAGTACTTCCCAGAACTTCTGCTGCCAGTGTCCTTTTCCCCGTGGTGAGCCACAGCTGCCCCCCACCTCTGCAGGAGACCCTCCAACACTAGCAGGTAGGTCTGGTTCAGACTCCTATGGGGTCACTGCTCCTTCCCCTGGGTCCTGATTCACACACTACTTCGTGTGTGCCCTCCAAGAGTGGAGTCTGTTTCCCCCAGTTGTGTCTAAGTACTGCTATCAAATCCTGCTAGCCTTCATAGTTTGATTCTCTAGGAATTCCTCCTCCTGTTGCCGGCCCCCCAGGTTGGGAAGCCTGACATGGGGCTCAGTACCTTCACTCCAGTGGGTGGACTTCTGTGCTATAAGTGTTCTCCAGTTTGTGAGTCACCCACCCAGCAGTTATGCGATTTGACTTTATTATGATAGCGCCCCTCCTACCGTCTCATTGTGGCTTCTCCTTTGTCTTTGCATGTGGGGTATCTTTTTTGGTGAGTTCCAGTGTCTTCCTGTCGATGATTGTTCAGCAGTTAGTTGTGATTCCTGTGCTCTCGCAAGAGGGAGTCACTCTGTTTCAGAAGTTAAACATTTTTAATGGTTTTAAATTTAAAGAGAGAAGATAAATAGTGTGGTAGCTGGAGGGAGACAATGTATATAGAGAGATTATTTTTCATTTTAGAATGAAGAAATTATAGCTCCTTTGTATGCCACTGAGAATCAACTAATACAGGAGGAGGGATTGATGATGGAAGGATTGACAGGGCAATTGCTGGGTTGACTTCTTTATGTTCTTGAATAATGAGGGAGATGGGAATTTGTGCATTAAATGAAGGGGTTGGCTGAAGACAATGAGGATTTTATTCAAGGAACAAGAGAAAAATAAAAACAGTGTATACTGATACAGATGCACAGGATTAGCAACTGTGGAGCTGCTAGTATGTGGAAGTTATCTTCAAATGGCTTGACTTGTCTCAGTGAAATAGGAACCCAGGTCATAAATTGAGAGTGAGGATGGAAGGTTGAGCAAAGAGGAAAGGATGTGAAATGACTGTCTTGTATAGTGGAGTAATAAATGGATTAGGGAAAAGATTGCCAGGAAGCCCACTGGGGGCTGCGATCAGGGATGTAAAGAGGAACCAGTCAACATTAAGTGTTTTATTTGAGCCATCTGTAGCTATGAAGTTGCAATATGCTGTTGGTGAAGTTTTGGATTTAACCAGGGCTGGAGTTAATTACATCACAAGAGGATGATGAAGGAAAGTGAAACAAAGCAGTTTCAGGGGTTTTGATTGAGCTGCATCAAAACTGCCTCCCCAATGGCCTCCAGCAGCGTTTGCCACAACCTTATCCTTTTTCTGTCTCCCAACACGTTCACTGTTGTTGGTTTTCTCAGTTGTGTAATCTGTACCTTTTTAGAGACGTGCAATTATACACGCAATAGTAGAGTTGGGAGTCATTCTCAGAACTACTGACCCCTAAACCCCATTTACTCTCTTCTTATCTTAATCTATTTAATTTTAAAATAGATTTTTTACATATCTGATGCAAAATTCAAAATTACAACAATGGCAGAGCAAAAAGAAAGTGATCTTCATGCCCTTATCTTCCACCCAATCTATCAATAGAAACATTTAACTATAACATATAAGAATCCTCATACATATAACTTATTATGATTTGATTGTTTTGGTTTTATTTTAAAGAAACTCCACATATATTTGTGCAGAAGCTGATCTTAAAATTGAATGAAAATCATAGTTCTAAAATCACTTAATATTCCTTCCAATTTAGTTGAAGACCACCTTTTCTGATTACCATCAGAAAGTTTCTTCTTGTTCAGTTTTCTATCTATATGTATACATATACATTTTATAATATATGTAATCAATGAAATTGTATATATATACACTTTTTAATTTATTTTTCTATTAATATTTACTTTGAAAGTAAGGGTGAAAAATATTTTAGTTGTTTTTCTTGTCCTGATTTTACACAGAATATTCCATACGCTATTTCATACTTTGAGGAAGACTGGTGCTCCATTATTTACATTAAATCACACTGAAATATCCAATATTAAAGTTTGGTTTTATTGCTCTAAGTAGAGAGGCCCTTAAAAGAAGTATTCACACGTCTAGAGGCAAAGAAAAGTTTACTCTGAGAAACAACTCTGCGAATCTTAACAGCAAATGTTGGTCTGGATGTTTACGGATGTTTTTAACTTCACTGATATTTTTATCTAAGTCACCGATCTAGAAAAATTGCTTGACACCATTTGACTTTGTAGACAAAGCCTATATGAAACTTTTAAAATTCTATATTCATTCTTTTTATTGTCATTAAGGTAAAAATTCACACAACATAAAATTGACTACTTTAAAGTAAACAATTAGTGTAATCATTCATTTTTATTGATAACTTACATTAAGCTAGACTGTGTGCTATGCAAGGGGTATGAGTAGGGGGGAATTGGTATTCAAAACATTGGGCCCATTCATTTATTTAAAAAAAAAAACAAACCAAAAAACCCAACACTTTATCTGGAAGCATTTCCTAATTCCTCCTTCCCTCCTGATCCTTCATCTTCTATATTCCAAAATAACTTTTCATCCTTCTTAAAATACTATATTATTAGGAATGTGTATATTTCCTGCCTGCAACAGGAAAGACCACCATTTTTGTGATGGTGGTCTTTCCTATGATATGAACAGAGTTGATGTTCAATAAATGTGTTTTAAATTTAAATGTTAAGTTTTATACAGAGGAGCTAGCAAGATAAAAGACAGAGCTACAGTAAGACCCCAAAGTGCCTGAGCTCATATCTCCAGGAGGTGCCGTTCAGGTGGCATAGGTTATCAGTAAGTTAGAGCTGTGCTAATCAAGTTTGATGCAGAAATTGGTGTCAGCCCTCTGTTACTAATACATGATATGATAAGTATAAAAATTAGGGTTAAGTATCCAGAAACGTTTATAGCTGTCTTGACAGAGTGATATATTGATTGAGTCTAACAATGAAAAAGACAATGTGTATTTTATGTCTTTTTAATTTATTTTTCTAATGATATATTTTATTATATTTTACTAGATTACTGATCCAAAAAATTGGGTGGCAGTAAAAAAAAAAAAAAAACTATTTCTTTTCATAGAGTTTTAGAATCATTGTAATACAGGGCGTTCAACAGTTGAAAAAATAATACTGAGGGTTAGGTGGTCTTTGGAGCATTACTCTTCATGGCACAGTAGGAACAGAATGTGAGGTGCTAGTTTGAGTCCTTAATGTTTAGAGGGGCTTCAATGTCAAATAGGTTTATGCTCTATCAGTGAGGAGAATTCACAGAAAATGTTTAATTAGAGGGTAAAATGAGAAACACTGTAAGAAGGATTCTCCTGTTGTTTGTAGAGGGATCACATACAATATCAGTTACTGATCCAGACATTTTTTCAATCCCATTTCTTTCTCTTTCCTTTCTTCCCATTCCAGCTCTACCACCCCTTCCCATAACCCAGTTCCTCAGACATGAACATATGAAAGAGCTCTCTAAGCCATTACTCGTGAGAATTTGTATTGTCCGTTAGCATGATCTTCTTTGAGAAAGGTATCTGTGAAATCCCAGCTCTTCCATTCACTATCTGTGTGACCTCGGATACTTCATCTTTCTGAGCCTTCGTTTCTTTATTTGTAAATTTTTAGAATCCATCTTGATCGGTTATTGTGGGATTTTAAAAATATAAGAATAAAGTAAAAAAGAGAACACTTCAGTTGTGTGATTTTTCTGTCTGTTAATTCTTGCTTCCCAACCTATTTTCTTGGCACTTTGAAATACATCACCTTTTATGAAGACTTCTGAAATTCCCCCATTTCTTCCTCCTACTAAAACTTTTTAGGTAACATTTTCTAAAACAGTTGTACACAACTGCAACATTTACTGCAACAGTTGCAAACACAAAAAAGTAAAGAATATGATGCTTACTCCAAGGCAAAATTAAATTCTTAACAGACAGTAATCTTGTATCATTCATCTTTGTATCGTAAAGCCTAACTAAAATACAAATACACACTGCAATTAACACTAGAATTTTGAGAGGGAGAGAAGGATGAAAAAAGAGAAAGGGAAATTCACCATCTAGGAACGTTAAAAATTAGTCGTGGAACCTAGGTTCAAATAAGCACTTTGGAGAGATATTAACATTATTGTGCCTTAAAACGGGATGAAAAATGGTAAAATTACTTGCACAAATAGTTTTGTTTGTGTGTGTGTGTTTGAGAGAGACAGAGAATAGTTTAAAAAAGTAACATTTCCAGACGAATGTCCCCTTAAGAGCAAAACTGCCCCCAGTTAAGAGCCACTGTTTCAGTGATTCTCAAAAGCTCCCAGGTGATGCTGATGCTATTGGTTCAGGGCCACACTTTGAGAAGAACTGCTTCAGAGAATCAACTCAGAGCTCACCTCCCAACTCAGCTATGAACAGATGACATACTTCCTCCTCTCTCTGTCCTTGCAGGCACACTGTTGAGGCTGCTCTTCTTCCTTGGCTACTGCTTCCAGAGGACACTGACCCCTCAAAGGTGAAGAAAAAGAGACATACGCTTCCATCCTCATACTTCTTCCACCAGCTAAGTTTTTCTACCCTGTGCCACCACTTTTGTACAGATGACCCTCTAGTATAAGACTCAGGCTAGAGAGTTTCTCCCAAATAAATCCTGAAATAAGTTACCCTCTCCTTTGGTGGCACATGACGGGGGGAGGGGGAGGGTCTTTCTAAAATACAAACCTGTTATGCCAGATTCCTGCTTCAAGACCATAACTGACAGACAGCTACTGGACACAGTCTACTTTCTCCATATATTAGTTCTGACTTGCCTTTCCTTAGGCACCACCGTTCTCTCTGTTACAAGTATGCTCTGTCTTTGCCTTGCTCTTTGACATATACCACTCTCTTTGAGCTTCACATAAATGAAAGGCGTGAAAATCCATATGCTCTAATCCAACGTCACTGAAGGGGAGCAGAATTTGCAACCCCAAAATATGTTTTGACATAGGATTATTTTGACCTGATTATTTATTAAGAAACTGCAGACACAGAAACTCTATAAACCAAATAAGAGTAAAAGTTACACTTTTACTATAAATTTACATTTATAAAGGAAATCTCCATTCCTAAGGGTATTTTCTCTCTACCAGGAAGACCAGGATGGCTGTAAATAGTAAGAAACTCTTACCAATGGAGAAGGCACTGACTTAAATCTACATAACAATGATACCCTTGTTTCCCGATAACCTCCCATAATTGGCTCCCCCTCCCCCCAACACCTTCTTCTAACTTTAGCTGGAGGTGGTATTTAAGGTGGTGGCTTGGGCCACTTCTGGGAGTTACTCAATTTTCCTTGATATCTCCCATATACGCAGAAAGTATACACGTTATTAAACTTCTGTTTGTTTTCCTTTGTTAATGTGTCTTTTTATTACAGGGGTGTCTCAGCCAAGAACCTAGAAGGGTAGATGCAAAATTATTTTTCGTGCCCTAAATTGCTAATATATCAGAGATGTGCCTGCATAAGCCTTTTATCTCCATTTGACTGATTAAGAAACTGAGTCATCTGAAGGTTAATGACACCAATCTTGTTATATAGGAGATTATATATGAGCTTTCATCTTATCTCATTTGATCCACTTAAGCTATATAAACAGATAAGGTGGTACCTATTATATTTCACGTTCCCTGTTTAACGTTCTTCTATTGCCATAGTGTACATGAGTATCAGGAGATGCATTTTTTAAAATTTTTGCTGAGGAACAAAATGTTGCTGCTCTCTTCATCAAACCTTTCAGCAAAACTTTCCTTCAAGATTAAATAAAAATGAATTATTCTTTATTTGAATTGGTCGAACTTTCTTTTAGATGTTTTTTATATAATCTACACATTCTCTGGGACTTGGGGCTGAGGAAAGGGGGAAAGAGTTCTCACCTGATCTTACCAAGGGACTTAAAATCAGCTCTTTCTTTCTCTCCTAACAAAGAAGATGCAATAACCCAGAGTGCTACCTGCCTGATGCTCAGTGCCTGTTTTGTAACATTTCTTCCTTCCTTCAAAGATTCAAGTGCTGAAAGAGTACTGAGAAGCAACAATGTCTAGATTTTGAATAAAATCGCAGAAATTTCATGCACGAAGACATTTTCTCCCCAGTCTATGAGAAGGCACAGTAAAAATTAATTCTCATTTGAGACAGCTCAAAAAGGGAATAGTTAGAAATCAAGACACAGATGAGAGAAACAAATGGACTGGACTTATTTTCAACATCAAAGTATGATCAAAGCTGACAGAACTGCAGAAACTAACACACCACTGTAAAGCAATAATACTCCAATAAAGATGTTAAAAAAAAAAAGCTGATAGGATGGACTTCCCTGGTGGCGCAGTGGTTAAGAATCCACCGGCCAATGCAGGGGACACAGGTTCCAGCCCTGGGCCGGGAAGATCTCACATGCCGTGGAGCAACTAAGCCCGTGTGCCACAACTACTTAGCCTACATTCTAGAGCCCGCGAGCCACAGCTACTGAGCCCATGTGCCGCAACTACGGTAGCCTGCACGCCTAGAGCCCGTGCTCCGCAACAAGAGAAGCTACTGCAATGAGAAGCCCGCGCACCGCAACGAAGAGTAGCCCCCGCTTGCCACAACCAGAGAAAGCCTGCGTGCAGCAACGAAGACCCAATGCAGCCAAAAATAAATAAGTAAATTTATAAAATAAAAAAAAAAAAACCTGACAGAATGCTTGAGTAAGGAAACAGTTGTGCACTCCACGGTCTCTTTTCATTCCTGAGGCAGTGTTAGTAAAATCAAAAGAATAAAAAAAAGTTGATGAAGCTGACCTGCCCATTTTTTGTTTTCATATTGCCACAGTTAAATACCAGACATGTGGACCACTTATAGATTCAATTGTAGACTCGTTTCATCTATTGCATATTCCCTTCCCCAACACACGTAATCATAAAGCTTTGCATACTCTCCATTTCCCGAATATGACTTGTACATTCAGGTTTTTAATCCTGCTGTGACTTGAAACAAATCGCGACTGATTGTCTGAATTCTGACCCACAATCAGCTAACCTTTCTTATTTATGTACTCCCTGACTCTAGACCTCTGTGTGAAAGGAATGTCAAAGTACAGTTGATATTGCTAAGAGAGCTTTCTGAAATGGAGCTGGGAGGCCATTGAGGAAGTGGGACTTACACACATCTCAGTCTGAATGTAATCAGAACTTCTGACCACTTATTGTCTTAATGCAGGCATCCAGAACATCAGTACCATATTCTAGAAACTCAAGATACTTACTGGATCTTTACCCTAAATAACTCATGATAGACTATCTACTTATCAGACAATTATCCCTAAGTAACTTGTGACACCCTATCCCTTAAGGACAAATATTTTCTTTTGGTATCAAAGTCAATCATGATTCTTGCAAGACAACTTTAACAACACTGTGGCTGTTGCCTTTATAAGTCCTTGACTCTTTCTCTTCCTTGGAACACTCTTGGCTTTGCCTGAATCTGTGTCACCCATATTGCAATTTCTAAGAACCCAAATTAAAGCTTTGTTCTTTGTGGCCTCTATACTGATTACTGCTCAACATTTGGAACCCAGTTTTATTTCATTTGCAAGATTCCAGGATTTCCTGGCTTTGAATCTAGACTTTGGCCCTTAAGTTTTCATTTTACCCAGCTTGAACCTGATATTCAGGGTTCTAATATCTACCTATTTTTATTTACCACCAGACAGCTGGCTCTAGATTCCTAACTCACAGTCGATCCTCCTGATTTGGCTCAAATACCATTCACAGGTATTAGTATCTTAGACTTAGTATTCTTAGAAAAAGAAGGAACTCTGTAGGTAACCATGCACACTGCACACACCAGCAGGCATACATATACCTATACCACAGTTGTTCCATGCTGGCTAATCATCAGTATACTGTCTCCTCATCAATGTCAGAATGGCACTGACATTCTGCTTTGCTCAAATAAAAATTCAACATTCGTTTCATTGATGTATTTGTTGGAGGAGTCAGAGCTGAGGGGAACTCCAATGCCAACGCACCGTCTAACCCTTGAGAGCGCTCCATGAAAAATATCAAGATTAGTACTGGGCTTTGTTTGAATCACCAAACACTGAATATCTACAAATTTTCATTTACTTATTTTCACTGGGAATTTTTCCTGATGTTTTTTGTACTAAGAATATCAGGAGGTTATAAATTTAGTGGGGGAAAAGTCATTTTACAATTAATCAAACTAATGAGCTAGTAGCTTTGTATTTAAAAAATGTTATCTTGTATATGTTCATGCACTTAATATACAGTTGTAAAACATGCTATAAATATGGGTGTTTTGAAGTGGTGTTACCATAAAAGAGTATTGCTTGGCACCTTCTGGTGACACAAATGGTTGTTGCTCCTCTGATATATGATTCTATGTCAGATCACAGGTAGTTTGATCACTTATACCTCCACTAATTTTTCAAGCCTTTATTTTACATCTCCTTTATAATTTGTTCATCCACTCCTTGGCTACAAAGCAATCTCAAGAATGTCTTCAGCTTTATGCCTCTTATTTTCCACTATTAGACTATATACCCTGCTCAGATATCCACAGAAAGCTTTAAAGTAATAAGTGATGCATCCAAATTTCTCTTTCTTTTCTAGAGTTGAGAGGCAGCTATCACACAGAGGGCAATATCTGAAAAGGAACAAGGCCAATCTGAATTAATTTGGCTTATGCTTATGGTTTAAAAAACTTACTACTTTTTAAATAAAAAAAACTTAGCATCACTATAATGTATAAAAAGAACATAGATGATGATCGTGGGGGAGGCTATGCATGTGGGGGGAGATACATGGGAAAACTACATTCTGCTCGACTTCACTGTCAATATAAAACTGCTCTAAAAAATGAAGTCTTTAGGGCTTCCCTGGTGGCGCAGTGGTTGAGAGTCCGCCTGCCGATGCGGGGGACACAGGTTCGTGCCCCAGTCCGGGAGGATCCCACATGCCGCAGAGCAGCTGGGCCCGTGAGCCATGGCCGCTGGGCCTGCGCATCCGGAGCCTGTGATCCGCAACGGGAGAGGCCACAACAGTGAGAGGCCCGCGTACCGCAAAAAAAAAAAAAAAAAAAAAAAAGAAGTCTTTAAAGAATAATAAAAAAATAAATAAAAAATTTTTTAAAGAGCATGGACTTAAGAAGTAGGATAATGTGCATTTCAAACCTCATTTGAATCTTAAAGAATTCTCTGGCTCAATTAACCAGTAATATCATAGGAGTAGCTTACACAAATCAAAGAAAAACAGATGGGAATAGGAGTCTCAGAGACAGACTGTGAAAACTCAAAACATCCAGGTAAAACTCTATCTCCTTCATCTCATGTTTCTTCTATATGATTCTCTCCATTTCTCTAATAGTATAATTCTCTTCTCTTCTATAAATTTTCTCCAGATGGTAAAAAATAGGGCATAGAAAATAGGACAATTTAGAAATCCCAGTGATATGGAAAACTCTCTCCTAGTATCCATATATTGACCTTAAGGAAGAACAGTCATTCTCCATGCTTGGGTGATGTGCCTACCTCTTGCACCAATCATTGTTGCCAGGAGTATGGTATACTGTGATTACACAACACTCTGTCCCGTGCCTAAAATTGTGTCCAAAGATCAGGATCTGATACTAGGAAGAGGAGATGAAGCTTGGAAGAAAGCCAAAATAGCTTAGCTACCACTGACGTCCACATGTTATCCTTGGGAAAATTACTAAAGCATGGTGTTTCAGTATTCTCATCAGGGAAACAATTAAAATATATATTTTTTCAAAATGAATACCAGAAGTCTATTTATCTAATGATATTTGGGGCTCATCAAATTCTGAAATATCAGCATAATATAGTTTCCTTCATGGAATGTGTTTACAAACATAAGCAAAAAGCAAATAAAGCATATTGAAATGTGAAGTCTGGACATTTAGTGAGAATCGCTCCTTAACTAAGTGTCGTGTCTCCCTCTGGAATACTTACTTGCCACTTCATTGTGATTTATATCCATATATTAGTTAATATGTTACTATAATATTTTTTTTGAAAATTGTCAAACCTGTAAATGTTAGTTCTGCAAATTTCAATTGTTTAATAGATTAATATACTGTTATAGGATATTAAAGAGAACAATGAAATTAAAGTATTTTTAAATAAATGGATAAGAAATGGACATCTAGTTAATCCTTTATCAGGAAAAAGAAATAGAACTCTATAATTGTTAGTTACTGGTAATGTTGTCTTGAGGATTCTGAGATTTTATTTATTAATCTTTCTACTTTACAGGTTTTATAAGTAAACAAAATGGTTTCAATTTCCTCACTTTCTTTATAACTACTGAATACTGTTGATGAGAGCATGCAGATACGTTTCTTCAGCTTAAAATCATCCTATGTTAAATGACAATGATTTTATTGGTATAATCAAAAATATATTTTATTTGCTCAAACTGCACTTGTATATACATGGCTTCTCTGAGTATGTGGGTTTATATGCACTCACATTTATTTAAAGTTATCAGTTTTTTTAATCAAAGAGTAAATAATAAAACCTTATAAGCAAAAAACGTGCACAAATTGGAGCATCAAATAAATGGCTTAAAATGAATGAAATCTACATATCAACATGATTATTTTTTTAAATATTATTGGATGGTAGTAAGGCATAGCAACTATACTAATCATTTTCTTAACCTACAGATATAAAGAAAACTACATAAAATCCATATAATACTATTCAAAGGCACTATAAATATATTCAGAATGCTACTGTATCTCTAAAGAAGTTTCCAAAAGAATGATTTTACATTTTTAAAGGCCAGCCATATCCGAAACAAAACAGGTAAGCCTTAGTCCTTTCCTCCCAATTTTGCAATTCATATAAATGTGGTTCTTTTCAACAGTTCTTAGTTTCTTCAAGCTAGTCGATCATCAGGCCAGAAACTTTTCAGGTTAAATATTAAAAATGTAACAAAAAGTAGTTAACATGATAAAAATTTCTCTATCTTAAAATGGACATCATCTTAAAAGGAAGGTTAATTGATTCTTATCAACCTTTTATATTGCCATTAAAAATAGCTTCCTAAATGCATGGGAACTTGTCTGCAATGATACACAACAAAAGCTTAACAATGTATATAACTTGGTAGTGGTATCTGAAATGTTGGTCAGAGAAAAGTAAGAGTATGCCTCTATAATTTTACAAAATTCATAATTTTTAAATATTTCATAATTTGAAATGATTATTCTTATGACACTATTTAATGCAGTAAAATTTGTAACACTGATTCTTGACCAAGTCTTATCAATTCCATGAATGCCACTCTGTCAGGATGATTTTAAGACTGGTTTCCACATTGCAGACTGTTCTGAGACTGCACAGTTAATATCTTGTTTCTAGGAATATATTTTGTTTACTTAGTGGTCTGTACCATTAAGCTGAGGGATCGTCTTTAATTGAATACTGCACAATTCAACAAATACCTCTGAGCAGTTCTCATGTTCCCTATCCTATGCTGGGTCCTACTTCAAGGCTAAAATCCTGAGTGAGACAGACAAGGTCCTTGTCCTGCAGTGTTAGGATAAGAGTGGGGGCAAGAAGATATACATTAACTCATTAATTACAAATGGAAATTGAAAGAGAATGTACAGAGTGCTATAGAAACATACAGAAAAGAGATTTAATCTTATCTAGAGGTCACAGAAGCCCTCTGGAATACTTAAACTGTGACTTATGGATTAATTGTTGTTCGCCAGATGGAGTACATTGCAATTAGAAGGAAGCACACTGAAAGATTTCTGGTAGAAAAGGAGAATATTGTGTTTAATAAGCTGAAGAAAAGCCTCCTATAGATCGAGACATAGGCAGTGGCCTAAGTTTTACCTGAAGAGGAGGGCAAGGGCCAGGTTTGGAAGAGGAATGTAAATCATATTAGGAACTTTAGATTGAGACAGTTGGAAGCACTGAATAATTGGAAGTAGGGACACAATACACCAAACTGCACTTTGTAAAAGCTCTTTTAAGACAGGAAATATGTCCTTACGTGTTTGGGATTGACATGTACACGCAGCTATATTTAAAACAGATAACCAACAAGGACCTACTGTATAGCACAGGGAACTCTGCTTAATATTCTGTAATAACCTAAATGAGAAATGAATTTGAAAAAGAACAGATACATGTACATGTATATAACTGAATCACTTTGCTGTATACCTGAAAGTAACACATCGTTAACCAACTATACTCCAATATAAAATAAAATTTAAAAAAAAAAAGGGCAGGAAATATTGCCTTATTTCTATGTCCACCCCAAGCACAATGCCCGGCATAGATTAAGTATTCAATTTACTGAGTTGTAAATATACTGGCTTTAATGCAGAAAAGTATAAATATTGAAAACATCCTAAACAAGTCTTTGTCAAAACTGAAAAAGTTAATACTTTGAAGGTGTCAAATATTATTTAAAAGAAGACATGTGAAATTCTGAGACAACACCATCTAAATGAGGATAATTTAAATTTAGGTCCAAAATTACTCTTTATTTTCAATTTTATTTTATATCTTTTACTTTGCAGTATTCTTTTCAAACACTTATAGACCAGGAATGAGCAAACAAGGGCCCATGGGATAAATCTAGCCTATCATCTGTCTTAGTCCATGAACTAAAAATGCTTTTTATATTTTTAACTAGTTGAAAAAAAATTTTTTTAAAGCTTATTCTGTATGTGAAAACCTAAATTTTATGCAATTGAAATTTTGTTTTTATAAATAAGGTTTTATTGGTACACAATCACACCTATTCATTTGCATATTGTCTATGGCTGCTTTCATGCCATTACATCAGTGTTGAGTAGTGGTGACAGTCTGTTAGGTCCACAAGGGTAAAATCCGTACTAACTGGCCTGCTGCTAAAAAAGTGTGCTGGCCTCTGCTGTAGATGCTGTTACAACTAAGCCATTTAGGGCAAAGCCTTATTCTTTTAGATATATGTCCCTAGAAACACTTTTATCTCCTTTTTAACATTTTCTCTTTTTTCAACAAAGAGACACCTTCCCCAGACCTTTTTCTTACTTTCAATGATCTTCAATGTAGAGTTTTCACATTCAGCAAAAGTAACACTCATAACTCTCAGCGTCCTGTTTTTCTTCAGTTTCTTCTTGAAGCCTCCTTCAAGATCAGGTGCAGAATGAAGCCACCCACCCTAAAAGTCAGCAGGTTGCTTAGCTGTTACTCTCCCTGAAGCATTCTGAACCATCAGGGATCTGTTCTTCTCTTCTGTTTCTTGTGTCAAGACTTTGAAATCCATGAGCCAGATCTCAGTCCAGGAAAGTATGAATGAAATAGGCAGCACAGATCCAAAAGCATCCTGAGAGAAAAACTTTGAGAGGATCGTGGATGCTAATAAAAAGACAATGATCACTGCCATCACCAATACCATGGTCTGCTTATGGTAGTTACAAATAATGTGTGAAGCATTAACACTTTAAATTAAATACTCCCCCCGCCAAATCTACTGGAATAAAAGCAATAGCAGACATACTGCACCTTCTCCTTCACTAAAATGTTTCCAATGCTTCCCACTCATACTCAACCGTGTTTTCCACAGTAAGTTTACAATTAAGAAGCTAAAGGCAATAAATGAATATAAACTCCTTCAGATACCGGATATGATCTTCTTTTCTTTTCCTTATTAGAACTCAATCCTGGCCATGGGTCATGTGCAATGATGGAGTAAATTTTAGTCAATAGCTCTGAGTTCCACTGAAAGCTTATTCAGTGTTTTCCAGTATCCTGGAAGTAGGTCAAAGGAGCCTTTTTCCCAGCTTCTCTAACTCTAGAGAAAAGAAACCTGGCCAAGATGTTCCAGGCACAGCCTCTCCTGCAAACTGGTTTGTGGTCTGGCTGGAGAGTAGGCTCTCCCAAAAGGCAGGGAAGAACGCATCAGGGCGTGGACCACAAGCAATCCACAGCCCACAGTCCAGCTGCCCAGTGACCCTTTTTGATTACTCAGTCCCTAGAATCACTTTTAAATGAAAAATAAGCTGCTTTTGTTGACCTCGCTGATTTTTTTTGTTGTTGGAATAACGCTGTATTAACAATGCTTACACTCATGTGACAGGATACAGATTCTGAATTTTGACGGAGAATAAATAAGGTCAGTTTTGTTGATACCTTGTGCTAGAGATAAGAACACATGCATACAAACTGTGAGAATACTCAATGTAATTTGTCTTTTTAATGAGCAGCTGTAGCTATATGAGCTCAGTGATGCCAAGCCATTTTTTTCCCTAATTTTTATTTCCTTTGATAGCACATCACCCTGTTTATAAGAGGGAGGTAGGATGTTTGAAATTAATTGAATGCATACATACTTATGACTCATTTTACTTCTTTTGCCAAGAAAATGTAATTTTCACAAATACAATGGTAATTGTGACAATACCCAGATCATCTAAAACAGTATCAAGAGGTGTCATTTTGATATTATTACTGCTCTTATTAATGCCATGTACTTTTTTATACTTACTGCTTATACTTCCCCTATATTGCTTTTAAATAATGTTCTTATGTCACTGCATATTAGAAATCTAAATCAATTTCCATTTTATTGTTAATACCAGCATCTCCTTTGTAATCTTAGGGTAATATGACTTGTCAAATTTTACAAGGTTTTACTGATGCCATACTCTCTGAACCTCATAGAAATTTCAATATGGATATCCCAAACCTATCTAAAACGTACACACTCTGAATAAGGCTAATAGAACAAAGAGAATACAGCCTTAGGTATTGCTATATTTTAACAAGGCCTCTACTCTTAAGAACTCCCATCCCCATAACCATAGTAGCCCAAGTCATTGTGGGGAAAATAAAGGTTACTTTAACCATTGCCATCTTCACTTTTAATTGATGCATTTCATTTGGGATATTCCTTATCTTCACTTACTGAATGTTCTTGTAACATCGGTCATGCTATATTGGCACCAAGTCTATCACATGACCCCTCCCTCCCATGTGTCTGCCATGACAAATCAAATAACATAATTTTGCATAAATGCTATACACTAAGGGAAAGGTGAGAAGAAAAGGTAAAGTGTGCTCACCATTGCAAGAATGTTTTACATAATAGAGGAAGGCACATATGATGTTACAAGGTTAATTGTGGTACTGCAGAATCACGGGCAATTGTGGAAGAAGCTAATGAGATCAACTTTAAATTTAGTGTCTTATTGCGTCAGTGAAGGATGATGAGAATAGCTCAAACTCTCCTTAAGAAATGTATGGCTATGTATGAGTAAAGCTATAAAATGCATGAACAAATCCTTACTATGCTATATATTTTCACCCAGGGAGCTCCATTTTTACCCAAGGAACATTCTTCTAGAAAGGACTGGAATACTAAAATATGAGATTTTTACCTTCTTACTCTTTCCCTTATAAGGCAATATATCACACAAGGTTTTTTTGGTTGGTTTGTTTGTTTGGTTTTTACCAAATTACACAGGTTGCTTAAATCTCTGCTGAGTAATCGCTGCAGAAGGATTCCCTAGTCTCTGCTTTAAGACTACTGGTGACTGAGTACTCAGAATCGTTCACCCTGATGATACAAACTACCTTGTTTTTCATGGACTTCAAGGAAAAATAAAAAGCTCTCTTGCAGAGTATTAAAATGCGGCTTGTTTGAGGTGACTTTAGAAAGTGGAACTAGGCCCAGAAGGCAGAAGTTATAAAGTTAAAATATGTTTGGTTCAAAATGGAAGAGGTGTCTGTCAGAGGAACCCTTTTTATTCCATTCTGACTTGTCTATCACCCCCTAGTCTGTATTTTACTTTAATCAAGGGGTCTATCAAATGTTTGAGAAAAATTCTTTCCCTATTTTTCCTGTGACCAAACCAAAATAGAGTTAAGTACACACTGAAATTTCTGTAATCTTCCCTAGAAATGCAGGCTTTCATGCCTTTGAGCTTCTATGCCCACCAGGCTGAAAATTATTTAAGAGTTTTAGCAAGAAGTTAAATGTAACTAATGAGAGACATTAATAATATTGATCAAAAAAAAAAAAAAGCATCATCTTACTAACGCCATAACCCCATGCTACCAGAGGGCTAACCATCCAAACCTTGCCTCAAGCAGGGATCTGAAAGTGAAGTAAACAAATAATGATAAACATGTCAACTTTTAAAATACTGTAATATTTCCATCTGTGAAGAGAACAAAATTAAATTCTCTCTCTCCATGCACAGACTGAGGATATTATTAAACTATTTGGCTGACATCTTCTATACAGAGAGGCAGCAGTGGAAGAAACTGTGGGTTTCAGTCTGGATTGAGATTTATGTATGATTTTTCTAGCTTTACGTTTTAACCTCACTCATTCTGGGTGGAGGTTACTCTCTCAGAAACTTTATAGGGTAGTTATGCTGATTAAGTGATAAGAAATATAAATTGCTTGGCAATAAATAGATGCTCACTTGTTTTTCTCCTTTAACTCCACAAATGACAAACACACAGACACACCTAAGATTCTATGTAGTCATGAAACATTCATATAGTTTGTTGTAAGGCTCAAACTGAAAGACTACATCAATGGTAAGAATACTCAAAGCAGAAAATGTGTACTAAAATATAGAAATTGATTTTTTAAATCTACAATTTTATTCTTGTTTTTCCCAATTCAGATATATCTTACACAGAATAAAGTATACCATGTACCTCTCTATACATCTCTGCAAATGTCTACAATCATTTACCTACTAAGAGATCAAGATTTTTTAAAGTTTCCACCAGTCCAGAAGGTTCCAATCCACATCTTTCCAATAGGTAAACTGAGCTCTGCCCCATCAAAATGTAACCAATATTCTGACTTGGATCATCATCAATTTGTTTTCTCTATTCTTGAAAATCACACTAATGAAACCAAAAGACATGTTTTCTTATGTGTGTGGTTTTTTTGCTAAGCATAGCATCCATGAAATTCATTCATGTGTAGTTTTTAGTACTTAGTATTTTTTAGTATATTTAGTATTTTTTTTTTCTTTTACTGCTGAGCAATAAAATTGCTACTTTGATCCAAATACACACTTGACTGTTTGGGAGACTAACTAAAAGTGTGGACAGGCTTCCTACAGGCTACCTTCTGTACTTTCACCCAGCATAGAGAAGTCTATTTCTTTTCCATCCTCTCTGCTGTTTTATCACAGTGAGCATAAGGTTTTATTTTCTATTGCTCCTATTACCAGGAACACCTCTCCCCCGTATATGTTTCAGCACCTCTCCCCCATCAATTTCCAAATGAAAACATATTTTTATTTCCCTGATTATCTATCTCAATTCCTCTCCCACTCTACTTTTTATTATTTATCGCAATGACTTTATTGCCTGACATCGTAGAACAATTCTTAATTAAGTTTGAAGTACAGGCATCATACAAATCTGCTGTATTATGATCTATCGTAAAATCACACTTATGCAAGACTCAGAATAACATGGCAGTTGGTAACGAAAATGGGTAAAATCTACAAATTTAACCAAGTGATATTAGAGCATAACTCACCACTAATAAGCTCTTTCTTAAAATCCATTTCTTCAAATTCAGTCTGAGAATCCCAGAAGGTCCTTGCTACTGGGTAATTTTTTATTTTTTAATGTTTCAGATGAACTCTCTAAACAACTTTTTAATTGGAGGACATTACCCTAAGGAACATGTAAACCACAATGAGGAGCTTCAGACTCAGAACATGCCTTTCTCTGAGGAAGTTGCAATTAATTTATTTCCCTCCTGGAGGCACTGCTTAACATGTCAAAGAAAGAAATCTCTACTGGTGAGAAAGAGCAAACCTGAGGAAACCGACCATCTGAACTCTACTGAACTTTTTTCTTTAATATTCTTTAGCCTTCATTCTGGACATATCTTTTAGTTTAAAGAGGAATATCAGGTTAGATTCTAATAGTTGTCTCACTCCATTGGTAGGTATAATGAACAGGAGAAAGACGATGTACAACAAACTCACTGATTGATTTTATGACACTAGGGAGCTTCACAAACCTGAAGTTATTATTTTTCTCTCCGTACACTGGAATTAACCTGAAGATAGTATAACAGAGGTAAATTTGTAAAACTTCAAAGATGTTTTCACTTAAAATTATTTGTGGAAACGGAAATAATTTTCTTAGATTTTCTTGAAATCTTTTTTATAGCCTATAATCATTCCATCTGATAAGCTTTCCAGAAAAAAATCAGCCTAGATTATTAAGTAATGATAGCTACCGTTTACTGAGCACTTATTGTATGCCAGAGACTACGCTTTGTACTATATGAACTGTAATATATGCATTTCATTATATTCTTATGAGCTACCAATTCACATTTTTCCTTAGAAGGAAGGGATTCAAAGTTCAGAAATGTCAAGCAAGATATACAAGATCACAAGTTTACACGAATAGTGAATGTCAGGCCTCTATCTGTTATGTTCCATTTTCAAAAGCTTATGTCACCTAACTGTAATTATATCTCCATTACTTTTTTTTTTTTGGTGGGTCAGAAAGAGTGAGCAGTTTTTCCATTTAAATATTCATGGGGATGAATTAAGATTCTACCCAATAAGGAACTGGAAATTAATTGCACTCTTTTATATCATTGATAATGCACAAAAATTATGATAGTATTAATATATCACAGATATTTTTTGAGACTCATCTGTCACTGCTTCCTTAGAGCTAAAGCCTATGTAACTTGACCTCTATCTTATGCAAAACTAACCACAAATTATTGAGACAATAAGATACTTATTCATACACAAGAAGAAGTTTTTGAGAGATTCGTTGTAAATGTGTCAGAAAATTCTGAGGACTTTAAAAATATATAGGAGAGAAAAAGAAGAAAACTAAAATAAACAAAGAAAAATAAAAAGAGAGAAAAGAAAGGGAAAGGAAAAGGGAAAGGAAAGGAAGAAAGGAAAAGAAAAAAATGGAGTGAAGCACTCAGGAGGAAAATCTTCCTTTGCTCTTATTGTCTTTTATTTAGACTGGCCCCTTTGTTTTGTTTTTCCGTATTTCTTTTTGATGTTGTTTTTTGATCTGTTTCTGAAACCAGATCTTTTGCTTCTTCATGTTTGCCCATTTTTGTTCCCCTCTAACCTTAAAAAAAACTAATTATAGGAATGAGGTCACTAGGGAATTTAACCTAGCTCCTGACTTATGCTCTCTTGAATGCACACCATGCCTTGCCTAACCTGTTGATTTTTTTCCTAGATTAAAAGAAGTAAGTATGAAGAATTTAGTAGTTAAAGAATGACTAGCTCTCTACCCCACAACAGCCCTCTTAGCAATCCTGCAGGCAGGCAGATTGCAAGTGGGCAGGATAACACCTGAAGAGTCAGCCAGTCTGCATGCAATGGAGAATGATGCAGAATCCAATATCCTGCCTTGATGATTCACTGGGATTCTTCCCCCTTTTTTTTCCTTTAAAGATTGTCATGATCGAGAAGAATCTTCACAGTTGGTCTTGGGACACGAGTCCACCTTCTCCCCAGATTGCTGGATTTTCAGATTAAAGCAACTTTCCTTTCTACCAACACTTGCCTCTTGAGTATTCGCTTTTGAGCAGTGAACAGCTGAACCTGAGTTAAACTGCTTGCCAAACTTTGTGTTTGCAAAGTATTTGATTATATGGTTAGATTCTTTACAGTAATGGAATGAAGCCATCCAGTTCCATTGGCATTGTTCAAGAGGACACAACAAGTATAACAACATCTTTTGAGCATACCTTTATTATAGGTCTGGCTATACAACACTGTAATATGTCTATTCCAATATGAAAAATACAATGAGATGTTTCAAGCCATGGTATTTGGCATCATTCCCATATCTGCCACCCTTAGCACAGGTTCTGCAGCAAAAAGTGTTTATTTATTCAATGTTGGTTCAATGGAGGAACAAATAAATGAATGAAGGATTGAATCTACTTTTTTCAACATTCAAAAATCTTGGGATATAGTATAGAATAAAAGGATCAAATTTCACAGTTACTGGATCATCACTCGCATCTTTCAAAAACCCATTCATAATTTTCTTTCTTCAGGCTCTGGTTACTGTCCAGTATTTTACCAGTTTTCCAGACCTTAAGACACTAAAATCCTCTCCCTCCTTTAATCCATATCTGCCACAGTCCACTGTCCTCATTCAAGGCAGAGTTCACTTCCTTATTTTTTTAATTTTATTTTTTAACATCTTTATTGGAGTATAATTGCTTTATATTGTTCTGTTAGTTGCTGCTGTATAACAAAGTAAATCAGCTATATGTACACATATATCCCCATATCCCCTCCCTCTCGTGTCTCCCTCCCACCCTCCCTATCCCACCTTTCTAGGTGGTCTCAAAGCACCCGAGTTGATCTCCCTGTGCTATGTGGCTGCTTCCCACTAGCTAGCTACTTTATGTTTGATAGTGCACATATGTCGAGGCGACTCTCTCACTTTGTCCCAGCTAACCCTTCCCCCTCCCTGTGTCCTCAAGTCCATTCTCTACATCTGCATCTTTATTCCAGTCCTGTCCTTAGGTTCTACAGAAACTTTTTTTTTGTTCCATACATATGTGTTAGCATACACATATGTATAATTGCTTTACAATGTTGTGTTAATTTCTGCTGTATAACAAAGTGAATCAACTATACATATACATATATCCCCATATCCCCTCCCTCTTGCATCTCCCTCCCACCCTCCCTATCCCACCCCTCTAGGTGATCACAAAGCACTGAGCTGATCTCCATGTGCTATGCGGCTGCTTCCCACCAGCTATCTATTTTACATTTGGTACTGTATATATGTCCATGCCACTCTCTCACTTCATCCCAGATTAACCTTCCCCCTCCCCGTGTCCTCAAGTCAATTCTATACATCTGCGTCTTTATTCCTGTCCTGCCCCTAGGTTCTTGAGAACCTTTTTTTTTACATTCCATATATATGTGTTACCACACGGTATTTGTTTTTCTCTTTCTGACTTACTTCAGTCTGTATGACAGACACTAGGTCCATCCACCTCACTACAAATAACTCAATTTCATTTCTTTTTATGGCTGAGTAATATTCCATTGTATATATGTGCCACATCTTCTTTATCCATTTTTCTGTCTATGGACACTTATGTTGCTTCCATGTCCTGGCTATTGTAAACAGAGTTGCAATGAACATTTTGGTACATGACTCTTTTTGAATTATGGTTTTCTCAGGGTATATGCCCAGTAGTGGGATTGCTGGGTCATATGGTAGTTCTACTCTTAGTTTTTTAAGGAACCTCCATACTGCTCTCCATAGTGGCTGTATCAATTTACATTCCCACCAACAGTGCAAGAGGATTCCCTCTTCTCCACACCCTCTCCAGCACTTGTTGTTTGTAGATTTTTTGCTGATGGCCATTCTAACCGGTGTGAGGTGATACTTCAATGTAGTTGTGATTTGCACTTCCCTAATGATTAGTGATGTTGAGCATCCTTTCATGTGTTTGTTGGCAATCTGTATATCTTCTTTGGAGAAATGTGTATTTAGAAAACAAACTGTGAAATTTTTTGTTCTAGTTCTCTGAAAAATGCCATTGGTAGTTTGATAGGGATTGCATTGAATCTGTAGATTGCTTTGCGTAGTATAGTCATTTTCACAATGTTGATTCTTCCAATCCAAGAACATGGTATATCTCTCCATCTGTTTGTATCATCTTTAATTTCTCTCATCAGTGTCTTATAGTTTTCTGCATACAGGTCTTTTGCCTCCTTTGGTAGGTTTATTCTGAGGTATTTTATTCTTTTTGTTGCAGTGGTAAATGGGAGTGTATCCTTCATTTCTCTTTCAGATTTTTCATCATTAGTGTATAGGAATGCAAGAGGTTTCTGTGCATTAATTTTGTAACCTACTACTTTACCAAATTCACTGATTAGCTCTAGTCTCATAGCATCTTTAGGATTCTCTTTGTATAGTATCATGTCATCTGCAAACAGTGACAGTTTTACTTCTTTTCTGATTTGGATTCCTTTTATTTCTTTTGCTTCTCTGACTGCTGTGGCTAAAGCTTCCAAAACTATGTTGAATAATAGTGGTGAGACTGGGCAACCTAGTCTTGTTCCTGATCTTAGTGGAAATGGTTTCAGTTTTTCACCACTGAGAACGATGTTGGCTGTGGGTTTTTCATATATGGCCTTTATTATGTTGAGGCAAGTTCCCTCTATGTCTACTTTCTGGAGGTCCTCAGTAAGCCCTCAGTAAGCCCCTGGATAAACATTAACTCAGAACTCTCACGCTATGCATTTTTCTTTCAGTTGACACTACTATATGATTCATTTGATTGATTTTAACAACTCATGTATTTCATGAAATTAGGCAGTTGTTTGTCATCTAGATGCTGAAACATACAAAGATCAGTCATCTAGGCAAAAGCATAGCAGTTAATAATTTAGAAAAGAAATTCTAAATATTAATGTAAGTCTTAGGATAGAGTTTGCAAGGAAAAATATAACAGTTCTCCAGCATTTACCTTAAAAATATATGTTAAATAAATGTCAAACTTATCATAATGGGTGCTGAATTTTGTTGAAAGCTTTCTCTGCATCTATTGAGATGATCATATGGTTTTTGTCCTTCAGTTTGTTAATATGGTGTATCACACTGATTGATTTGCATATATTGAAGAATCCTTGCATCCCTGGGATAAATCCCACTTGATCATGGTGTATGATCCTTTTAATGTGCTGTTGGATTCTGTTTGCTAGTATTCTGTTGAGGATTTTTGCATCTATGTTCATCAGTGATATTGGCCTGTAGTTTTCTTTTTTTGTGACATCTTTGTCTGGTTTTGGTATCAGGGTGATGGTGGCCTCATAGAATGAGTTGGGGAGTGTTCCTCCCTCTGCTATACTTTAGAACAGTATGAGAAAGATAGGTATTAGCTCTTCTCTAAATGTTTGATAGAATTCAGCTCTAAAGCCATCTGGTCCTGGGCTTTTGTTTCTTGGAAGATTTTTAATCACAGTTTCAATTTCAGTTATTCTGATTAGTATGTTTATATTTTCTGTTTCTTCCTGGTTCATTTTCAGAAGGTTGTGCTTTTCTACGTATTTGTCCATTTCTGCCAGGTTGTCCACTTTATTGGCACATAGTTGCTAGTAGTAATCTCTCATGATCCTTTGTATTTCTGCAGTGTCAGTTGTTACTTCTCCTTTTTCATTTCCAATTCGATTGATTTGAGTCTTCTCTCTTTCTTCCCTGATGAGTCTGGCTAATGGTTTGTCAATTTTGTTTATCTTCTCAAAGAACCAGCTTTTACTTTTATTGATCTTTGATATCGTTTTCTTCATTTCTTTTTCATTTATTTCTGATCTGATGTTTATGATTTCCTTCCTTCTGCTACCTTTGGGGTTTTTTTGTTCTTCTTTCTCTAATTGCTTTAGGTGTAAGGTTAGGTTGTTTATTTGAGATGTTTCTTGTTTCTTGAGGTAGGCTTGTATTGCTATAAACGTCCGTCTTAGAACTGCTTTAGCTGCATCCCATAGGTTGTGGGCTGTCGTGTTTTCATTGTCATTTTTTTCAAGGTATTTTTGATTTCCTCAGTGATCTCTTGGTTATTTAACAGTGAATGGTTTAGCCTCCATGTGTTTGTATTTTTTTACAATTTTTTTCCTCTAATTGATATCTAGTCTCATAGTGTTATTGTTGGAAAAGTTACTTGATACGATTTCAATTTTCTTGGTTTCACCAAAGCCTGATTTGTGACCCAAGATATGATCTATCCTGGAGAATGTTCCATGAGCACTGGAGAAGAAAGCACTGTTATTTTTGGATGGAATGTCCGGTAAATATCAATTAAGTCCACCTTGTTTAATGTGTCATTTAAAGCTTGTGTTTCCTTATTTATTTCCATTTTGGTTGATCTGTCCGTTAGTGAAAGTGGGGTGTTAAAGTCCCCTAATATTATTGTGCAACTGTCGATTCCCCTTTTATGGCTGTTAGCATGTGCCTTATGTACTGAGGTGCATAAATATTTACAATTGTTATATCTTCTTCTTGGATTGATCCCTTGATCATTATCCAGTGTCCTTCTTTGTCTCTTGTAGTAGTCTTTATTTTAAAGTCTATTTTGTCTGATATGAGTATTGCTACGCCAGCTTTCTTTTGATTTCCATTTGCATGGAATATCTTTTCCCATCCCCTCACTTTCAGTCTGTATGTGTCCCTAGGTCTGCAGTGGGTCTCTTGTAGACAGCATATATATAGGTCTTGTTTTTGTATCCATTCAGCCAGTCTATGTCTTTTGGTTGCAGCATTTAATCCATTTACATTTAAGGTAATTATCGATATGTTACGTTACTATTACCATTTTCCTGATTGTTTTGGGTTTGTTATTGTAGGTCTTTTCCTTCTCTTGTGTTTCATGCCTAGAGAAGACCCTTTAGCATTTGTTGTAATGCTGGTTTGGTGGTGCTGAATTCTCTTAACTTTTACTTCTCTGTAAAGGTTTTAACTTCTCCATCAAATCTGAATAGAGATCGTTGCTGGGTAGAGTAATCTTGGTTGTAGGTTTTTCCCTTTCATCACTTTAAATATGTCCTGCCACTCCCTTCTGGCCTGCAGAGTTTCTGCTGAAAGATCAGCTGTTAACCTTATGGGGATTCCCTTGTATGTTATTTGTTGCTTTTCCCTTGCTGCTTTTAATATTTTTTCCTTTATTTAATTTTTGATAGTTTGATTAATATGTCTTGGCATGTTTCTCCTTGGATTTATCCTGTATGGTACTCGCTGCACTTCCTGGACTTGACTATATCCTGTCCCATATTAGGGAAGCTTTCAACTATAATCTCTTCAAATATTTTCAGACCCTTTCTTTTTCTGTCCTTCTTCTGGGACCCCTATAATTCGAATGTTGGTGCATTTAATGTTGTCCCAGAGGTCTCCGAGATTGTCCTCAATTCTTTTCATTCTTTTTTCTTTATTCTGCTCTGTGGTAGTTATTTCCACTATCTTATCTTCCAGGTCACTTATCTGTTCTTCTGCCTCAGTTATTCTGCTATTGACTCCTTCTAGAGAATTTTTAATTTCAGTTATTGTGTTGTTCTTCATTGTTTGTTTGCTCTTTAGTTCTTCTAGGTCCTTGTTAAACGTTTCTTGTATTTTCTCCATTCTATTTCCAAGAGTTTGGATCATCTTTACTATCATTACTCTGAATTCTTTATCAGGTAGACTGCTTATTTCCTCTTCATTTGTTTGGTCTGGTGGGTTTTTACCTTGCTTCTTAATCTACTGCATATTTCTCTGTCTTCTCATTTTGCTTAACTTACTGCATTTGGGGTCTCCTTTTCACAGGCTGCAGGTTCATAGTTCCCGTTGTTTTTGGTGTCTGACCCCAGTGGGTAAGGCTGGTTCAGTGGGTTTTGTAGGCTTCCAGGTGGAGGGGACTAGTGCCTGTGTTCTGGTGGATGAGGCTGGATCTTGTCTTTCTGGTGGGCAAGACTGAGTCAAGTGGTGTGTTTTGGAGTGTCTGTGAACTTATTATGATTTTAGGCGGCCTCTCTGCTAATGGGTGGGTTTGTGTTCCTGTCTTGCTAGTTGTTTGGCATGGGGTGTCCAGCACTGCAGCTTGCTGGTCGTTGGGTGGAGCTGGGTCTTAGCATTGAGATGGAGATCTCTGGGAGAGCTCTTGCTGATTGATATTACATGGAGCTGGGAGGTTTCTGGTGGTCCAATGTCCTGAACTCGACTCTCCCACCTCCGAGGCTCAGACCTGACACCTGGCCAGACTACCAAGACCCTGTCAGCCACACAGCTCAGAAGAACAGGGAGAAAAAAGAAAGAAAGGAAAAAAAAGTAAAATAAAATAAAGTTATTAAAATTAAAAATTAAAAAATATTTTTAAAATAAAAAAGTAATAAAAGAAAAAGAAGAGAGCCACCAAACCAGTAAACAAATCCACCAAGGGTAAGAAGTGCTAAAAACTAAACTAAGATAAACATATAAAGCAGAAACTAGTCAGTTGCATACAGCAAACCCCAATTCTATAGTTGTTCCCAATGTCCACTGCCTCAATTTTGGGATGATTCGTTGTCTATTCAGGTATTGCACAGATGCAGGGTTCATCAAGTTGATTGTGGAGCTTTAATCCGCTGCTCCTGAGGCTGCTGGGAGAGATTTCCCTTTCTCTTCTTTGTTCACACAGCTCCCGGGGTTCAGCTTTGGATTTGGCCCCGCCTCTGCATGTAGGTCACCCTCTGGCTTCTGTTCTTCACCCAGACAGGAGGGGGTTAAAGGAGCAGCTGATTAGGGGGCTCTGGCTCACTCAGGCCAGGGGGAGGGAGGGGTACTGAATGCAGGGCAAGCCTGTGGCGGCAGAGGCCGGCGTGACGTTGCAACAGCCTGAGGTGCGCTGTGTGTTCTCCCGGGGAAGTTGTCCCTGGATCACGGGACCCTGGCAGTGGCGGGCTGCACAGGCACCCAGGACGGGAGGTGTGGATAGTGACCTGTGCTTGCACACAGGCTTCTTGGTGGTGGCAGCAGCAGCCTTAGCGTTTCATGCCCGTCTCTGGTGTCCACACTGATAGCCGTGGCTCGCGCCCGTCTCTGGAGCTCGTTTAGGTGGTGCTCTGAATCCCCTCTCCTCGTGCATCCCGAAACAGTGGTCTCTTGCCATTAAGGCAGTTCCAGACTTTTTCCCAGACTCCCTCCCAGCTAGCTGCGGTACACTAGCCTCCTTCAGGCTGTGTTCACGCAGCCAACCCCAGTCCTCTCCTTGGGATCTGACCTCCGAAGCCCGAGCCTCAGCTCCCAGCCCCCGCCGCCCCAGCGGGTGAGCAGACAACCCTCTCAGGCTGGTGAGTGCTGGTCAGCACCAATCCTCTGTGAGGGAATTTCTCCACTTTGGCGTCTGCACCCCTATTGCTTTCTCTCCTCAGTGGCTCTGAAGCTTCCCCCCACCTACCCTCCATCTCTGTCAGTGAAGGGGCTTCTAGTGTGTGGAAACCTTTCCTCCTTCACAGCTCCCTCCCAGAGGTTCAGGCCCCGTCCCTATTCTTTTGTCTCTGTTTTTTTCTTTTTTCCTTTTGCCCTACCCAGGTATGTGGGGAGTTTCTTGCCTTTTGGGAAGTCTGAGGTCTTCTGCCAGCATTCAGTAGGTGTTCTGTAGGAGTTGTTCCATGTGTAGATGTATTTCTGATGTATCTGTGGGGAGGAAGGTGATCTCCACATCTTACTCCTCTGCCATCTTGAAGGTCCTCCCTTCTAGAGTTCATTTTCTAAAGCACACTCAGATGGAGTTACTCATCTCCTTTTAATAGCTCACTGTACCCAGCATAAATTCAAACTCCTTAACAAGAACTTCAGGGTCCTCAGTGGTGTCCATCCTGTTTTCTTCTCCAGTCTTACTTTTTACAAGTTTTATTACTTACTCTATGCTAATCTCACATGAACTACTGAATAGTCTCTGCATTGTCAATCTTGCCTTTGGCCTTTGCACAAGCTGTTCCCTTGGTCTGAAATGACCATCATGTCCCATCTTTGCCTGAGTTACTCCTCTGCTATCTTCAACTTACAATTAAATTTTCTCCTATCCTGAGTGGCTTTCCAGGATGTCTATTTTCTGTACTTCTGTATAAATTAGTGTAAATCACTCTCAGATAACTTTGTCATCCACCTATTGTGAACTAGTAATTTATCTATCCCTACCCAACCCCTATGACTATCTTGAAACAATTTTATACTTTTTAGTTTTACTTTCGTATTCCATTTTGCAACAACTGACCTAATACAAAGTAGGTATTCGATGAATGCTGGTGTGCTAAGAGAAATACAACATGGCAAAGCTGCCAAGTTCCTAAGAGCTCATTAAGAGTTCAGTCTCATTCTCTTGTCTCTAATTCTTGACTCCCTCCTGTGAATGTAACTGAAAGCTCAGTTAGAAATTTGCTCTCTGCTTTGATTCTTCAGTGTCCAGTTCACCGACTGTTTTTCCTCCTTCCAATACTTATCACTTGGGCTTTTATAAAAATGCCTGCTATGTTCTATCCTCTCCTCAGCCAAAAGTGGGCAGAAATTCTGAGAGTGAAGCAACAGATCGCCTGCCACATAGGTCAGGGCAAAACGTAGAAAGGGGCTACATATTTCCCAGGATCTCTGTTCCACAATAGAATGGAGTTTGTTGGCAATACCTCTGTGTGTTACCTATGTCTACGCAGGGCAAGTAATGAGGATATCTAATGTCCTAAATAGACTGAAATAGCTGTTCAATTAGAAATTTTTATTTTTTAAGGTATACTTGAAACTCATTAGTAAGAACATATTAAACATCAATCCCTAAACTAAAAGCTTCCTCTGCAGTAGCTTATTAAATTCTCACTTTACACCCACAAAGCAGATGCCATTATGCCAATGTTACAGATAAGAAAATATAGCTCTGAAAGTTTAAGAAACTTACCTAATATCCCATAGTTAGGAGGGACAGAATTGGGGTTTGAGTACAGGCTGTCTCAGAACCTTGCTCTGATAACTAGGCAATGCTATTGTGCTGATCAAGGTGGGAGGAAGGGCACCAGATATACCGTTTGTCTGCTTTAACCTGTGGTTCTTTGGACTGACAATCATTTGCTCAAAATCATTCACTTGATGGATGCAGTTGAGGGAAAGTGTAAACAGTAGCATAGAATGAAAGAAAGGTATCATTTTTATATTTTAGCACATAGTGTTCAACTGTGAAGTAGAGTAGCTATATTTAATTGAGTTTGTTAACATCAAACTTTATGGACAGTGTTTTATATGTGTATATACATACACACACACATATATATACATACATATACACACACATACAATATTAAGGTCCTTAAGTCATTTAAAGTCATTTAAGGTATAACATACATATTTCACATGGAGGAAAAATAATATAAACATCTTGAAAAATAGCAGTCAAAATAACCAAAAGGAATGCACTCACCCTTGGTAGATATTTCTGCACTCTCCAAATAAGGGGAAATGAGAAGCCCACTGCTATGTGAGGATAACTTCATGGTACTTGACATAGCTGATAAGCTGTAAGTCACTCGGATACTGAACTTCTATCCATCTGATGTGCTCAGTGTCTCCAATTCCACAGTAAATTCTGCCCCATCTGACTTAGTTTTAGTAAATATTCCACAGAGATTTCTGCTTGCTTTCTTCAAATTTCAGAGACTACCTGCAAAGAAATAAGTTTCTTTCATCCACTGCTGCACACACAATCATTGCTGTTGGACATAAAAATTATACTATTATGATTTTAATAGAATACATAAAACTAGATAAAATAGAGAGTAGAGGCCAATCTTCTATCATTAATTAATATTAGGACCTGACTCCCTACTGCCTTTCATTTTCATGTCAAAAGGAAAATGTGGGGTACGTTTACCTTCAATTATCTGTTTGGCTAGTATCTCTGCTCTCTAGCCCATTTCTGTACCTCATAAAGACCGATTTAGACACTCAGCCTACCCCCCTACCCACACCCCAGGTGGGTTCTCCCAGTTGGCCACACAGAGGCAGAGGCACTGTCCTGAAGGGGCTGCTGCTGGGGAGCAGAGACGAAGAGATGTGTGGTGATTACAGGTCACAATGAGCAGGACTGGATAAAAGGGTCCCCAAGGGCTGGCCTAAGCCCAGTTGGAGGCTCCTGAGGAAGAAGAGCAGCAGCTCCCTTGGAGGCATCTAAAGCAGACATGATGACTAGGGGAGTCAGACTCGCAGAAGCCTCTTCTGAGCGTGCCCATGTCTTCAAGCCCTAGGCAGCATGGTCTGGGTCCAAGTCAGAAAGGTGTCAAATCATCCTCAGTCACTCAGGAGCCTCCCTCCCTTCCAGGGCTCTTAAGCTGAGAGCCACAGCAGAGGATGCTACTCCCCCATCTGCCAGAGAAGCAGGAACATGGGAGCCCTGCGAGGTGTGCTAAGGGAAGTGTAGAGGAGCCATGAGGAACTGTCCTCATAAAGATAGCCCTGAGCAGCAAATTCCTATTACCATATTACAAGCCCTGATGCAGCCCTGCAGTGCACATGCTTAATACCCCCACAGGGAAACTACAGCGACAACTGTACAAGATAATATATTCAAGAACACACCGATATTTGAGAACAAATGTAACCAAGATCAGCAAAAGAGATGTGATTGATGTGCATAGCCATGTCCTAATGGTGACAGTGGGCATCGAGTCTTACCTTGTCCAGCCATAGCCTTGCACAACCTACTGCCATGATGCTGGCTAGATTAGCCACAAGCTATGAAGGATATGCCAGACATGGATGTGACATCCAGGCAAGAGGCCACAAGCTTAATAAGACCTTAAAGCTAATCAGGTTAATACATTAAAGTTTGTAAAATATGTGTCCCTGATATTGGAAAGCAGCAGCTCTGGCTGAAGTTTGCCACTAACTGTTCTTTTTTTGCCTTTCAGCTGTGCCCCACTTCAGACACAAAAGATCTTTTTGTTTAATGGAAAAGTCCCCTCATTCACCTCTGATACTATCAGTGGAGAGTTACAGCAACACCCAGGCCATGCCAGCTGCAGACACAACATAACAGACAAGCCTGTGTTTGAGACAGAGGCCAAGAGCTCAGTGGTAAGTCTTTGCAGAAGTTCTAGAAGACAAGACCAAGGAGCTTTGGGAGGGCAGCTAAAAGCTAGTCTTGCAAAGCCTTTGGTTTTCTACAAAATGGTTTGCATTTAGAAGTGTTCAGGACCATGTAAACCACCATTTGGAGGACTTGACACATCAGAGAGGCTACTTGTACTTCTCCAAAGTGTTCCTCAAGGCTGAATTCCAGAGATTCCTCAGATGTCAGTTCCTCTAATCTCATGCCCAATGTTGTTATGCCCTAGAGAGCATCCTGACCGTCCAAAGTATTTTTGAATACTTACTTACTACTCAAATTCAGGCAGTCTGGGACATTTTTAACTATTAGAAAGTCCTTCCTTTGATCCATAATCTGTCTCCCAAGACTGTTATGTGCAGATTTTATAGAGGGAATTTCTGCATAAACAGGAGACTGCACTTGATAATCTTAAAGGTTCTTCTAATTATAAGCTTTTGAGTTTTTCAGCTATAGAGGCAAGAGGACCAGACCTTTTTGGTTTCACTTGCCTCTCAAATCAATCCAAATCCACCTCTTTTGGTAATGCTGGTGGGGGAAGAAACTCAACATGCAGACTCAGAACAAATAAACAGAGTGCTGGCAGGATCAGCCTTCATGGTCCAGGAGGAAGCAGAACCAATGTGGCCAGGCAAGGTGCTTCCAACACAACCGTAGAGTCTTATCATGTATGTTGCAAGTGCTACAAACACATTCTTGCCCTCAGAGGATACTTCAAGCATGTCAACAGAAAATTCCAGTCTCTCACCAGTAAGCAACTTGCAAGAGATGGGCAAGTCTATTGTAGAAACAGCTAAAGGTTCTATGATGGGATCCCTCAACTCCACCTTGCAGAGTACAGTTTATATGAGTGAACAGGATGAAAGCCAGATGGTCTTCCAACGTAATACTGAATCCCAAAGAAAAATAGAGGAAAAAGTCACAACTTCCAAAAGGCATTCCCATAACCATGGAAGTGGGAAGGATAAGTTGACCCCAACATCATCCTTCTCCTGGTCCTCAGCTTTCTATGGAGCCATTAGGGGTGAGAAAAAGGGAAAAGGTCAGAACAGCCCAGTAGACAGAGGATACAGTTCCCCCCTGACAAAACTCCAGCCTTATTTCTACTGCAAAACTAGTCTAGGTTATCTCAAAATTTTGAGAGGTCTAGTTCAACGTCTTCAAGTAAGATCTCCCAAAGGATTAGACCTTCAAAGCGTACCCGACTGCACAGACTAGTCCTAGGTTCTCCAAGTAAGAGAACCAAGAAGACTGACTCTTTCCTGAAAAAGCTCAAAGCACCTACTACACAAACTGAAGTCTCAGGTCATGAAAACGTAGACCCAGGAAGACCTGGCTCTTCAGAGTCTGCTGAACTGCATGTGGTCAGAGGTGGACCTCACGTCTGAGGTTGTGGAGGAGAGCAGCATGGAGACCGTTATGCAGCCAGCAGTGTGTGGTGAGGGACTGACCATAATATTAAAGAGAAAGGAGACAGTAACCTTGAATTCCATAAAAAAAAAAAAAGAAAAAAAAAAGAAACCAGAGCATGGGGACTAAGGTGTTCCAGTTTAGACTCAATTTTAAATAAATATTTTTTTTTAAAATCAATATATTTATAGGAAAAAAATAATTTGAGATGGCTGTACTCCTCCTTTCAAAAATATTCTTTTGGCATTTAGGTATAAGACAGTAAACTCAACATATGTTGCCTACTCTATTTGAGAGAAGTACTCAAATTAACTGTTCATACTTGATAATCTCCTTTTCTCCAGTCTCTGCCTTGTTTCCTTATCACTCAGCTGCAGTTGCTGGGTGATGAATGTTAGAAGTAACTTTTAGAAAGGTTAAACATCTGAAGCTGTTTCAATGAATCATGAATATTTTGATTTTGATTTCCACCTCGGTTTGAAACGATCCTGAAGGACTGTGTTTATAAAATAGGACTATTAATAAGGGGTTAAAATGAAAAGCCTATTTTGGTCGCTAGTGAAATAGTTTTTTTTTTTTTTTTTTTTACTAATTCGACTATTTTAGAAAGTGCTAATTGCTATCCTCTGTAGGTATTTCTCTGATGCTGCCCTTGTGAGAGGTGGATGCTTTGGTGATATAATTTCAAGAATTTCATTGAGCCCAACGTTCTATCAGATCCACTCCACACTGAAAACATGAAATTCACACACGTAACCACACACAAACTCACATTCACAGGCACACAAAAGCACATGCCTCTTTGCTCTTTACGGTATAAATGTGTTTCCCACAGGAAAATTGTTATTGCACAGTGGGTGACAAAGTCTAAAACTGTAAAGTTTTACTGAACATAGGTTGAAGCATGATTAAAGGAAAGACCATGGAGTTTGGAATCAGACAGCCAGCCCTGAATTTGAATCCTTATTCTACTCACTGGAGATCCTTGAGTAAGTAACACACTACAGTAGAGGTCTGATTCCTCAGCTGTTGTGATTATTGAATCAGATCACACATCTAAAGCACCTGGTACTTAGCAGCGGGACATTTTAAGTTCCCCCTTCTCATTCACTTGCTTAAATACATATGGTATTTAAGCAAGTGAATGAGTGCTACATGCAGTGACCACAAGATCGCATATTCTGGAAAAAAAAAGAAGAGTGAATAAGTAAACTCAGTTGAAGCTGACAAGCCGATTCTATTACAGGTATTTTCTACATTTGAATGTGCCTTAAATAACTTGTTGAGAGTTAAGAAGTTGCTGAAATACCTAATCCTGGATTATATGATTTTTTCCCCTGTTTCGGATGAACTGAAGCCCGCTTGTAAAAGCTGTAGTGGAATAATACAAACACCACCAATGGAATTTCAAACCTGCCATATCTATCACCTTTACCACTACTTTGAATATTACAATAATATTGACATGAAGTTATACTAAGAACTCACCATCCTAACCCATGTTCCTCTTAACCATCCCCAACCAAATCATTCCTTACACGAATGCTACAGTGTTATTTCAAAATAACTTAGTTTTACCATTTTTTTCTTATCTTCAAAATGACATTTTTCATGTCAAAGTATACATAAAAAATTACATGAGTACAGCATATTGGGTTAAAGGGTGAGATTGGTGTAGCTGCTATTAGCTGCTGTGGGCAATTTCAAGGGCTGAAATGATTTTTTGAGGGGCACATAACCTTCTGAGGCTGTTTATATTTTTGAGAAGCATTTTCCCTAACTTTCTTCAATAATTATTATAATGAAAAGAAAAAACACAATAGGGGGACTTCCCTGGTGGCGCAATGGTTAAGAGTCCGCCTGCCAATGCAGGGGACACAGGTTCGATCTCTGGTCTGGGAATATCCCACATGCCATGGAGCAACTAAGCCCGTGTGCTACAACTGCTGAAGCCCGCATGCCTAGAGCCCACGATCCGCAACGAGAAGCCACCACAATGAGAAGCTCGTGCACCACAACGAAGAGTAGCCCCCGCTCGCTGCAACTAGAGAAAGCCCACACGCAGCAACGAAGACTCAGTGCAGCCAAAAGTAAATAAATAGAAAATAAAATAAATAAATTTATTAAAAAAAACACAATAGGAGCTAACCTTCACTGACCATATCAAACTTGTTAGGTATGTGTGATGCATTTTCATGTTTCATCCAACAAACACTCTCTGGGGAACGTAACTTCCCCATTTCACAGATGAGGAAAACTGAGTATGTGGGTTATCTGAAGCACCAAGATTCTTATATATTCTGACCCAATCACTAAACTAAAGTCCCCAAGGGATTGACCTGGGAATTGACCTCAGGCAGCCTTATTGCTGAGCCCTCTCTCTAAACAAACTTCTAAAAACCCAAGAAAGTTATTTTTGAGTTCCTTCACTAATTAACGCCCTTCCTTTGCCGGTGTTTCACTCTATCAGATTATTATTTAAGGAATGATTCTTGGAGCTAAACACGGTGTCAGGCATTTTTCCATCCCCATCAGAGCCAAAATATCTAAAAACAGTGGCCTGAGACATACTCAGCTTCCCTGGTAGCCACATCAAATCACTGAAGTACATTCAACTCTTCTTCACAGGGTCACCTCTTAAATGATACCTCCCCCATCCTCTATATTTGCTTTGTTTTTCTGGGCTTACTGTCACTGCCTTAAATAGTTAAAATGTAAATGAAATTCACAGGGATATGGCACAACATTCCAGATTATAATGAAGCATTTGAATCTTATTTCTATTATTCAACTTAGTTACTTCTCTCATTTCCTGGTTACCTGAAAATGTGATCACCTTATTATGGCATTATGCATAATATCTGAAAATATGCTAAACATGTCAAGAACAATAACACAGCCTGCCAGATTCCCAGGCCTACTTCCATCACATGTGGAATGTGTGTGTGTGTGTGTGTGTGTGTGTGTGTGTGTGTGTGTGTGTGTGTGTGTGCGCGCGTGCGTTTTGTAAAACCCAAATTGCAGTCCAGTGCTTTCTTTTATCCTGTGGAATTAACATCATCAATCTGGGATACAGCATGATTGACAAGGAAAAAAACAACAGAATTAACCCATATCTACTAATGCAGCATGTAAACAGAAAATTAAAGCAATTTTAAAACAGAAGAAAAGGAAAAGAGGTTGAGACAGAAATCATACCACATTTATGCTACTTATTCCTGAGTGATGTTAGTGAAATGTATAAAAATATTAATTCAGGTCAATCACCTTAATTAAAGATACTACTACTTTTAAGAACAATGACTAAAGAAGTAATAGTTGAAAAATGGTCCTCAACACACTGATAGTTAATTAAAGTGAAAAAAGCCTCAGTCATTATTTTGAATTCTCCATCCTCAGACTTAGGATAATTTTTTCATGCATGTTGAATTTTACTCAGATTGTTCAATTTAATACAAGACATGTTAAAAAATCTTGGTTTTCAAAAACAATAAAATAAAAAGATATGAGAATTTTGATATCCAGCTTTGAAAAAGAGCTAAAGAACATTACAATAAAATGAAGAAGGCATCAAGAAAGAGTGTGAATGCAGATTGGGGAAACAGACACACTTTTTATCTCCAATGGAAAGAAACCTCATTTACTCTCCAATGTCTTTTTTTTTTTTTTTTTTTCATTCAAATCATATGGCTGTAGCTCTGTGAGAAAGACTTGAGCTACTGGCTCTAGTGAGAGGCATTCTAGTCTATGCTTCTAAGCTTCTTACATACCAGATCAGAAACTGGAAGTCCTGAAAATTCCATCAAAATTGTTGGAATATTTGTTCTACATATCCAGAGGAATCATCACATTAACTAAGAGGGTTAGTTTTCCAAGAGGAAGCTGCTTTTTTTTTTTTTTTTTTTTTAGGATTGAAAATTTAAATTTATTTATTTATTTTGGCTGCATTGGGTCTTCACTGCTGTGCGCGGGTTTTCTCTAGTTGCGGTGAGCGGGGCCTACTCTTTGTTGTGGTGCGTGAGCTTCTCGTTGCAGTGGCTTCTCTTTGCAGAGCACAGGCTCTAGGCGTGCGGGCTTCCTTAGTTGTGGTATATGGACTCAGTAGTTGTGGCTCACGGGCTCTAGAGCACAGGCTCAGTAGTTGTGGCGCATGGGCTTAGTTGCTCCGCGGCATGTGAGATCTTCCCGGACCAGGGCTCGAACCCATGTCCCCTGCATTGGCAGGCGGATTCTTAACCACTGCGCCACCAGGGAAGTCCAGGATTGAAATTTTAGATTCCATGTCTGAGGGAAATCCTAGGGAAAGGTTACTTGTGCCTCTCTTATAGCATTTATCACTTTCTATTCTATATGTTTATTTTATTTATTTTATTGTGGCAAAATATACACAACATAACAATTTACCATTTTAATCATTTTAAAATATATAGTTTAGTGACAATAAGTACTTTCATATTGTTGTGCAACCATCACCACTGTTCATCTCCAGAACTTTTCATCATCCCAAACTGAAACTCTGTACCCATTAAACTATAACTCTCCATTCTGCCCTTGCCCCCCCGACTCCTCCCCCCATCCTCGTCCCTAGCAACCCTTTTACTTTCTGTCTATGAACTTGACTACCTTAGGTACCTCATATAAATGGAACCATACAGTATTTGTCCTTCTGTGTTTGGTCTGTGTTTGGTTTATTTCACTTAGGATAATTTCTTCAACCTTCTTCCATGTTGTATTATATATCAGAATTTCCTTCCTTTTTAAGTCTGAATAATATTCCATTATATGTATATAGCACACTTTGTTTATCCATTCATCTGCCCATGGACATTTGGGTTGTTTCCACTTTTGTCTGTTATGAATAATGCTGTGAACATGGGTGTACAAATATCTGTTCAAATCTCTACTTTGAGTCCTTTTGGGTATATAACCAGAAGTGGAATTACTGGATCAAATGGTAATTGTGTGTTTGATTTTTTGAAGAACTGCCATACTGTTTTTCATTGTGGCTGCACCATTTTACATTATTACCAGCAACGTACAAGGGTTCCAACTTCTCCACGTCCTTGCCAAAGCTTCTTTTAAATAATAGCCGTCATAATGGATTTGAACTGGTATCACATTGTGGTTTTGAGCTGCATTTCCTTAGTGATTAGTGATGCTGAGCATCTTTTCGTGTGCTTTTTGGCCATTTGTGTATCGTCTTTGGAGAAACAGCTGTTCAAGTCCTTTGCCCATTTTTGAATTGGGTTGTTTGTTTTTTTGTTGTTGAGTTCTGGGTGTTCTCTATATATTCTGGATGTTATTCCGTTATCAGATATATAATCCAGAAATATTTTCTCCTGTGAGTTGCCTTTTTTTTTTTATTTTTTTTGAATATTCATTTATTTTTAATGACTTATTAGAACAAATACCTATAGATATCATTATATATATGATATATAAATTAATTATACAATATATCATGTATTAATTATTAAAACATACTCTGGTAAATATTATATATTCAATATGAAACAGGAGGAAAGGGGGCAGGGCACAACCTTTAAAAGAATTACATAGCCCGAGGACACAACATAAACTGATTAGAACAAAATAGGTCCAAGATGGCGGACGAGTCTACTTCCACTAGACCTTGAGCCTCAGTATACACTCATTGTAACACATCAGCAAGCTAAGCGACACACCCACAGGTGCCACGACAGTTCCAAGGATGACCATAAAGGTCAAAAAGTGGGCGGTGGCTCAATTCCTAGAAATCCCCACCCCTTCCCCAAAATAGCTGGAATACTCCTCCCACTCATCAGCGTATGAAATTACTCACCCCTATAAAACTAACAACCCCATACCCTGGTGCTGCCCTCGCCTTCTTTTTTTTTTTTATTTTTTTTTATAGGTATACCTGGATTTAATTCTCACTTCTACCGCTTGGTAGCTGGATAGCCTTAGGCAAGTTTCATACCTCCCTGAAATTCACTTAATTCAGTCTGTAAAATGGCATAATAACTTATTATAGCATCCTTTTAGGAATTTTAAATCAGTTCTTGAAATAAAAGTACACAATATATAGACAAGTATGGATTCCTCAATAGATGTTTGACCTTTCATTTCTCCAGTATCCCACCCGCATCAAATAAAGAAAAATACTTTTTAAAATTTACGAATATTTCATTGTTGTAAAGTTAAAGCCATAAAAATAATCAAATGGCCTACTATCATACCGTTAGAAGAAAAAAAAAAGGTGTTCATGAGAGTTCCATATTAGAATACAAGTTTTCCTTAGGCACCTGTTTATGTATGCTATTCTGCTCTTTACAATAAATAATTAAATTTAAAAGACTTAATTCCTCACTTTTAAGACCTTATTAGTTTACAAATTACATATTGACCTATGCTAAATTTTATACCGACCCATGCTAATGAATTCAGTACCGAAAACAAAAAACACTGCACTCAAGCAAACTACATATATATATATATATATATATATATATATATATATATATAACTTATATGAGAATTGCTACTCCAGCTTTCTTTTGGTTTCCATTTGCATGAAATACCTTTTTCCATCCCCTTACTTTCAGTCTGTATGTGTCTCTAGGTCTGAAGTGGGTCTCTTGTAGACAGCAAATATATGGGTCTTGTTTTTGTATCCATTCAGCCAATCTGTGTCTTTTGGTGGGAGCATTTAGTCCATTTACATTTAAGGTAATTTTCGATATGTGTGTTCCCATTCCCATTTTCTTAATTGTTTGGGGTTTGTTATTGTAGGTCTTTTCCTTCTTTTGTGTTTCTTGCCTAGAGAAGTTCCTTTAGCAGTTGTTGTAGAGCTGGTTTGGTGGTGCTGAACTCTCTCAGCTTTTGCTTGTCTGTAAAGGTTTTAATTTCTCCATCAAATCTGAATGAGATCCTTGCTGGGTAGAGTAATCTTGGTTGCAGGTTTTTCTCCTTCAACACTTTCAATATGTCCTGCCACTCCCTTCTGGCTTGCAGAGTTTCTGCTGAAAGATCAGCTGTTAACCTTATGGGGATTCCCTTGTGTGTTATTTGTTGTTTTTCCCTTGCTGCTTTTAATATGTTTTCTTTGTATTTAATTTTTGACAGTTTGATTAATATGTGTCTTGGCGTATTTCTCCTTGGATTTATCCTGTATGGGACTCTCTGTGCTTCCTGGACTTAACTATTTCCTTTCCCATATTAGGGAAGTTTTCAACTATAATCTCTTCAAATATTTTCTCAGTCCCTTTCTTTTTCTCTTCTTCTTCTGGAACCCCTATAATTCGAATGTTGGTGCGTTTAATGTTGTCCCAGAGGTCTCTGAGACTGTCCTCAGTTCTTTTCATTCTTTTTTCTTTATTCTGCTCTGCAGTAGTTATTTCCACTATTTTATCTTCCAGGTCACTTATCCGTTCTTCTGCCTCAGTTATTCTGCTATTGATCCCATCTAGAGTACTTTTAATTTCATTTATTGTGTTGTTCATCGTTGCCTGTTTCATCTTTAGTTCTTCTAGGTCCTTGTTAACTGATTCTTGCATTTTGTCCATTCTATTGTCCATTCTATCTCCAAGATTTCGGATCAACCTTACTATCATTATTCTGAATTCTTTTTCCGGTAGACTGCCTATTTCCTCTTCATTTGTTAGGTCTGGTGGGTTTTTATCTTGCTCCTTCATCTGCTGTGTGTTTTTCTGTCTTTTCATTTTGCTTATCGTACTGTGTTTGTGGTCTCCTTTTTTGCAGGCTGAAGGTTCGTAGTTCCTGTTGTTTTTTGTGTCTGTCCCCAGTGGCTAAGGTTGGTTCAGTGGGTTGTGTCGGCTTCCTGGTGGAGGGTACTAGTGCCTGTGTTCTGGTGGATGAGGCTGGATCTTGTCTTTCTGGTGGGCAGGTCCACGTCTGGTGGTGTGTTTTGGGGTGTCTGTAGACTTATTATGATTTTGGGCAGCCTCTCTGCTAATGGGTGGGGTTGTGTTCCTGTCTTGCTAGTTGTTTGGCATAGGATGTCCAGCACTGTAGCTTGCTGGTCGTTGAGTGAAGCTGGGTGCTGGCGTTGAGATGGAGATCTCTCGGAGATTTTTGCTGTTTGATATTATGTGCAGCTGGGAGGCCTCTTGTGGACCAGTGTCCTGAAGTTGGCTCTCCCACCTCAGAGGCACAGCACTGACTCCTGGCTGCAGCACCAAGAGCCTTTCATCCACAGGGCTCCTTAATTTGGGATGCTTCGTTGACTATTCAGGTATTCCACAGATGCAGGGTATATCAAGTTGATTGTGGAGCTTTAATCCGCTGCTTCTGAGGCTGCTGGGAGAGATTTCCCTTTCTCTTCTTTGTTCTCACAGCTCCCAGGGGCTCAGCTTTGGATTTGGCCCCGCCTGTGCGTGTAGGTCGCCGGAGGGCGTCTGTTCTTTGCTCAGACAGGACGGGGTTAAAGGAGCCGCTGATTCGGAGGCTCTGGCTCACTCAGGCCGGGGGGTAGGGAGGGTCACGGAGTGTGGGGCGGGCCTGCAGCGGCAGAGGCCGGCGTGACGTTGCAGCCTGAGGCGCGCCGTGTGATCTCCCGGGCGAGTTGTCCCTGGATCCCGGGACCCTGGCAGTGGCGGGCTGCACAGGCTCCCCGGAAGGGCGTGTGGCTAGTGACCTGTGTTCGCACACAGGCCTCCTGGTGGCGGCAGCAGCGGCCTTAGCATCTCATGTCTGTCTCTGGGCTCCGCACTTTTAGCCGCGGCTCGCGCCCGTCCCTGGAGCTCTCTCAAACAGCGTTCTTAATCCCCTCTCCTCGTGCACCAGGAAACAAAGAGGGACGTAAAAGTCTCTTGCCTCTTCGGCAGGTCCAGACTTTTCCCCCGGACTCTCTCCCGGCTAGCCGCGGTGCACTAACGCCCTGCAGGCTGTGTTCACGCCGCCAACCTCAGTCCTCTCCCGGCGCTCCGACAAAAGCCGGAGCCTCAGCTCCCAGTCCCGCCCGCCCCGGCGGGCGAGCAGAAAAGCCTCTCGGCTGGTGAGTTCCGGTCGGCCCGATGCTCTGCGCTGGAATCTGTCCGCTTTGCCCTCCGCACCCCTGTTGCTGTGCTCTCCTCCGCGGCTCCCAAGCTCCCCCACTCCGCCTCCCGAAGTCTCCACCCGCGAAGGGGCTTCCTAGTGTGTGGACACTTTTCCTCCTTCACAGCTCTCTCCCGCTGGTGCAGGACCCGTCCCTATCCTTTTGTCTCTGTTTAGTTTTTTCTTTTGCCCTAACCAGGTACGTGGGGGGTTCCTTGCCTTTTGGGAGGTCTGAGGTCTCCTGCCAGCGTTCAGTAGGTGCTCCGTAGGAGTTGTTCCACGCGTAGATGTATTTCTGGTGTATCTGTGGGGAGGAAGGTGATCTCCGCGTCTTACTCTTCCGCCATCTTCCCGGAAGTCCTCAAAAGCATTTGTTTCTAATCTTAAGCTGACTGCCAGCGAGTTGCCTTTTTATTTTAATAATAGTGTCTGTTTTAGTCCATTTGGGCTACTATAACAAAATTACCATAAACCAGGTAGTTTATAAACAACCGAAATTTATTTTTCACCATTCTGGAGGCTGGGAAGTCCAAGATCAAGGTGCCAGCAGGGAAGCTGCTTTTTTATTCCCAAAGAAAACAGATGCATCTGCTCTACTCCTGCCTTAGCCAGACACTCACATCTGAAAAAATGACTGGACAAGACAGTCTCACGTGTTTTTCTTGATTAAATGAGCCTGGAACTACCACATAGAGAGAACTCCCTAAGCATAAAGTCAACCCAAAGTAAAGTAGGTCTAAGTTAGGAAGGAACAGAGCTTCCCGGACAGATTATTTGAGCACCTGGGCTCATCCAGTTCTGAAGACAAGAACAAATCTATATTTTTCAGTTCCGTAAGGCAGTAAACTTCAACTCACCCCATCTTTCCACTTATTCTATTCTGAGTTGGGTTTCTCTCACTAGCAACCGTAAGAATTCTGACCAACAAAACCCTCCTTCTTTTCACTCAACAGAAGTACTCTGACTTCATTCACCACTTCAGAGGATATAATAGTAGTGTTTTAGATGCACAGTAACTTGAGTAATTTTTAGACTGGTGGTTAGGTGTAATATTTAGTCTCTTCTTTACCATGGTTTAAATAACAGAGAATTTTCCATATGTTCCCATGGATGTGCCCTGATCCTTTTCCCAGTAAGCAAATGTTGACAGCTGTAGCTCCACCTAAATGCCTTTAAAACCTCAAAACATAACAAAACACAGTAACAACAAAACACATTTGACCTGTTTTGTAAGGCTTATTAACCTCCTCTTAATTATACAAGTTTCTATCTCGTACATAAAATTTCCCCTTTCTCTTTTTTTAACCATAAACTCTATGTTTTCTATATATTCTCTCAACAAGTGTTTATGAATATCAACTGTGTACCAGGGATTATACTGTATGTTGACTGAAAATAAAAACAAATATGGTAATTATTAAAAAAAGTATATCTGACATTTGTTTAAGATCACTACAGAAAAGCCAGGAATAGAATCCAGCTTCCTGACTCCTCTCACAATGCTCCTTTTTAAATAAAAACTTGTTTCTTCTATACAGTAACATTGATATTTTTTCACTTGGGTAGACAGAGAAAAATCTGCATTCTTTTGCCTAGAAGTAACAAAAATTGCCCAAACATCAGTCTACTCAAAGGGAGGGGTAGGGAATGCTTTCCAGTGTGTACAATTTATCAAGAAGATACAAAAATACCACTCTCATTTACTAGAGCTTAGTCATGAAAGCACATTTACCTCATCAAATAAAACATTTAAAAATTAAGCTTCTGTTTAGAATATCCAGTTTTAGAACTTCTGTGGTGGTGCAGTGTTTAAGAATCCGCCTGCCAATGCAGGGGACATGGGTTCCAGCCCTGGTCTGGGAAGATCCCACATGCCGCAGAGCAACTAACCCTGTGTGCCACAACTACTGAACCTGTGCTCTAGGGCCCACGAGCCATAATTACTGAGGCTGTGTACCACAACTACTGAAGCCCACGTGCCTAGAGCCCATGTTCCGCAATGAGAAGCCACCGCAATGAGAATCACACACACCGCAAGGAACAGTAGCCCCCACTCGCCGCAACTAGAGAAAGCCTGCGCACAGCAACAAAGACCCAACACAGCCATAAATAAATGAATAAATTTGTAAAAAAATAAATAAATAAAATATCCATTTTTACTAATTGAAGAGTATTGCCAACAACATTTTGACAATAATGCAAGTTTTAACTGACTTTTAGGATAAGTGCTGAAATGGCTTATTTTTTGTCAGTGACACCCAGATATATATTTGAGAAAGACATGGGCTACATATGGAGACACTTTGGACCTTGCCTCAGCTCTGCACCTGACCTCCTCTGTGACCTTTGGCAAATTCTCAACTCCTGGGCCTGAAAATTCAACTAGTATAAACGTCTCATTTTTAAATGTGCAAGGGATAAAACTTCACATTTTGTTAAAATTGAGAAGGCTGCTTACTTTGAACTCGATTCCAAAGAGTCAAATAGGGATTCACATTAATAGCTGTTATCATTATCTATGTAAGCCTGAGAGTCACTAATTCACTTATTCATTCATGCATTCGTTCATTCATTTGTTCATTTTTACTTTCTTCATTCAGTCAGTCCACTCCTGCATTTCACTCCTTGGTGGATAAAAAGCCAACATCTTCTCTAAAGGGGCAGATAATAAGTATCATTATCTCATTACAAAGAGGCAGATGGATAAATATCTTAGTCTCTGCAGGCTACATAGTCTCTGTCACAGTGATTCAACTGTACCATTGTAACAGGAAAGTAGCCATAGACAGAACATAAACAAACAGCTGTGCTTGTAGTACAGTAACTTAATTTATAAAAAACAGGTGAGGAGCAAGATTTTGCCCAAGAGCTATAAGACTATCCCTTACTTTAAACAAAAAAGAGGCACAATTTGAATGGGGCAACTGGCACCATGGTAATATTTTTACATGATTATTCTGTTTACTCCTCACACACACAAAAAATCCATTCATTCAATGTGCAGAATATGGCAGAAAACAAGACACAGATTCCACATTTTCACAGATTTTAAATTTTGTATAGGAAGAAATTCAGTGCATCAATATTAAAGAATTAAATTATATGAAGAAAAAGCAGAGTAAAGGCATAGAAAGTGACAGAGTACTCTTTTATATGGATTAATCTAGAAGTTCTCTCGGATAACATTTGGGCAGAGACCTGAATGAAGTGAGGACAAGCTTCTTATAGATATCTGGGGAGGGCTGTTTCAGGAAGAAGAAAGAGAAAGGGAGAAAATTTAAAGACCTGGGCTGGGAGTATACTTGTCCCATTAAAGGAACAATCAGGTATTTCATGTGAGAGGAGTGACGTCAGCAAGATGACCAGAGAAGTCCCCTGCTCACCTGCTCGTATCGCCCCTTAACAATGATAATTTGGCATCAGTGCAAAGACAAAAGTGTACTGTGGGAGCTTTAGGATACAAGTAGGAGTTTGTGAAACTTCGGTGCAGCCCAAGACGAAGGAGAGACACTTAGAGAAGCTACTGGAGAAGGCAGGCTCCCACCCACTTGACTTGCCGACCATGGACCCAGGTACTGACCCAGAAACAGTTCTGTACTGTTTGGCCCTGTTTGGCCTTGGTCCTGTCACCAGCAACATATACCAAGCAACCTGGGAGGAGTCAAGCCCATCTCAGCTGTGGACTTGAAGTGGCTTGTGAATTGGGTCCAGCCCCCTCAGGTCCTGCAACTCCTGAAGGTCAGTCCCCCAAACTCAGTCCAACTGTAGATTCTGAAAGGACCCTTTAGCTAATTACCTGCTTTTTGCCTATTACTCTTTGGGGAATATGATATCTGAGCAAACAGGGAGAGATATGGTACAGAAGGAGCACAGTAGGAAGATACCAAAGGAAGTGCTTATAGATATCAAACACACACACACAACGCCATCAACTGCTCCAACACCTTCCTTGAGCTTACAGTCCAGTTTGAGGACATTCCTGTTTTAGGATATCATGGATTTGAGGAGTCTGCCACCTATCTCCCTCCCTAATCTAGCCAGTTCACACCTTCCCAGTTTAGCCCAGTGTCCTCTAGAATACTTTTTGCAGCAGGTATTAGGATGGGATAGAGCGAAAAGTCAGAGCCAATAGTTGGTTGAGTCCAGAAGCCAGAACCAAACTCAGCACCAACCTCAGCACAACAGGACATCAGCTGGCTCACAGGACAGACTGGTTTCTAGGTCCCCTTTGATTATAACATGGGCAAACATTAATTTGACTAACAGTAAGAGTCTAGTGTATGAACAGCTTATGCTGATAATAGTTATGTCAGTGGTTTTCAAAGTACATTTTTAGAAATATCTTATTTTTTTATTTTGTAATAACTTTAGGTTTTTTAAGTTTTTTATTGGAGTATAGTGGATTTACAACGTAGTATTAGCTTCAGGTGTACAGCAAAGTGAATCAGTTATACATATACATATATCCACTTTTTTTTTTTTAAGATTCTTTTCCCATATAGGCCATCACAGAATACTGAGTAGAGTTCCCTCTGCTATACAGCAGGGTCTTATTAGTTATCTATTTCTTTTTATATAGTAGTGTGTATATATCAGTCCCAATCTCCCAATTTATCTCTCCCCCACCCTTATTCCCTGGTAACCATAAGTTTGTTTTCTACATTGGTGACTCTACTTCCGTTTTATAAAAAGTTCATTTGTACCCTTTTTTTTAGATTCCACATATAAGTGATATGGTATTTGTCTTTCTGTGTCTTACTTCGCTCAGTATGACAATCTCTAGATCCATTCATGTTGCTGCAAACGGCATTATTTTGTTCTTTATTATGGCTGACTATATATGTACCATTGTATATATGTACCACATCTTCTTTATCCATTATCCAACATTTATGTTGCTTCCATGTCCTGGCTATTTTAAATAGTGCTGCAGTGAACATTGGGGTGCATGTATCTTTTTGAATTATGGTCTTCTCTGGGTATATGCCCAGGAGTGGGATTGCTGGGTCATATGGTAGCTTTTGCACAGCAAAGGAAACCATAAACAAAACAAAAAGACAACCCTCAGAATGGGAGAAAATATTTGGAAACAAAGCAAATGACAAGGGATTAACCTCCAAAATGTACAAATAGCTCATGCAGCTCAATATCAAAATAATAATAACCGAATCAAAAAATGGGCAAAGATCTAAATAGACATTTCTCCAAGGAAGACATACAGATGGTCAAAAAGCACATGAAAAGGTGCTCAACATCATTAATTATTAAAGAAATGCAAATCAAAACTACAGTGAGGTATCACCTCACACCGGCCAGAATGGCCACCATCAGCAAATCTACAAACGATAAATGCTGGAGAGGGTGTGGAGAAAAGGGAACCTTCCTACACTGTTGGTGGGCATGTAAATTGGTACAGCCATTATGGAGAACAGTACAGCAGTTGGTTAAAAAACTAAAAATGTGTCTTATTTTTTATCAAAAATTTATCAACTATTATCAAATGAAGAACAAGTCTTACATCAAAGCTATAGCAGATACACCTGGCTTTGAGTGGTGGAACTCTGAGGTGTGTTTCATACTATCTTGCAGAGTTTCCCCAGCTGGACTGAGCCCCATTTATCCACAGTGGTAATCTGCCTGTTAACACACACTTTACTGGTTTTCTTCATTTCCCTAACTTCTCTATTTCCCTGTGGATGCTTCCTGGGAACACCTTGCAAATAAACTATTTAAATTTACATCTTTGTCCCACAATCTGATTCTGGAGTATTCCAACCTAAGACAAAGCTAATATATAACTCTGATGTGCCTTTAGTATCTTGCTAAAGGGGCCCCACCTTTATTCCTTACAGTATATCCTTAGATTCTTTGACCCACACAGTTAGGTAAGGAGTTTGGATGCTAAATTATATAGACTGGAGTTTTAGCCAAAGTTCTTTCATGTATTAGTTGCATGACTTTGGCAAAGTCAATTAACATCTCCTAAGCTTCAGAGTCTTCACCTATCTGTACACTAACATTAATCTTTCCATCTTGCTTATTCTCATTCTTACTCAAAAAATACCAGGTGATTTAAATCCTACAGCTTTTCCAGTCATGCCTTTCTTATTAAAATATTAACTACATACCAATCTATCTTGGCACAGGTTTACACAGCATAGGCCTTTAATTTATTTTATACTTTCCCTACCGTTCTGGGTAGAAAATTACATCAAAAATCAGTACACAGACATGCATATTAATTTCATCATCAAAATTCAGACAGGGAAACATGTCTACATTTTATTGGGTTAATATTGGATATTTTCTTCTGCTATAATCATTGGACCTTCTTCTGGAATAATGATAACTAATGATAAACATTTCTAACATTGTGTTACATTCTTTTGAGCACTTACATTAAATTCCATACAATCACAAAATTCCTACAAGGCAGGTATTGTTTTCCTTATTAGTTGTGAAAACTGAGGCTCAGCACAATAAGATTTACTTAGTTCACAGCTAAAAAATGTTGAAGCCAATATTTGGCACTAAAGCAAGACGTGTTTGAAACAAGCTTATGTGTATTTCATTAAACATGATACATTATGCTTAAGCTCAAATCATCTTTCTCACTTTGTACTTTTACCTAATACTAATTATTGACCCACAAATCAACCAAGAACAAATGGTATACAGTAAGTAGTCAATAACTGGTAGCTTCCACTATTACTATTACTATGATAATTATTATTTAAAAAGTATATTTTGGGAATTCATAATACTTATTTCTGATTTATTTCTACTTATATTTGAGAAAAGAATCATACATAGCTAACCTCAGGAATCCAGTAAACATATATGTGTCTGATACCAAAATACACAAGACTTGTACTTGGAATCTATGTCTAATCAAACTTTGATTTTTCTATTAAAAGAGCTCCATTCTTCTATATTATACTGGTACAGCCAACATAACCAAAAGTGCAGCAACCTAAGAGTGGTTAAGCTGTAGTTCAGCCTCATCACTACATTCCTTTCCAGAATTCCTTGCTTGTGGTTTATTGGGTTTTTTTGTTTTTGTTTTTGTTTTTACTTTATAGCTTCCAAGGCTGACTTTTAGGGAATTCCAGAAGTTCTGAAAATTATTTAATATCCTTTGATAATACACTTTTCCCTTAAAGCAGAGAAGGGTCTACTTTTTGTAACCAAAATTATTCAGTATCCAACAATAGTAATTAATACATGGCAAAGCCTCAATAGATTAATCACTGAAAATATAACGTAGGAACCTCTGGGTTTCACAGTAGTTGATGCAAATGCCCGGAAAATTCTGGGTTACTTCTGCCTTCCTCAAACAAATCAAAACTTAAATATTTCCAAACTATCTTATGTGGTTTTCCGTATTTCTGTTTTCTAACTTCTCCTAGCTAGGAAAGAAATGGAGTTCTAAACTTAAATGTATTTAGTTCAGTGACTCAAATCTTTCAAACCATTAATATGACGTACACACAATCAACAACAACAAAAAGGGAATCTACATTTATCTTTTAACAAGCCTTTGCTGTTCTCCCTCAAAGGGTAGAATACATAATCAAATTAGGTTTACTTTTTCTTCATATACTTTTCCTATGTTTATGTTGAGAACATAAATGTTTTCTCCACTTTAATAATAATGACTTTCTCCAAATTTAGCCTCTACATTTTAAACTTGACCAGCCATCTACTGAATTAGGGTTAAACACACATACATGCATGCACAAATATTTATTTTTTAATTTCTATAAAACCTTTCAAATTCACTACTAAATAGTAAACTGTTGAGTTGATACTGGAAAATGTTCCACTAAGGAGCACAAGTTCCTTGCATAATCAAATTGGACAGAACACATATTTTTTGCTATATATTGAAACATTATTTGTTACATATCACTATGTGATGGATTGTATTGACAAAAATATGCATAATTTAGGTGGTATAAAAACAAGAAATCCAAAAGTTTATCATCTGAATTACAATTTATCCTACAACAGAAAAATTCCTTTTGAATGCAGATGAGGAGCAAAATATATTAGGTATAATATACTTAAATAAAAATGCATTCTTCTCAACCAAGGTTTCTCAAAGATACCAATTTGAGATTTTATAGAGAGGAGAAAAGTGTTGCAATACAGATGCATGTTTATCATATTAAACTGCATTTGAAATTGGAACATTGGACTTTGGGAAGTATCTTAATTTTAATCTTTTCACTTTGTTTTGTTCTTTCTCATGAAATATTCAATTTCCAGTGGCAGCTCCAGGGTACATTTGAAACTTTTAAGACATGGCAAGAAAACTCAAAGAAAAGGGCTTTCAATTCTTACCACAATTTTGTAAGCACAAACCAACTTTTAAATACCTTAAAAAAGAAGGAGCTGGAACATTCAAAAGCTCAGCTTGTGTATTTGCTCAACTTCAACCCTCACGAAGAATATTAAACAGTAAGCAAATAAACCATATAGAGGAAGCATAAACTGGAAAATATTATAGTATTTTATGGTGTAGAGAATTCTAGTTTTTAAAATATGACAAAGAGAACTTTTTAAAATGGTAGTACAGCTCCTATCAGGATTAGAGTTATTTTACATTTTCTTAATATTCAAGAAGAGTTGCCACTTTTGGTGCATCTTCATCACACTGAATGACTTCATAATTGTCCACATCCCAGGTTTGCCAGGAAAATAATGGAGGTATTATATACGTTCAGCTCTGGAGCTGAACAAACTGTTATGGCTCTTTCTTTTTCCTTCATCTTTTGTCAGAATGTGTTCTGTGTTATAAGAGGGCAGGAGAGTCAGCTTACTGCAGAGCACTGTTATCTTCCTAAAACCATCTTGGTCAGGATATGCTGCATATTGAAAATACACCAAGGACACTTCCCATGGGAAAGTGACATTTAGTCCCTTGCTAGCATTAGGAGCAAAGGCTGTCACTGATGCAGGATTCACCAGAGTACAAGTCTATTTCTTCTCAAAAGACTCTGCACTAATATACATGAAATGCATCTTGACACTCTCTGAGAAATACTCTCTTTAAAGTAGTCAGAAGGTGGCCTATCAGGTGGTTTTTCCTGATTTTCACTTACTGTTAAGAAGACAATCAGAAAATCACCCTTAGAGGTTCTTCTGCTTGGGAGTCCATTCTTGTGAACAGAAAGAATCTCAGTTGTGTGTCACTTTATAGTCCTAATAGAAACTTGATAAATTTAAAAAGAGATTGTTTTAATTATTCCTGTGAGTCTAGTATTGTTCTAGGAGCTATTCATGACACAAAGGAGGTATAGGACAACATCTTATCTTTCCTGAGAATGGTTTATAATCTAGGCTTACCTGACAATAGCTGTGAAATTTATTATCTTAGTTCTCAATATGAAATTATTTATTGGTAATATTGTGTGAACTATAATGGCCATATTGCATAATGGTAAAGTCAATGACATAGCCTTAAAAGTACTCTATCTTTTTTGATTTGATACATATAAAAAATTTTCATAAGGAAATGAAAATTAGGTTTTATTGCTATACACTTAATAAAATACCTTTTCATGGGGGGAAAAAGTATAATTACTTGCAATTGAGACTATCTTTGAAACTACAGAATGTGATTTTGCAGGGATGATTCAGAAATCAAAATGGGCCAGACAAATCTTGCATGTCTTGAGATTAGTATTTGGTCAGGAAATGAGATGAAGAAAAGTTCGGGAGAAGAAAGGACTGGAGAAATGAGGGGACAGTGAAAAGAAGAGGAGCAGGGTAGAGAAAGGGTTTTGTTGGAGGAAAAACAGAAAATACGTTTGGCCATGAAAGGCAGTCATAGCCAGTGTAAGGACTGACTGGAATATGATGACAGATAGTAGACACTCTGATATGTCACCCAGATCCCTCCTCACTAAAGGACCTGTTAATCCCACTGCTGGTGTCTGTCAGCAGGCAACTTTCAGCTCTCAGCCCTTTCAGCAATTACCTCTGCTGCAGAAAGCCACCTTGATCAAAGTCACACATACCATAACAGATCAACGAGGGAACATAAATCTGAACATCTGAACATCTTGCCTCAATTTGGGACAATTCTGAAGGGTCATTCTAGTTCTGAACTTGCCTAGAAGTTGGGCACATGTGCTATTACAAAGGCATCACATTTTGACCTCTCTCTATGTCCACTCCTGCTCTCTCCTCCCTTCTGCAGGTATTGATCCCAAGTTTTCCTTAATATAAACTTCCTGCAAACTAAATTCCATCTTAGAGCTAGCTTTCCTGGGAACACAACTTGCGACTCCATGGGGACTGGAAGAAAGGATATTTGGCAAAGCTGTTGATGAACAAACTTTGCTTACTTAGCTGCAAGGAAGGGAATGCAGTAGGATCTGAAGTGGAAAGCTGTTTATTCTTTTAAATTATGTTAAACTTTGGGAGAAAAGAAAGATTGATCATTAGCTTTCCCCTCCCCTCTAATTGTCCAGCTAATTCCCCAGATAAGGTAGTATGTTTTCTGAAAATTAATGAGTCAACCTATATTACCCTTATTTTAAAATCACTGAAGAGTTGAGATTGTGCTTGTGGCTACGAGACCTTAGAAAAGTCATAGCTTTTTTCATATTTGATTATGTCATGCTTTTACTGTTAACTGTGCCATAGTTAATTCTGGGTTTTAGAAAATGGCTCTGATTCTAAGTACATATTCATGTCCTTGTTCCTATGTCTCGAGGTAGTGTGGGATTAAAAAACATAATAATAAAAAAATTTAAAAATCATAGCCCTTGAAATAAAGGAAAGTTGGGTTCAAAAGTAGAGTCTCCCACTGACTAGCTATGTGATATTTACCAAATTTCTGTCATTATCATGTTTTAATCTTCCCTCATAAGGTTACAAAGTTTAGTTAAATACTATATAAGTCAAAGATAACTCCATAGACAAGGATGAAAAACACTTTTTCATCTTATTTGAAAATTTGATCCACTGGTAATAGGGAGTGCTTTATTGAGATGTATTCTGAATCTACACTGAGTTTGTTTATTTATTTATTTATTATTAATTATTTTTTTAAACACTCTCAAAGTACCAGTGGTACATTGTAGCTGACTTGTACAGGCAGACCTCACTGATAACAGGGTAGGTTCCAGACTACCACAATAAAGCAAATACTGCAATAAAGGGAGTCACTTTTTTTCCAAGTTTCCCACACATATAAAATTATGTTTACACTATAGTGTAGTCTTTTAACTGTGCAATAGCATTATGTCAAAAAAACAATGTACGTACCTTAATTTAAAAATATTTTATTGTTAAAAAACGCTAACCATCACCTGAGCTTTCAGCAAGTCACAGTAGTAACACCAAAGATCACTGATCTCAGATCACCATAATAAATATAATAATAATGAAAATGTTTGAAATATTGCAAAAATTACTAAAATGTGACAGCGACACAAAGTGAGCAAATACTGTTGTGCTGATAAACTTGCTTGATGCAGGGTTGCCACAAAACTTCAATTTGTGAAAAGCACAATAATGTGAAGTGCGATAAAATGAGGTGTGCCTGTATAGACTTGCAAGACCCAACCGTTATATAATTAGAAATTCTGTGAACCGGTGGTTAAACATAAATATTAATTTAAAAATAAATAATATAAATGCACAATTGTATTATAAACAAAGGTAAGCATATCCTTGGATTGGAAGAAGACTGTGAAAATGACTATACTACCCAAAGCAATCTACACATTCAATGCAACCCCTATCAAACTACCAATGGCATTTTTCACAGAACTAGAACAAAAAATTTCACAATTTGTATGGAAACAAAAAAGACCCCAAATAGTCAAAGCAATTTTGAGAAAGAAAAACAGAGCTGGAGGAATCAGCCTCCCTAACTTCAAACTATACTACAAAGCTACAGTAATCAAGACAGTATGGTAGTGGCACAAAAATAGAAATCTGGATCAATGGAACAGGATAGAAAGCCCAGAGATAAACCCATGCACCTATGGTCACCTTATCTTTGATAAAGGAGGTAAGAATATACAATGGAGAAAAGACAGCCTCTTCAATAAGTCATGTTGGGAAAACTGGACAGCTACATGTAAAAGAATGAAATTAGAACACTCCCTAACACCATACACAAAATAAACTCAAAATGGATTCAAGACCTAAATGTAAGGTCAGACACTATCAAACTCTTAGAGGAAAACATAGGCAGAACACTCTATGACATAAATCACAGCAAGATCCTTTTTGACCCACCTCCTAGAGGAATGGAAATAAAAACAAAAATAAACAAATGGGACCTAATAAAACTTAAAAGCTTTTGCAAAGCAAAGGAAACCATAAACAAGATGAAAAGACAACCCTCAGAATGGGAGAAAATATTTGCAAATGAAGCAACTGACAAAGGATTAATCTCCAAAATTTACAAGCAGCTCATGCAGCTCAATATCAAAAAACAAACAACCCAATCCAAAAATGGGCAGAAGACCTAAATAGACATTTCTCCAAAGAAGACATACAGATGGCCAAGAAGCACATGAAAAGCTGTACAACATCACCAATTATTAGAGAAATGCAAATCAAAACTACAATGAGGTATCACCTCACACCAGTTAGAATGGGCATCATCAGAAAATCTACAAACAATAAATGCTGGAGAGGGTGTGGAGAAAAGGGAACCTTCTTGCACTGTGGGTGTGATGTAAATTGATACAGCCACTTTGGAGAACAGTATGGAGGTTCCTTAAAAAACTAAAAACAGAACTACCGTATGACCCAGCAATCCCACTACTGGGCATATACCCTGAGAAAACCATAATTCAAAAAGAATCATGTACCACAATGTTCACTGAAGCTCTGTTTACAATAGCCAGGACATGAAAGCAACCTAAGTGTCCATCAACAGATGAATGGATAAAGAAGATGTGGCACATATATACAATGGAATATTACTCAGCCATAAAAAGAAATGAAATGGAGTTATTTGTAGTGAGGTGGTTGGACCCACAGTCTGTCATACAGAGTGAAGTAAGTCAGAAAGAGAAAAACAAATACTGTATGCTAATGCATATACATGGAATCTTAAAAAAAAAAAAAAAAAGGTTCTGATGAACCTAGGGGCAGGACAGGAATAAAGATGCAGACGTAGAGAATGGGCTTCAGGACACGGGTAGAGGGAAGGGTAAGCTGGGACTAAGTGAGAGAGTCGCATGGACATATATACACAACCAAATGTAAAATAGATAGCTAGTGGGAAGCAGCCGCATAGCACAGGGAGATCAGCTCAGTGCTTTGTGACCACCTAGAGGGGTGGGACAGGGAGGGTGGGAGGGAGATGCAAGAGGGAGGAGATGTGGGGATATATGTATATGTATAGCTGATTCACTTTGTTATAAAGCAGAAACTAACACAACATTGTAAAGCAATTACACTGCAATAAAGATGTTAAAAAAACCCACAAAAAACAAAGGTAAGGAAATAGAAAAATTTACTGCCTCCTAATTATTTTTACTACATTTTAATAATATCTATGCACTTGAGGTTATTTACATCTCCTTTATTTATATAGTGAAAATCTGTGTTCCAAATGCTACTGTGCAATTCTTTCCAATACATTTAGTGATGCCACATTGGAGCTTGAAATTGACCACAGTGGTATTATTTACACCCAACAAACACTACAAATCAAGGCCCTCTCCACCTTACTCCGCAGAGCCAGTTGTTAAACATTTACTAGCGCACCACTGTAAAATGTTTATTGTGTGACAGACATGGTTGTAAGTGCTCAACTCATATTAAACGCTTTAATTAGATCATCTACAAGTCTATGGAGTAGCCGTTATTATGTCAATGTACAGATGAGTAACCTAAGGCAAGTTGTTTGATCTCTCAATGCCCGTGGCCCACACTTTGAAAGTGGTGGAGCCAGGACCTGAATCTGGGCAAACTTTGCCTCACAGACGGCTCCCAAACACTTCACTCTGCTTTACACATTGTGATTGATGATCATCTCTGCCAAGGAAAAAAAACTGAAGAGTAGCCAGAGCCATCTTACTGTACATCCTAGTCTATGTGAGTGGCATTCCCCAGGATTACACAGAGCACAGTCTGACCTGCTACATGTGACGTCTGTGCTCCAGTGTCCTTAACTGGAAAATGTGGACAGCAATAATCTCTACTTCTGTCTAATCAAGGTTGAAATGAGATAATATATGTAAAGCATTTAGCACAGCGTCTGATACTTAGCAAGCCTCTTAGTCTCAGTTGTTTTCTTACTACTTTGTTCTATGTCCTATGTAGATTATCATTTTATATAACTATAGCAATTTTATAGAAGCAAAGGTTTTCTTGCAAATTAAAAAAACAAGTTAGAGCAAGAATGAATATGCTAAAGAAAGATAACACAGTAGATAATAAAGTAAAGGAAGGTTAGAAAAGAGAATGATAGGGAAATAAAAGGTATAGAGGACATGAAAGAGAAAATATATGACAGAAAGTAGAGACTACAAATGTAGAAAAGAGAAAAATGAAGAAGGAACATAGACTGTTTCAATAAGTTCCTGAATAATCTTAATGCTGATAATGTTATTATTAACAAATTTCAAGATTACTTATAAACAGGGAAAATAATTCAGCCTTCCTTTAATACACACTATAATAACCCTTTCCAGATACTGTTGTCATGTACTTAGAAGTGTTTGCCAAGATAGACGAGATTTTTGGAAGGAGGAATTTTATTTTATGCCTCTTCAAATTTCTATCATTTAGCAGCTTCTGTAACACAGACAGAACTCAATAAAAGTTGAAGTTAAATATCAAAGTTTGACACATTTAAACAAATATGCCACGTCTTGTGAATTTTGCATAACAGGGATACATTTTTAACAATCACAGATTCTCATTATCCCTCAAATCCATTTTATGATGATTTAGGAGTAGGTGACTGTTCTACAAAATGGTATGCTGAAAAAGAATCTACGTTTTATGGCATGATTCAAAATTAATTTTTATTGTAAGTATTTGCCCTAAGTAATGATCTTCAAAAACTGAAAAGGAGGGTTGGCAGAAAAATTTGCTGTGCTTCTAAGTTGGTGGTTGCCTATGGATCAATTTTACTCAAATTAATTTAGGTCCTTTGGCACATTTTTACTAAACATCATATTATCAAAAATGTAAAATATGCCAAGACAGATACTGAGAGGAATGTATTTCAGTGTGAGCTGTACTTAAGCTTTTATTGGTACACAATTATGAAATATGTGATAAATCTAAAACATAAACATAATTGTTGCATAACATTCTTAGAAGAAAATGAGATTTTTCGTAAGTTCAGCGGAGACATTATGATGATTAATATTTGAGATATATGTCACAGAAATATTCCAAATAGGAGGAGACCCTTCCCTTCAGCATCAGAAGGCAGCATCCTCCTTGTCATTGTGCTTGCAGGTAGGTTCTGCTTGAAACTTCCACCTGACATAGATGGTGGAGGGACATGTGTGCAAGGGGAAGGAGACTGGACCAGAGTTTGGCCAAGTAGGCTTTTTCATGACTACTGTCATATGACTTCCACCCATATCCAACTGATGTTCTGAATCAAGAACTTATTTTCATTATGAGTAAAATTTCAGAGCATAGTTATTGATCATTTAAGACAAGACCTTATGCTAAATGCAAGAGATAAAATGGTACATTCAATTACTCACTCATGCAACAATAACAACAAAAAAAGATAGTGAGCACATCTAATATATACCTGAAATTATGCTAGGTTCTGGAAATATAACAGTAGTAACACACAGCTCCCTTTCTTTAAAGAGTTAAGGAAAACACAATCCTTCTATCAATAGAAGGCCATGTGGCTCAGTGGAAAGAGCACATCCAATGGGATGAGGCAGACTTGCCTTTTATCCCTGTACGCGTCACCTATTCTAATTGTCACGTAAATCAGATAAACTTGCCAAAACTGGTTTCTCATATTTAAAATTTATGCAATGCCTAACTCATAGGATAGTTGTGAGAATCAAATAAGACGTTTTGAGACTCTAGCAAGCAACTAACACATTATAGACATTGAGTCAATGTAATTATTGATCATATCCTCATCATAAGCTCCATAACATTCATACCGGTGTTATTATGAATACATGTTGTATTAATATGATATGCTATTTATTAATCCTCATATTATACACTGGTCTCCATAAACAAAGACTTTGATTGCAAATATTGATATACTGTTTTTACCATCCACCTATAGCTACACTTAAGAGTCTTCTTACCATCTTAAGATTCAAGGAAATAAAACCCTCTCTGAATATATGAATGTTCTTACACTACTGAATGGAAAACTTCATTTTAATAAACAGGACATTCTACAGTTGTTAAAATGACAAGAAATATAGATAGTTAACCATTCAGCAACTTAGGGATAGTTACTATTTTGGGGAAAGGTGGCATTGACTATTAGGGAAACAGAAAAATATTTTAATTTAAAGATATCATAAATTAAACCAAGTCTAAGGAACTATTCTGACTTACTTTTGGAGGTTAAACTGTAATAGAGAAAGGAGGACAAAGGAACATTGAAGAAATTATCATGTATATGTATCTCCTATGTATTAGGCATGATGCTAAGCACCTACCAATTAGGTATATCGAGATAGTAAAGATGTAAGGTACATGATATTGCCCTTAATTTGCCATGAGAAAGATGAAAGAGACGAGGAAATGGGCACCAGAGCATGAGTTTTTAAAAATCCACATGACATTTGCCCCAGGTCAAATGATGGGTTTAGCAGAGCCACATTTTAAACACAAGGCTATGGGTCTAGCATCTTTTGGGGGGAAGATCGCTGCTCTGAAACCAGGTAGCAACTTTTGCCTAGGATGAGGCTAAAGAAATAAATCTAATGTTGCTGCATGACTATGTGTATTTTTACTGCCTCAAATACAATCTAAGTCTTAATAATCATAGATGCATCTTCCATTCCAAAAATGGAAGAATAAATTAAATTCCAAAGCCTGTAACTGTTAAGTAATTTTCATGTTTGGTAGTGAGCTGAATTATTACCTATTTTTTTTACAGTAATACAATATGTGAAGATCTATTTTTATTCATTTATTTTTACAAACTAGTTATAGATAAACTAATGTCCATTTCCCATATGGTTGACAACACATGTATCAGGTTTTATATGCTATGATAACCAATGTAACATGCATAAGGCCAATTTGAGCCTTTTTTAAATGAGTCAGATCAGAAAGGGCCAAAACTAACTGGAGAAGAGGAGAGTGTTGGATGCTCTGCTTGTTATGGCTCAATATTTCTGGATGACTAAGAAAGGTGCAGCAAAGCTTATCTATTGAGTAGTTCTCAGAAAGCTAGTCTCAGACTCCATTCGTCTCCCTACACTTGTTAATTCATGTGTAAATATTAATCCACCTCAAGAAGTGGCAATGAATGTTATCCGATATAATGTGCATGATGTGTGATGAACTAAAACTGTAATATGTTCAAAACTCAACTGCGGCTTTCTGTGTATTAGTGCACTCCCCTCTGCTATTAAGAGGAAAGAAAACACAGCTAAGTCTGGTCTGTATGGTACACTGGCTTCTCATAATTTGTGCTGATATCTTTCTGTCAGCATTATCTCCTTTGGTTTATCACTTGCAGCAAACATATTAGTAAACACCATTAGCTTGAGTCTAGTAACTACAATCAAATTATCTTTGACTGGAGAAATAACCCTACAAGAAATTGTTTGCCACTAATGGGATGTGAGTGTCCTACTGAAGAGAAAAACCCTGGTTATAATTGCTGCAAGACGGTGTACCGAGCATTAAAAAAATGATTTCCAGGAGTCAACATTATCTCATCAAAACTGTGCAAATCTTCATTGTAAGAAATCAAATTGATTTTAGAATATTTAGAAAACAGAGGAGTCAGAGCCCAATAAATAGAAACTTGCATTTACACTTGGTGGTTAGGGAAAATGGTAGGAGTTAAGTGTAGTGAGGTTGAGATACATACTCTGGAGTATCATCAAGTGTCAAACCCCTTTTTAACTATCTTTCCAAGATGGAAAAGTAATCCAAGACCTTTCTTTAATATTCATGCTTTGAAGTGTAACGTTCAATTCATCAGATACATCTAAAAAAATTCCCCAACTTCAGTTTGTATTACTAAGCATTCATAAACATTATACACCTTCTACTCCTTTTTTTTTTTACCTTTTTTTTTTTTTAGGAAGCATGACATTTATTGAAACAGCCAAGCACTCATAATTTAAGAAAAAAATAGTTAACTGGCAGAAGATATGGTTCTTGTTGTTCCATCTGCCACAGGGTAATTACGGGAAGATTGTGATGCTCTGTTCTCCAATTTTGCCAGTTGAAAATTACAATTAATAACATACACAGAAATCACTATTTTTTAAAAACTATTTCATCAGTACAAAAAAATTAGTTGGGATAGAAATGTTAACCTGTGTCCTTAAAAAGATAATAATTATCAAAAGAGCTGTGCTTTGACCTTGCTTTGTTTCGGATGCGCTCCTACTATGAATGAATGTTTCTTTTCAACTTTTGGCTATAGATTTAACACCAAAGCACTGCTGATAAACTAACAGAAATTAGATGATAGAGCACTTTACATTCCTCATAGGGCAGGGAGAAAAAACAAAACAAAACAGAAAAACCTTCCCCAAAACAACTCAATGTCTCACTAAATTTTCAAAACTACAGATTTCTGAAGTAATTCAGGTTTTCTCAGGAGAATAATTAAATGACTCCTCCTTAAAACTTCTTTGCTGGGGGCTTCCCTGGTGGCGCAGTGGTTGAGAGTCCGCCTGCCGATGCAGGGGACACGGGTTCGTGCCCTGGTCCGGGAAGATCCCACATGCCGCGGAGCGGCTGGGCCCCTGGGCCATGGCCGCTGAGCCTGCGCGTCCGGAGCCTGTGCTCCGCAACAGGAGAGGCCACAAAAAAAACTTCTTTGCTGGAATCATTTGGATCAATTCCATTTCAAATTATTTAAACAATAGAGCACCTACTCCTATAATGTTCACCTCATAAACATCATACACTTTCAAATGGAATACTTCCAAAAGCCTATTGAACTGTAAGTTTTCAAAAACTGGACCGTGAGGAAGGCACTTTCCTTTATGTTCCAAGAAGCAGCATTTTAGTTACTGTTGTATAGATACGTCTTACAGAAGTGAGGTTTAAAAAAAGAATTTGGGGCTTCCAGACAAATGATAAGCTATTAATTTTTGATCTAATGTTCAATTACATGCCTCTGGCTTGAGAGTCAGAGTCTTATGGTATAATGCCACTTTAAGGATAAAATTTTCAACCTCTGATAATGTTAGTTGTTTACATGGAATAAAAGCCCTTTAGAATCTAGCCCACTTATTTGTTCTTTAGGCTTTACAGATAAAATTAAATCTTTCCAAACTTTTTTTTTTCAAACAAATGTCTAAAAGATTTTTTACATTCAATATAGAAAACTTACTTTGTATTCTGATTTAACGGGGATATGTTCATTCTTTCTGCTAACATTATTCCTGAGATAATCCAAAATGATTGCAACTCTTACTTTGAGAAATATTACTTGGTGAATCAATAGATATGGATTTGGATGAAATTTAGATATAAGATCAAAGGCAGGATTGATCTTTTGTTAATCCTTGATGTTAACAATTGTTGGAAAATGGGGCAGTAAAAATATCTGTTACCTTAATACTTTTTCATTATCAGGTTGTCTAGATAAGGTACAAAATGGCATACTAATTCAGAAAAATCTACTAAATCTGTTGCACCTAAGTCCTGGGAAGTCAAAAACACAGACATTAAAAACTTAACAGTAAGTAGTTTCTGCCTAAAATATACTCAATTTAGGAATAAATCAGAATGTGTATCTTGCTTTGTGATGAAAATCCTTACCAATTATCCCAACTTCTATTCTCCCCCATTCAGAGCATCATAGAAATGATAGTCAATAAATATATATTGTAATATAAGTAGAGATACCATTTCATAACAATTGTGTCCAAATTATCTAGATTGCTTGCTAAAATGCAGTATTACAGACCTAACCTAAGCCAACAGATTCAGTATCTCCAGAAATTAGAGCTGAGAAATCTATACTTTAATCATCTTTACATGACTTGTAAACTCATTAAAGACTGAGGTCCACTGGGATAGAAATCTGAAAAGAAAATTTGGACTTTGTTATAACAAGTTCCTTAGCTTATTGGAGGCCCTTCCTACTCTCTCTGGTCATTACCAAAGAAAGGGGGAGAGTTATACATTATTCATGCTCCAACCAACCACATGTGGTTATGGGAGTTCACTGGTTTTCACTCGTTCTTGTTTTGATAACTGTATTCAAGGTTTCACATTTTCCCAGGTACTGCTGTAGTGGTATTACACAAATTTTGAAGTGGAGTGCTTTCCTTGTTTTTAAATTCTACGTATTGCACAATGCTTCTGGCTTCTTGATATGTAACTCGAAATGCAGGTCCAAATGGAAACCATTTTAAAATAGCAGTTATAAATAAATGAAATAATGCTATTGCTATAATAGCACTTCAAGTATCCTGGAGTTTAAATAAGGTTTTTTGGCTGCTGTCTGTAATTCCAAAGATTAATCTACCATCGTTTTTACGGAACAATGAGCTATAAATTAAAAACAAGTATTTGTAAAAATAATTCTTATAGTATACAAACATTTTAATGTCGATGACTGCATATATTGGTAATGACAGCCTTTACTGTATAAAACTATACCACACTGCAGCTCTAGAACACGCAAGATGTTGATTCTAGCCCTTTCCATATATGTATATATATGTATATAATTTTTAAAATAATGATATAGAGATATCTTAACAGAAAAAGTTCTCAAAAATTTCCTTTGCCCAAGTTCTTCAAAAGCAAAATGCCGTTTCTCTCCTCCATGCTCTTGACTTGCTAAGCCAACCTAACACTTAACAAAGCTAAATGGACAATATTTGTGATGTGGTGGACTTTAACATTTCTAGATTTTTTTCAAAGTTTGAGGCAGGCAAACAGTTGGCAGGGGAAGACGTTTTGAGCAGAGGATCTGGTCTCCCAATATTGGATACGTCCTGCTGTCAATGTGGTTCATTAAGAAGAGAATAGAACTGAACAGAACTAGGTGAAAAACTGTCCAGAGTACTGGGCAGATAATGAGATGATAACCATTTAAAAAAATTTATTCTAACTAGTAAATTTATAATCTTTTAAAATTGGCTACTCCTCAATTTCCTAATCCACAAATGCCAAATCCAGGGACCAGGCCATTTTCTGATTCTATTAATCGACTCTGAAAGTCTGAACTGTTTTCTGTACTCCTAAACTCTACACAGTTTTTATGCTCCAAATTCAAAAAAGGAAAATACTGATGGTTCTTTGGTCATAGGAATGTATGGCCACCAGAACTGACTATAAACCCACCAGAATTGATTAATGTCAACCTCTCATCAGAATGCACACAAGCTTCTGAAAGCCAGTCAATAACCAATACCCTATCATATTGAAAGTCAGCCACATAGTAATAGCTACAATGTAGTAATTAATTCTGTTGTTAAAAATGAATAAATCACAAAAAACTGCCACTTCCGAAGTCCTGTAATCCCTGCACTCCTGACTGCTCTAACCCTATACTATACTATCAGTCTGAGGCTTCAGAGAAATTATTTCTTAACACTTCACCATCCCTTTGTATTGGAAGCAAAATGAATTCAATTTTTGTTTCAGGTGTTGAATGGGAATAGTGGCCTCTTCTTTAATAATAGCAAAAGTGCATTAACTATATGAGTCTTTACATTTTAAGGGGCAGAAATCAATTTTGGCTTATCTAGTGTGGTAAATGGAGTATATTTTTGTTAAAGCAATCATTAAATAGGGAAATCTAAATGGGACATGCACACACACACATTTAGGTCCCACTGTCATAAAGCACAGTTTCCTCTCCAATTCAAACCAAATATTAGAGCCAAATGTTTAAAGAATAAATGAGAAGTGAACACCATGTTAATATGCCTCAGAGTTAAAGCTATAAATATGAGCTTTAAAACTTGTTTCTACTAGAAAAGGGAAAGAAAAAAGAGGGCAGAGAAATGTTTTCCTTGACCATCATTTTTTTTTAGTGACTAAACCACAATTTTCTTTGGGAGATGAATTTCCTAATAGAAGATCTCAAGGCCAGTATCATCTGTTAGATACACCATAGACTGAGACAGAAGGCATAACCAATCTGTATATAAACCTTTGTCCATCATGCTTAGTTTCTGATATTCACCCAGGGACATCATTATGTGATGAACATGTGCATGGTTTCTGGGAAGAACAATAATTATCTGTGGGTAGTAATGTGCAAGGATTGGAAGGAAAACTTAAAACTTATGTTGCAAGACCCCCAGTGGATGACTGAAATCTTGGATAATACTAAACCCTATGTGTACTGTTTTTTCCTATACATACATATCTAGGATAAAGTTTAATTTATAATTAGGCAAAGAGATTAATAACAATAATTAATAAAACAGATCAGTCTGACAATATACAGCAATAAAAGTTATATGAATGTGGTCTCTCTCTCTCTCAAAATATGTTATTGTACAAATTTAATACGCTTTCCATCTTAATTAAGCACTTACAACACACTGTGGCAGTAACTTCTGCAGTTTGAGATGCCATAGCAAAACTAGCACAAATTTCTTTTTCTTTCTTCACAATTGCACGGATAGAAGATCCATTTTTACCATAGAACTTAGCAACCTCAGCATATAATTTTTTTCTTTCCTTAAGTTGAAAATTTTCACTATTTCACTAAGCACTTTAGACCTTCCCTTTGGCATATCCGAATTGCCAGCTTCATCACTCCTGCACTTTGGGACCATTATTAAATAAAGTAAGGGTTACTTGAACACAAGTCCTGCAATAATCATGACAGTTGACCTGATAACGGAGATGGCTACTAATTGATTAAAAGGGTGGGATACACTGGATAAAGGAATGATTCATGTTCTGGGCAGGATGGAGCCTGACGACACAATATTTCATCACACTACTCAGAACAGTGCATAATTTAAAACTTATAAATTGTTTGTTTCTGGAACTTTCTATTTAACGTTTTCATACCATAGTTGACCATGGGTAGCTCAAACTGTGGAAAGTGAAACCACAGATAAGAGGTCTCTTGTATTTTGAATCTACAGATCAGTCAGAGAGATTTAACTTCGTAATATTATTGAGCCTTCCAGTTCAAGAACATGTTATATTGTTTACCTAGATAAATTTGATTGATTCAGTCATTGTTCTGTAACTTTTAGCATAGATCACACACATATTTTGTTAGATTTACACATATTTCATGTTTCTTTGAGCCTACTGTAAATGTTATTTTATATAAAAATTCTCTGCAATTGTTCGATGTTACTCTACAGATATAAAAATGATTAGTGTATATTGACACTGTATCTTACAACCTTGCTAAACTCACTCACTATTTGTAAGAATTTTTCACAGATTCCTTGAGATTTCCTATGGAAAAAAAATCATTTCATTTTTGGATACACAGTTTTAAAGTTTTAGTTTGCAATCTCTATGACTTTTACTATTCTACTGAATTGTCCTGGATTTCTTATACAATGTACTGGTGCCACATTTGTAACTTGACAAATAGGGCCTGCACTTTTACCAATTCTATGAGACAAAAAGAGAGAAAAAATAATGGGGATTCTTTCAACATAATTTAGCCCACAGGGGCCTTTTCTGCCATTTCTTCTGACTAGAAAGATGAGTTTTTTCTTGGAGTTTCAATTGCCTGCTGCCTCTGTCACAGCTCTAGGCCTGGATTCTATCTTCAGGGTACAGGCAGGAGAGATAACAGAAGGATAAAAAGATAGGAAGAAAAATGGAGATCTCCTTTACATCCTCCATCTTTCAAAGGTCCACTTTCCTGGTCCTCTTGCAAGAAAAATGGAGATTTCTCTCAGAATTATTGATGACCAGATTGCCTAATAGTAGTGTACATACTGATCAACCTCTGATCAAAGGATTGAAAGAAATGCATTAAAAAAGTAAATGGGAAACTTTACATGAGCTTCTCCAAATTTTGCCTTTCCTTCCAACTATGCCTGATTCAGAATTTTCAGGCAGTTGTGTTTTGTCCAGAAATTTCAGTTATAATCTGTGAGAAAAGAAGGCTCTAATAAGCTTATCTGTTTTTTCTAGCACCAGTAGGATTAGATATTTTTATACAAAAATATAAAAACATTTAAGGAAAAAATATGCAACTGTCATACAAAGTCTTCAAGGAAATAAAGAGAAAACATTACTCAATTCCTTGTATGAAGCCAATATCTCTTTGAACACAAGATCAAAAACGGGCACCATGTAAAAGAAAAATTCTGGGCCAAACTAAATAAACTTAGGTGTTTACATTTATATGTAACTCATACAATGGATTAGTGTAGTCATTAAGATAAATATGAAGATCTATACTTAGTTACTGGAAAATATCTTTAAAGTAAATTAGCATGTGAGTAAGTACATGCTACAAAGTTTTAAAATCACCATAATATTTAAATAAATTTACTTAAAAATATGCAAGACATGTATGTCAGTATGTAAATTATATGCCTATAAATAATAAAAACATTGAAATATTAACAGTGGTTATCTTTGGGTGGAGGAATTCTGGTGACTTTTTGTCACTTCTTTTTCTAATTTTCAATAATGTACCTGGATTTACTGTATAAAAGAAATATAAATGCATTTATCATATTGGTAAGTGAAATATGTTTTTAAAAGTTTTAAGGCACATTACAATTCTCTGAAACAGAGAGGGAGAAGGAACAGAATGTGTTCCTGTGTTTTGAATTTTAAACAGAGCACTATTTACAATAAGAACTAGAGGCCAGTACACTAGATATTGAATGATTAATGAAACAAACATCTTATTTTATAATAATTGTGTATTTTGAAATTGCTATTTTATTGAGGCTTTTCTTCATTTCATGGGGTTTTCAGTAGCTTATAATAGGGTCAGGTAGAAGACCAGTTAAAATTAACAGTGTACAAATTCAGAAGACCTGGGTTCAAACAGTGGGTCTTTCACTTCCTCTTTGTGTGATCTTAGACTTGCTTCAAATTATTTTCAATGACTGATATAAACCTGAATTGAATAGTTCCTCTTGCTCCACTTAATAGCCATGCATCAATGTTTGAAAAAGAATTGGCAACTGTGGGAATTCCTGAGAAGGGTAAATGAGACTGGAAGGTAGTTGTGAGATGAAAACTTACTTTTCATTGCACACCCCCTGAATCTTTTGAATTTTTATGGTATGTATACTTTGCATATTTAAAATTAAATTTAAAGTAACAAAAAACTGATGGCGGGGAGAGAGACAGAGAGACAGAGAATAAAAATAATCTGGCAACTAATGACTAATTGTGTACATATATATGTATGTACACACACATATACACATACATATATGTAATTTCATTTGCATAACAGTATACACACACCTTACACATGATTATGCAAATTAAAATAACATTTTCTATCTCACAGGTTCTTATGATTGTTAAGTGAGCTAATTCATGCAAATATGGGCTAGATTATAATACTCAAATGTCAGCTATCATTACAGTTACTATTACTATAAGCACACATTAAGCATATTAAATGAAAAGTTTGGCTCCTACTGGGTTAGATTATTTTATGTAGGGTTGCTCCTGTGAAAAATAGCTGGATTATAACCAGGAACAATAATTTTAAGTAGCTGCCCTTCTCTTCTCTTTCTATGGTGGCTTCATGATTATAGTACTTCTCTCTATGGTCAGCATTCATGAGGTGTTCTTGAATTTAGTTTTTGCTCTTCAAAAGAAGCACTGCCTTCTTCTTAAGGTGCTGTACAGCTCCCCTACCCCAAGAAAATTTTATATGTGACAAACTATACATATTTTACAGTGAAATAAACCTACACATATCCCAAATGTGTCACACAGCACATACTCACCAACCCTAACCACACAGAGATAGTCATTCAACGTGTTTAAATAAATCTAACTTGTAAAAATTTCTCTGTTCTTTAGTTTCAACTATGATAATGTAACTGAGCAGGACCCTATGAGGCCTTCCTCACCCATGTCCTGCACTTGCCTTTTGCATGCAGAAAAACTTTAGTCAAAGAATAAGTTTAATCAGAGAAGTGAGACAATGCAGAAAGAAAGGAAAACAGTCAAGCAAGACAAAATAATAATACTGTAGCCATTAAACAAAGTCAAGGACCTTTAGTTCTTCCTCAAGGACTATAGATAATATTCTGACCCACACCCTTTGAGCTGTTTTGCATACACTGAAACCCCCACCAGGTGGAAGAAGTTAACTGTCTAGTGCCCACAAACATGTAGACCCCAGAACAGTTGGAACCAAAAGACTGATGATGCTGACTCCCAATTACCTCACCACCAACCAATAAGAAGAATAGCCACAAGTTGATCACTCCCTGATCCTTTAACACTATAAGACTCCTTACTACCCCCTCCAGGGTGTGTCACACAGTCTTGACGGCATTAGCCGCTGTGGCCCCCTTTGCCTGGCAAAGCAATAAAAGCTACTCTTTCTACTTCACCCCAAAATCTGTCTCTGTGTTTCTATTTGGCACCAGTGAACAGAGGCCGAGTTTCGACAAGACAGTTATATTAATAGCAATGCTCACAATAGCAATGCTCACAAAGATTGTAATATGAAATACTTTTTAGCCTGTTAAACTCTTGAAATAGTTTTGCTTTAACTGGTTTTTAAGCATTATTGTAACATGGCTAAATGAAAGAATATCATGATATAATATATTAAAAATAAAGAATATCCACATACATATCATACATTGTATTAAAATAAGCAATTACAAGGAAAATCATTTAATTTACCTAAATGTTAACACTGGCCCTGTTCACAAAGAGAAATTGAGAGATAATTTTATTTTTTCTTCCTTTATTTATTATTTTATATTTTCTATCATATATTTTACTTACTATATCATATATCTTATATTTGTGTAATAATATATAAATAAATTCAAAAGTATATTTTCCAGTGAAATATTTTTCCAAAAGTTTTAAGGCAAACTGTAAATTTAAAACGTATATCGGGCAGGGGCGTGGGATGAATTGGGAGACTGGGATTGATAATATATACACTAGTATGTATAAAAGAGATAACTAATAAGAACCTGCTGTAGAGCACAGCGAACCCCATTTCGCTATACAGTAGAAACTAACACAACATTATAAAGCAACTATACCCCAATAAAAAAATAAATAAAAATAAAATGTATACACCCACCATATAGGAAAGACCAGTGCATTTGTTGTTGTTTCTGTTGTTTTTGTGATTTATTAAAGTCATAAATCTTAAAGATTTGACTACTGATTCCAAATTTTTAAAAATGTTTCATTTTAATTACCCCCCAAAAGTAAAGAACACTTCTTACTAATTTTATTTATTTATTTTTTATTGGGGTATAGTTGTTTTACAATGCTGTGTTAGTTTCTACTGTATACTTAGGTGAAGTAGAGTTCCCTGTGCTATATAGCAGGTTCTGATTAGTTATCTGTTTTATTATTTATATTAGTGTATATATGTCAAGCCCAATCTCCAGGTTCATCCCACCCCTCCCTTCCCCCTCTTGGTGTCCGTATGTTTGTTCTCTACATCTGGGTCTCTATTTCTACCTTGCAAACCAGTTCATCTGTACCATTTTTCTAGATTCCACATATATGTGTTAATATACGATATTTGTTTTTCTCTTTCTGACTTACTTCATTCTGTATGACAGTCTCTAGGTCCATCCATGTCTCTACAAATGACCCAATTTCGTTCTTTTTTATGGCTGAGTAATATTCCATTATACATATGTACCACATCTTCTTTATCCATTCGTCTGTCGATGGGCAATTAGGTTGCTTCCATGTCCTGGCTATTGTAAACAGTGCTGCAATGAACACTGGGGTGCATGTGTCTTTTTGAATTATGGTTTTCTCTGGGTATACGCCCAGGAGTGGTATTGCTGGGTCATACGGTAATTCTATTTTTAGTTTTTTGAGGAACCTCCATACTGTTCTCCATAGTGGCTGTATCAATTTACATTCCCACCAACAGTGCAAGAGGGTTCCCTTTTCTCCACACCCTCTCCAGTATTTGTTGTTTGTAGATTTTTTGATGATGGCCATTCTGACTGGTGTGAGGTGATACCTCATTGTAGTTTTGATTTGCATTTCTCTAATTAGTGATGTTGAGCAGCTCTTCATGCGCCTCTTGGCCATCTGTGTCTTCTTTGGAGAAATGTCTATTTAGGTCTTCTGCCCATTTTTTGATTGGGTTGTTTTTTTAATACTGAGCTGCATGAGCTGTTTATATATTTTGGAGATGAATTCTTTGTCCGTTGTTTCGTTTGCAGATATTTTCTCCCATTCTGAAGGTTGTCTTTTTGCCTTGTTTATGTTTTCCTTTGCTATGCAAAAGCTTTTAAGTTTCATTAGGTCCCATTTATTTTTGTTTTTATTTCCATTACTCTAGTTACAAATCTTAAATCTATTAAAACTATTGCTATTTTGGAAAGAAGATGAACTCCTTGGATGTTTCATATGGGAAGTGGAAGAACATCAAGAGATCATTAACCTGTTTGAGTGTGGGTTTATACTTAGCAGAAGAATTATAAAGTCAAAATACCCTAGGAATTCCTCTGGAGTACAACATTTTTGGGTAGGCATAAAATGACTACGTCAAAAACTTTAGAGAACGTGAAAACTGTCTTATTCACAAGCAATCCCAGGACCCAGGCATTGTGAGTCACATAGTAGGGCTTTTATGTTATGCTGATAACTATTTATAATTTTCACTAATAGTAGTTTTGGAATAATAAAGTGAAAGCAAATAATGTAATAATATAACTAATAGACTTTAGAAATATAGTGAAAATTCATAAATAGAATGTTTGGTGGTAGAAATGTTTGGAACTAGAGTCTTGACTTTAAATTATAAAACATATACAACAGATCATAGAGAGTTTTAATACAGATTTCTAAAGAAAGTATTATTTTAAATATTGTTAAGTTATGAGTGCTTATTATATCTTGATTTAGGATTGAGATGTGATATACTTAATATACTGGGGGCAAGGATTTACATTAAATAAAAAGGAGGTTAATCATTTTATTTAAAGAAAATATTCCAAATTCCATAAAAGTAGAAACCTTAAATGAAATATATTATTTAATTTTTGTCCCCTATAGTATATAAAATATATGTTGCATTCTGTACTAAACATGACTGAAGTATTTCTTATTAGTACAAGAAATTTATTAGCCTTAATATTCTTACTGAAAATAATAAAAATTTTTCAAGGTGCTCCATAAAATTAAATAGTTCAATCTTTGAAAGTTTAACTATTGAAGATTGAGGTTGCTATGTTAACTACAATTATTCTTATAAGATAATTGGTTTAAAACTATTACTATTAAGCAAAACAAAATTTGATAACTGAGGAATCAATTAAATGTGCAATTAAATGTGCTCTAGAGGCCAATTAGTCCTGACCCTCCAAACTCTAGATCCATATTTGAATAATACTAGTTGTTTAAAACTATCTAAAAGGATGGTTTTCTTCAACTAAAGTATGTGTTTATTGCACCCTCCATTGGAACAAAATCTGAAGAACCTGTAAGCAAGTTCCTTTGGCTTCTAGTCAACAACTAACAGCAATATATACATACATTACTTCATAATGAATGCACATCAGCAAAGAAGTACAACTTATTTACTTTTCCTTTAAAATATACGGTTGCCATTTGGATTCTGCATCTCAATGGCTCTGTCTCTGATGCTGTGTCTCATGGGCATCATTTAAAGCGACAAGCCTAAAAATTATGGCTCTCCTTCTGTCTATCCCCATAACTGCTAAAGAATCGCACATCTGTTCCCCAGTTTTGCTTGATTAATAAAGATGTGCAAAATAGGAATTATCTTCTCACCCTCACTTGGGAAAGAAAAACAGGGGGCTCAGGAATACTAAACAAATTATGTATGAAGCAAAATCTTCCCCATCAGCTCAGTGCCAGGAGGGATTAGACCATTGTTTACATATGGATAGCCTCTAATTTTAGTGGTACATCAATTTGCTAGACTTGAAAGGATCTTTTCTCCTTAATTTTGGAGTTGAAAAGAGATACTATTTTGGTAAAATCACAAGGATATAAATGGGTTCTAGATCTGTGTCTGCCAACAATCTGCAGTAAGGCAATTACATTGTCATACTATTTGGATTTAAATAATAATTGTTTGTCACACAAAAATCATTCATATTTTTTTTCTCTTCTACAGCTTCTGCCTTAATGATACTGAGTTTACTCAAATAGCATTGAGTATGGTTTGAGGAAAGAAAAAATGAAAACACAGATGGAGAATATATTTATATTAATTCAAGTAGTACTGATTGAATACCTTCTATGTCAGAATTAAACAGAGGAAAAGACATTGGAAATATTATTTTGATTAGCTACATAAAATTAGTTTTCATGGATGTCTCAGAACTTATTTTAATAATGCCATATTTTTGAAATTCCAACTTTTTATCTCTATATGAAACACAGCAAAGTACATCCTAAAACAAACACTTCTTTGCTCATTTCCCAAGGATATATTCCTAGAAGTGAAATTTGGGCTAAGTAGTATGCAAAATTTTAAGACACTGGCACTTCTGTGCACTGCTGGTAGGAAAGCAATTTGATTCAATTTTCAATGAGGAACATTTGACAATATGTATACAATTTCTTCCACCTTTAACAATAATCTATCTTTCTGTATATATGTCACATTTTGCAATTTAAACGAAGTGTTGAGATCTAGGTCATCTCACATTTGGGGGCAAAAAGTTTTTTTGTAATTTATGCCAAAGCAGTGAAAACTCCATGAGTAAGTGGTTAATAAAACAGACTCTTCGTCTTCCATGATTATTCAGTGCAACTTTTATTACAGTTACACCAATTGAACCAGTAGTCTAAAATTAGTACAGGCTCTGTCAACACTTGGTTGAGACTGGGGTTCTGTCTACTTTAAGTGCAAACAAACAGACATCTGAAGCACCTGCTTTTCAAAAGAGTGACCACCAGATATAATAGATAGAACACAGGATCTAATGTTACCATAGTGAGGATGGCATTTTATTGTTCCTCCAATTTAGTGATTTTGTTCTGTTTGTTAACTAGTAAAATCATGTTTGTAAATAACTTCATTTCCACTTTATACAGCCAAAATTTACTATATCCCATTTCAAATTCCTACTATATAATTAATAAAGTGGGAAGAGCAGTGACTGTTCTTAGGACTTTTCCTAAAAACAGTATCTCCAGGTTACTGAAAAACACAATAAAATCTTGATGGAGTAAATTATCATTGGTACACACAGCACATATGTTAAAGCTTTCAACTTAGCACATTATCAAACACAAAACTAAGTATCATAGATTTGTGTAAATTAGACTTCAGTTACAATGAAAAAAAGGCATAAAAATGAGAGGAATCTGACTCCCCTTTCTTAAAACCGAGAAATATATTTTTTTATAGTGCCAAAAATAGGGTTGTTGTTACCTATTATGTGAAACTTTTTAGAGAATTAGTTGGAGAAAAAAAAATTTTCAAAAAAAATTTTTTTGTTTTCCAGTTGAGCAAAATCACATGCAATGCTACTAGACTGCCAACACATGACGTTCTAACTTCCAAGCCCAAAACACAAGCCTTTAAAATCCTACCTATCTAGGAATCTTCTGTCTTTGAGCAACGGAAATCTAAATTCATCTAAATTCACCTGTACAAGCCAGCCAATATTCATGTAACCTCATTTAGGACTGGATGACATATTTGTTAAACTGGAGACTGAGATTTGGTTCATGTGAAAATCAACTGAGTTTGTGAGATACAATTTTTACTAAAGTACAAATGGATACAAGTCTAAATTCTAAGCTTAAAACTCAGAACAGCAAATTGATTAAGTCTAGGTGGAACCTCATTATAAAGATTCAGCCTCTTAAATATGCTCTGTGTTTTGCTCTTTAGGAAGATTCTGGTGATAAATGATAAAATTATACACACACACACACACACACACACACACACACATTTAGTTTATACCAGGTTCAGTATTTTAAAATTAGCCAATGTAATTCACAGTAACATAATAAAACGGAAATATTTTATTTTAAAATCACTTGCTATCAAGAACAAGACAATTATGTCCCCTCTTACTATTCCTTTTCAATATCACATGAGAGTTTCAACTAATGTAATAGGATAAGAAGAGATATAAAGTATATAGATTGAGAAGAAACAAAACTATCTTTTCAGATGATATGATTAACTATAGACATAATAAAAAAAATCAACAAAAAATACTACTGAACTAATAAGTAATTATAGCAAGATTGCAGGATACAAGGTAAAAGTCAGTAACTTTTCTATATACCAGCAAAGAACAAGTTAAGTGGAAATTAAAAACACAATACCTGAGCTATTTGTAATGAGGTGGATGGACCTAGAGTCTGTCATACAGAGTGAAGTAAGTCAGAAAGAGAAAGACAAATACCGTATGCTAACACATATATATGGAACTTAAGAAAAAAAAATGTCATGAAGAACCTAGGGGTAAGACGGGAATAAAGACACAGACCTACTAGAGAACGGACTTGAGGATATGGGGAGGGGGAAGGGTGAGCTGTGACAAAGCGAGAGAGTAGCATGGATATATATACACTACCAAACGTAAAATAGATAGCTAGCGGGAAGCAGCCGCATAGCACAGGGAGATCAGCTCGGTGGTTTGTGACCACCTAGAGGGGTGGGATAGGGAGGGTGGGAGGGAGGGAGACACAAGAGGGAAGAGATATGGGAATATATGTATATGTATAACTGATTCACTTGTTATAAAGCAGAAACTAACACACCATTGTAAACCAATTATACTCCAATAAAGATGTAAATAAATAAATAAATAAAAATAAAAACACAATACCATTTACCTTAGCATCCCAAAAATAAAATACTTAGATATAATGAACTATAAAAAAGATCTACATGAGGAAAACTATAAAACTCTGATATCACAAAACTTTGATAAAAGATATCAAAGAAAAACTAAAACTAAATGGAGAGATACGGATTGGAAGACTCAATATTGCCAGGATGTCATTTCTTCCGAGTTTGATCTTTAGGGTAAAAAAAATCCCAATCAACAGCCCAGCAAGTTACTGTTTATATGGAGAGGCAAAAAAGACTCAGAATTGCCAACACATATTACAGAAGAAAAACAGAGTAAAGGTTTGACAAAATCTGACTTCAAGAATTTTTAATAAGATTACATTAATCGGGCTTCCCTGGTGGCGCAGTGGTTGAGAGTCCGCCTGCCGATGCAGGGGACACGGGTTCGTGCCCCGGTCCGGGAATATCCCACATGCCGCGGAGCGGCTGGGCCGTGAGCCATGGCCGCTGAGCCTGCGCGTCCGGAGCCTGTGCTCCGCAACGGGAGAGGCCACAACAGTGAGAGGCCCGCGTACCGCAAAAAAAAAAAAAGATTACACTAATCAAGACAGTATGGTATTTGTGAAAGAATAGACAGATCAATGGAACAGAAGAGAGGGCCAAGAAAGAGACCCAAATAAATACAGTTAACAGATCTTTGATAAAGAAGCACAGACAATACACTGATTTAAAGACAGTGTTTTCAACAAGTGGAACTAGAACAAATGGATATCCACATGCAAAATAATGTATCTAGACGCAGACCTTACTCCTTGCATAAAAATTAATGCAAATGGATAACAGACTTAAACATAAAATGTAAACCCCTAGAAGATAACATAGGAGAAAATCTTGGTAACCTTGGCATGGCAATGACTTTTTAGATCCAACACTAAAGGCATGATCCATGAAATAAATAATTGATAAGTAGACTTCATTAAAAACTTTTGCTCTACAAAAGACACTGTCAAGAGAATGAGAAGACAAGCCACAGATGGGGAGAAAATATTTGCAAAAGACATATCTGATTAAGGAATGCTATCCAAAGTATACAAAGAACTCCTGAAACTCAACAATAGGGAAAAAGAAAACCTGATTAAAAAATGGGCAAAAGACCTGAAAAGACACTTCAGCAAAGAAGATTTGGAGATGGCGAATAAGCATATGAAAAAATGTTCCACATCATGTATCATTAGGGAAATGCAAATTAAACAATGAGATACCACTACATGGCTATTAGAATGCACAAAATCTGAAACACTGATGACACCAAATTGTCTAGCTGGTGACAATTCGGAGCAATAGGAACTCTCATATATTGGTGGTGGGAATGCAAAGTGGTACAGCCACTTTGGAAAACAATTTGGCAGTTTCTTGCAAAACTACGCACACTTATACCATCAGATCCAACAGTCACACTCCTTGGTATTTACCCAAATGAGTTGAAAACTTATGTCCATATATAAACAAGATGTTTTTAACAGCTTCATTAATAATTGCTAAAACATACAACACTGTAAATCAACTATACTTCAATACAATAAGTTTTTTTAAAAGAAATAATTGCCAAAACTTGGAAGCGATTAAAAATGGTCTTCATTAGGTGAATGGCTAAATAAACTGTGGGATATTCAAACAATGGAATATTATTCAGCACTAAAAAGATAAGAGCTATAATCAAGACTTGAAAAAAACATGGAGAAAATGTAAATGCATATTACTAAGTAAAAGAAGCCAATGTGAAAAGGCTACTTACCATATGATCTTAACTATATGACATTCATTCTGGAAAAGGCAAAACTATGCAGACATAAAAGAGTTCAGTGGTTGTTAGTGGGGAGGGACCTGTTTACAATAAGTGGTGCAGGATTTTTAGGGTACTTAAAAAACTCTGTATGATACTAAAAAGTTTTATACTTTTCATTATACATTTTTCAAAACCACAGAAGGTACAACGTTAGAGTGAACCCCGATGCAAACTATGCACTTTGGATGAGAATGACGTGTCAATGTAGCTTCACCAATAATAACAAATTTACCACTCTGCAATGTTGATAGCAAGGGAGGCTTTGCCAGTGGGGTTTTGGGATTACTTGAGAACTCTGTACTTTCTGCTGAATTTTGCTGCAAACGTAATATTGCTTCTGAAAATAAAGTCTATTTAGGGAATGAGAGGAAGTAAGATAAAAAATAAATAACACAACAAGGGAAAATGAAATTAAATAAAATCATTTTCTAAGCCAATTCTATGCACAGTGCATTAAAAAAAAAAGTAGAACTAGGAAGAACCATCTATAATCTAATTCTGTAGAAACTCAGCTAATACATTTTACTTAAAAAATGTCCTATTTTTAAAAAGTGATAAAATTTTCAAAAATTATACAAAGACTATCCATATACAAAGGGTTCTGAAACTTTCTAGTTTCACACCATCCCTAGAGGTTCAGAATTTTTTCACCTCACTCCAGGCCAAAACAAATACTTAACAGTTTCCTTTAAAAACTACTAAAAAGTCCAAGCTATATAATAAGCATTTATATTCTAAAAACTTAACAGTCATTTGAAAAAAGTAATAAAAATAAATTGTAAAAGAAAATCTTTACTTCACTTTTAAAAACCACAATTATTGGTTTTTTTCTTCATATAACACTTTTTTTCAACATCTTTATTGGAGTATAATTGTTTACAATGGTGTGTTAGTTGCTGCTGTATAACAAAGTGAATCAGCTATATGTATACATATATCCTCATATCTCCTCTCTCTTGCATCTCCCTCCCACCCTCCATATCCCACCCTGCTAGGTGGTCACAAAGCACGAAGCTGATCTCCTGGTGCTATGCAGCTGCTTCCCACTACCTACTGATTTTACATTTGGTAGTGTATATATGTCCATGCCACTCTCCCACTTCGTCCCACCTTACACTTCCCCTTCCCCACGTCCTCAAGTCCATTCTCTATGTCTGCGTCTTTATTACTGTCCTACCCCTAGGTTCTTCAGAACCTTTATTTTTTTTATAGATTCCATATATATGTGTTAGCATACGGTATTTGTTTTCCCCTTTCTGACTTACTTCACTCTGTATGACAGAGTCTAGGTGCATCCACCTCACTACAAATACCTCAATTTCATTTCTTTTCATGGCTGAGTAATATTCCATTGTATATATGTGCCACATCTTCTTTATCCATTCATCTGCCGATGGACACTTAGGTTGCTTCCATGTCCGGGCTATTGTAAATAGAGCTCCAATGAACATTTTGGTACATGACTCTTTTTGAATTATGGTTTTCTCAGGGTATATGCCCAGTAGTGGGATTGCTGGGTCATATGGTACTTCTATTTTTAGTTTTTTAAGGAACCTCCATACTCTTCTCCATAGTGGCTGTATCAATTTACATTCCCACCAACAGTGCAAGATGATTCCCTTTTCTCCACACCCTCTCCAGCATTTATTGTTGGTAAATATTTTGATCATGGTCATTCTGATGATGGCCAGTGTGAGCTGATACCACATTGTAGTTCTGATTTGCATTTCTCTAATGATTAGTGATGTTGAGCATCCTTTCATGTGTTTGTTGGCAATCTGTATATCTTCTTTCGATAAATGTCTGTTTAGGTCTTCTGCCCATTTTTGGATTGGGTTGTTCTTTTTGACATTGAGCTGCATAAGCTGCTTGTAAAATTTGGATATTAATCCTTTGTCAGTTGCTTCATTTGCAAATATTTTTCCCCATTCTGAGGGTAGTCTTTTCATCTTGTTTACGGTTTCCTTTGCTGTGCAAACGCTTTTAAGTTTCATTAGGTCCCAATGGTTTTTGTTTTTATTTCCATTTCTCTAGGAGTTGGGTCAGAAAGGATCTTGCTGTGATTTATGTCAGAGTGTTCTATGTTTTCCTCTATGAGTTCTATAGTGTCTGGCCTTACATTTAGGTCTTGAATCCATTTTGAGTTTATTTTTGTGTATGGTGTTAGGGAGTGTTCTAATTTCATTCTTTTACATGTAGCTGTCCAGTTTTCCCAGCACCACTTATTGAAGAGACTGTCTTTTCTCCATTCTATATCCTTGCCTCCTTTATCAAAGATAAGGTGACCATATGTGTGTGGGTTTATCTCTGGGCTTTCTATCCTGTTCCACTGATTTATTTCTGTTTTTGTGCCACTACCATACTGTCTTGATTACTGTAGCTAGGTAGTATAGTCTGAAGTCCGGGAGCCTGATTCCAACAGCTCCGTTTTTCTTTCTCAAGACTGCTTTGGCTATTTGGGATTTTTTTTGTTTCCATACAAAATGTGAAATTTTTTGTTCTAGTTCTGTGAAAAATGCCATTGGTAGTTTGATAGGGGTTGCACTGAATCTGTAGATTGCTTTTGGTAGCATAGTCATTTTCACAATCTTGATTCTTCCAATCCAAGAACATGGTATATATCTCTCCATCTGTTTGTATCATCTTTAATTTCTTTCATCAGTGTCTTATACTTTTCTGCATACAGGTCTTTTGTCTCGTTAGGTAGGATTATTCCTAGGTATTTTATTCTTTTTGTTGCAGTGGTAAATGGGAGTGTTTCCTTAATCGGGAACAAGGCAAGGTTGCCCACTCTCACCACTACTCGTTTTTTTTTTTTTTTTTGGCAGTACGCGGGTCTCTCACTGTTGTGGCCTCTCCTGTTGCGGAGCACCAGCTCAGCAGCCATGGCTCACGGGCCTAGCCGCTCTGCAGCATGTGGGATCTTCCCGGACCAAGGCACGAACCCGTGTCCCCTGCATCAGCAGGCGGACTCTCAACCACTGCACCACCAGGGAAGCCCATCTCACCACTATTATTCAACATAGTTTTAGAAGTTTTAGCCACAGCAATCAGAGAAGAAAAAAAAAAAGGGAATCCAACTCGCAAAAGAAGAAGTAAAGCTGTCACTGTTTGCAGAGGATATGATACTATACATAGAGAATCCTAAAGACTACCAGAAAACTACTAGAGCTAATCAATGAATTAGCACTAGTAAAGTAGCAGGATACAAAATTAATGCACAGAAATCTCTTTCATTCCTATATACTATTGATGAAAAATCTGAAAGGGAAATTAAGGAAACACAATTATTGTTGATATACCTATGCCTGAAAAGCCCCACATACCTTCTCAAGTCTAGAAACCAGATTAGACATCCTTAACTATTCCACGGAGATTTTTGATATTTCATTTTTGCTGTTAGCGTCATTAATTACAATGATGGAAAAATCTAAATTGTTAAAGATATGATATTATCAAAGTAATGTAACATGACTTAATGCTGAAGCACAGAATTATCTAAAGGTAGTAATGCATACAGTATCTGAAAGATATCAAATTTGCTGTGTTTTCTTTGAAACGGTAAAATATCTTGTGGGTCTTGGATTACCTCAGTTTGACTGATGATCATATACTCTTTCGAAGAATTCCTAGTATTAACATTTACCACATTTGCTTTAATGTTGGTAAAAGTGTCATAAATACACTTTTGAAATCTACCAAGTGATGGTTAGAAAGTATATTTTAAATATTAATATGTTAATATCCTCCAGACTCAAATTAGTTTGTAATTGTACCAAGTGTTTATTTTTCTTATCATTTACAGTTTATTAGAGCAAAACACACTAATTTGCTAAACACTGCAACATATACCTGTACTTTTTTTTAACTTTTGAGTCCAGCTCATTCTAGGGTCTTAAATCAAATGAAGTTAATAAAATAATACAAACAAACAAAAAGACATTTCTGTCCCCAGCACATAAAGTCAAAGCAAAACCATAAAAGAATAAAAACGTGAGTCACTGTTTTCTAATACAAAAACACAACTACTGCTTCTGTATTAAAACAATGTAAAATTTCCTTCAGCAACCTGCAAGTAGGTCAAATACCAAAGAGTTCTTTTGAAATACAAAAATTGTTCTTCTATAAAAATTAAGCTCGACTGTAACAGAGAGTTGGCTTGTTAAATGACCCAAAAATGCCCCCAGGCATGATCTTAAGGCAGAGAACTACCTGGGACTTGTCCTTGCTATTCATCTAGGGGAAGGAAAAAGGTAAGCATGATTACCTCTGCTATGTTTGGAGTCTGACTTTAAGTGATCACTTTTCATTGTGAGTTTATGAAATCTTTAAGAGAAGCTGTGAAGGAATGTAATAAATTCGAGAAATAAAGCTGTCTCAAGCACCCCACAGATCCCAGTGGATATAATTTCACAGAACTGAGTTACTCCTTAGGACAGCCAAGATATTCTTAATGCTCCTATCTATAGCCCAAGATTCTCTGATTTACTGTTCTAGAGGGGATAAAGTGTTCAGGTTAATACAATGAGAAAAAAACAAAAGCTACAAACAAAATATGTGATTTAGTTAATATACTGCTGTTTGGCTTCCTGAGTATCGCAGAAATTTATATCACTAGATGTCGGTCTATTATTTCAATGATTCAAATAGTACTGAATGTCAGAAGAAATAAAATCAAAGTATCTTAAAAAACAACAGCAAATCCCAAAAACAAAACAAACAAACAAGAAACACTGCAAAGAATGAAAGGAAGTTCTGTTCATTCCTTTGGATATCTTGGAAGCCTAAATGCATAAATCCAACTGAAAATTCATAATTTAAGGCACAGTTCACTTATAATTTTATTAGAAATCATGAGCTTTCTGCATGTTATGGAATAAGCATATCATAAGCTATTAATTCCTGAAAAAATATTCAAAATAGTTATTTCTCAAATACTAGTAGTTCATTTTTAAAAATTAGATCTCTTTGTGTATATCCTCCATTATCTTGCAGGAAGCTAATATACTACTAGAAGTTGAGTTTGACAACAAATCCAAAGACTTGCTGGTCTTTATTTTTTGGAACTTGATTATGTTCTCTTCACTTCTCTGTGTTCATCAGTAACATATTCTGTCTTCAAGGACAAGCACAATTCATTCTTTCTCTACAGAGCATTTGTCTTTTCATGACCTGGCATAATAAAGATGGTGAACTCTCTACTTCAAAGACACCAGCTTCGCATAATCTTACATTACTTACAAATTCTGTTGAGAACCTCTTGCCCTGATATGTGTGCACTCAGCTACATTATCTATTTATCATCTTATCATCTGCAAGCACCTATACTTGTTCTCTACCCATAGCCCCTTCTTTATATCCAGCATGTTACCTTGGACTGTTGACTTCCCATGTCCTCTAAGAATCAGGTATTCACTGTGATGACACATGGCCACAAGTTGCTCTGTGTGTGTTTCTCATCTAATCTAGCTTAGACCTTGAGAAATTAAATCTACGCTAAGCCCTGGAAGAGGTCCTTGAGGAGTTTGTCTTAGTCCTAGAATAGAGCCTAAATGACTATTCTTGATGAATTAAATATCCACTGTTTGAATTCATTTTATTCTTCCAATTTCTCATTGGAAATGAAAATATCTTGCCTGCTCTCAAAAGCCCCCAAAACAGAAAGCCCAGTTGTGATAATTTTCTTTGAATGATTATAATAGGACAGTATTTTATCCTGTAGCTCTCTTTATTCTATAGTATACTAACCCATTTTATCTTTTAACAGTATTATGAAGTTTGAATTGTCAAATGTCCCTGTGCATGGGAATCATATTGACTAAAACTTGTTAATGTTCTGTGAGAGATCCAAATTTCCAAGTTTTTAATAAATCCTGGGAACTTTTTGGTTAAAAACACTATCTGTATTAACTCACTGCTTCTGCAGAATTCATGCTATTCACCAAGCACATGTTCTACTATTTCCCATTTTGGGCCACCTAGCTCAACACCACAAAAACCCTTTTATTCTCCAAAATAACATCAAAGATCATCTGCGTGTGCATGACTAGGGAAAAGGATTATATTTCAACTCACTAATGGAAACGATTTAAAATTAAATTTTAGATATCCTTACGTTTAAAAGACCTCAAGTCAACTTCACCATTGGAACGATCTCAAGGGCAATCTTTCTCCAAGCAGTTAGTGTTCTTAATCCCTACACTATTCTACCTATCATAACTCACTTAGCTTGTTTGAAAAGTACGGCAATGAACAGCTATTCATTATTGTACTTGATATGAAACTGTTGTAATATGACCCTCGTCAAAATTGTTTCCTCTACATTACACCTCAGGAGGGAATATTACTTTAAAAATCAAAGTGAAAAGAATCTTTACTTAAATATTTTGAAACAAAATGTCTGAAAACGAGAATTATCTAATAATCACTTTACCTCTTTTACTCTGGTTCCTAGAAAGCCTAATGAAAATTTTAAAATAATTTGCAAAATTATTATAAAACTTGTAAAATTTTTGTAGAACCTGATTGTCTGAATTTACTGATTTTTTATTTCAATTTTAAGATGGCACCAAGTTATATAATTGATTTAGTATAATATTTTCAGGAAAGTATAACTGAATGCACACATTTATTATAATATTCATACATGCTTCAGACGTTAGAAAAATGATACATCTTAAATGAAATACTTAATTCAATAATATTAAATATTATTTAATATTATTATTTAATATTATTCCTGGATACATATTGTTTTCTGAGTGTGTTTTTAAACCATCTGAAAATCTGGCACTATCAACGGGGACCTACAAGATGGCGGAGGAGTGAGACATGGAGATCACCTTCCTCCCCACAAATACATCAAAAATACATCCTACATGTTCCGTAGGAACAACTCCTACAGAACACCTACTGAATGCCGGCAGAAGACCTCAGACTTCCCAAAAGGCAAGAAACTCCTGCGTAGGGCAAAAGAAAAAAGAAAAAACAAAGACAAAAGAATAGGGGTGGGACCTGCACCTCTGGGAGGGAGCTGTGAAGGCGGAAAAGTTTCCACACACTAGGAAGCCCCTTCACTGGTGGAAACGAAGAGGTTGGCCAGGGGGAAGCTTCAGAGGCACCTAGGAGAGCGCAGCAAAAGGGGTGCAGAGGGCAAAGCAGACAGATTCCTGCACAGAGGATCAGTGCCAACCAGCACTCACCAGCCTGAGAGGCTTGTCTGCTCACCCGCTGGGATGGGTGGGGGTTGGGAGCTGAGGCTCTGGCTTTGGAAGTCAGATCCCAGGGAAAGGACTGGGGTTGGCTGCGTGAACACAGCCTGAAGGGGGCTAGTGCACCACAGTTAGCTGGGAGGGAGTCCGGGAAAAAGTCTGGAACTGCCGAAGAGGCAAGAGACCACTGTTTCGGGGTGTGCTAGGAGAGGGGGTTCAGAGCACCACCTAAATGAGCTCCATAGACTGGCAAGAGCTGCGGCTATCAGCGTGGACACCAGAGATGGGCATGAAACACTAAGGCTGCTGCTGCAGCCACCAAGAAGACTGTTTGCAAGCACAGATCACTATCCACACCACGCCTCCCAGGAGCCTGTGCAGCCCGCCACTGCCAGGGTCCCAGGATCCAGGGACAACTTCCCTGGGAGGACAAACGGTGCGCCTCAGGCTGCTGCAACGTCACACGAGTCTCTGCCGCTGCAGTCTCGCCCCGCATTCATATCCCTCCCTCCACCTACCCTGAGTGAGCCAGAGCCCCATGATCAGCTGCTACTTTAACCCGTCCTGTCTAGGCAGGGAAGAGACACCCTCAGGCGACCTACACGCAGGGGCAGGGTCAAATCTAAAGCTAAACCCCCGGAGCTGTGTGAACAAAGAAGAGAAAGGGAAATTTCTCCCAGCAGCCTCAGGAGCAGTGGATTAAATCTCCACAATCAACTTTATGTACCCTGCATCTTGGAACACCTGAATAGACAATGAATCATCCCAAAATTGAGGAAGTGGACTTTGGGAGCAACTGTAGACTGGGGTTTGCTTTCTGTACCTAATTTGTTTCTGGTTTTATGTTTATCTTAGTCTACTATTTAAAGTTTATTATCATTAGATTTGTTTATTGATTTGGTTGCTCTCTTCCTCTTTATATATATATATTTTTTCTTTTCCTTTTTCTCTTTTCATGAGTGTGTATGCTTCATTGCGTGATTCTATCTGTATAGCTTTGCTTTTACAATTTGTCCGAGGGTTCTGTCTGTCCCTTTTTTTTTTTTTCAGTAGAGTTTTTAGAACTTCTTATCACTGGTGGATTTTTTTATTGCTTTGGTTGCTCTCTTCTTTCTTTCTTTAAAATACATTTTCATTTTTTAGTTTTAATAATTTTTTATTTTAATAACTTAATTTTATTATTCTCTTTCTTTCTCTCCTATTTCCTTTCTTTCTCTTTCTCTCTTTCTCTCTTCCTTGCCTTTCTTGCTTTCCTTCCCTCCCTCCCTCTCTTTCTTTCTTTCTTTTCTCTCTTTTTCTGAGCCGTGTGGCTGACAGGCTCTTGGTGCTCCGGCCAGGTGTCAGGCCTGAGCCTCTGAGGTGGAAGAGCCAAGTTCAGGACATTGGTTCACCAGAGATCTCTGGGCCCCACATAATATCAAATGGCTAAGCCCTCCCAGAGATCTCCATCTCAACACTAAGACCCAGCTCCATTCAACAACCAGTAAGCTACACTGCTGGACACCCCATGCCAAACAACTAGCAAGACAGGAAAAAGACCACACTCATTAGCAGAGAGGCTGCCTAAAATCATAATAAGTTTACAGACACCCTAAAACACACCACTGGACGTGGTCCTGTCCACCATACAGACAAGTTCCAGCCTCATCCACCACAACACAGGCACCAGTCCCTTCCACCAAGAAGCCTACACAGCCCCTGAACCAACCCTGCCCACTGTGGTCAGATACCAAAAACAACGGGAATTACAAAACTGCAGCCTGAGAAAAGGAGACCCCAAAAGCAGTAAGTTAAGCAAAATGAGAAGACAGAGAAATACACAGCAGATGAAGGAACAAGTAAAAACCCACCAGACCAAACAAATGAAGAGGAAATAGGCGGTCTACCTGAAAAAGAATTCAGAGTAAGGATAGTAAAGATGATCCAAAATCTTTGAAACAGAATGGAGAAAATACAAGAAACATTTAACAAGGACCTGGAAGAATTAAAGAGCAAAAAAACAATGATGAACAACACAATAAATAAAATTAAAAATTCTCTAGAAGGAATCAACAGCAGAATAGATGAGGCAGAAGAACGGATAAGTGACCTGGAAGATAAAATAGTGGAAATAACTACCACAGAGCAGAATAAAGAAAAAAGAATGAAAAGAATTGAGGACAGTCTCAGAGACCTCTGGGACAACATTAAATGCACCAATATTCGAATTATAGAGGACCCAGAAGAAGAAGAGAAAAGGAAAGGGACTGAGAAAATATTTTAAGAGATTATAGTTGAAAACTTCCCCATGATGAGAAAGGAAATAGTCTATCAAGTCCAAGAAGCGCAGAGAGTCCTATACAGGATAAATCCAACAAGAAACATGCCAAGACGTATTAAACTATCAAAAATTAAATACAAAGAAAAAATATTAAGAGCAGCAAGGAAAAGCAACAAATAACATACAACGGAATCCAGATAACGTTAACAGCTGATTTCTCAGCAGAAACTCCGCAAGCCAGAAGGGTATGGCAGGACATATTTAAAGTGATGAAAGGGAAAGACCTACAACCAAGATTACTCTACCCAGCAAGGATTTCATTCAGATTTGACGGAGAAATTAAAAACTTTACAGATAAGCAAAAGCTAACAGTATTCAACCCCATCAAACCACCTTTAAAACAAATGCTACAGGAACTTCTCTAGGCAGGAAACACAAGAGAAGGAAAAGTCCTACAATAACAAACACAAAATAATTAAGAAAATGGTAATGGGAACATACAAATTGATAACTACCTTAAATGTAAATGGATTAAACGCTCCAAAAAAAAAAGACACAGACTGGCTGAATGGATACAAAAACAAAACCTGTATATATGCTATCTACAAGAGACTAACTTCAGACCCAGGGACACATACAGAATGAATGTGAGGGGATGGAAAAAGATATTCCATGCAAATGGAAATCAAAAGAAACCTGGAGTGCAACACTCATATCAGACAAAACAGACTTTAAAATAAAGACTACTACAAGAGACAAAGAAGAACACTACATAATGATCAAGGGATCAATCCAAGAAGAAGATATAACAATTGTAAATATCTATGCACCCAACCTAGGAGCACCTCAATGCATGTGGCTAACAACGATACAAGGGGAAATAGAGAGTAACACAATCATAGTAGGGGACTTTAACACCCCGCTCTCCCCAATGGACAGATCATCCAAACTGAAAATAAATAAGGAAACCCAAGCTTTAAATGATACATTAAACAAGATGGACTAAGTTGATACTTATAGAACATTCCCTCCAAAAACAACAGAATACACTTTCTTCTCAAGTGCTCATGGAATAGGCTCCAGGATAGATTCTATCTTGGGTCACAAATCAAGCTTTAGTACTGAAAACTGAAATTGTATCAAGTATCTTTTCTGATGACAACGCTATGAGACTAGCTATCAATTACAGGAAAAAAAATCTGAAAATACAAACACATGGAGGTTAAAAAATACACTACTAAATAACCAAGAAATCACTGAAGAAATCAAAGAGGAAATCAAAAAATACCTTGAAACAAATGACAATGAAAACACGATGGCCCATAACCTACGGGATGCAACAAAAGCAGTTCTAAGAGGGAAGTTAATAGCAATACAATCCTAGCTCAAGAAACAAGAAATATCTCAAATAAACAACCTAACCTTACACCTAAAGCAATTAAAGAAAGAAGAACAAAAAACTCCCAAAGTTAGCAGTAGGAAAGAAATCATAAAGATCAGATAAGAAATAAATGAAAAAGAAATGAAGGCAACAATAGCAAAGATCAATAAGAGTGAAAGCTGGTTTTTTGAGAAGATAAAAAAAATTGATAAACCATTGGCCAGACTCATCAAGAAAAAAGGGAGAAGGCTCAAATCAATCGAATTGGAAATGAAAAAGGAGAAGTAACAACTGACACTGCAGAAATACAAAGGATCATGAGAGATTACTACAAGAAACTACATGCCAATAAAATGGACAACCTGGAAGAAATGGACAAATTCTTAGAAAAGCACAACCTTCTGAAACTGAAACAGGGAGAAATAGAAAATAAATATAGACCTATCACAAGCATTGAAATTGAAACTGTGATTAAAAATCTTCCAACAAACGAAAGCCCAGGACCAGATGGCTTCACAGGCGAATTCTATCAAACGTTTAGAGAAGAGCTGTCACCTATCCTCAAACTCTCCCAAAATACAGCAGAGGTAGGAACACTCCCAAACTCATTTTATGAGGCCACCATCATCACCCTGATACTAAAACCAGACAAAGATGTCAGAAAAAAAGAAAACTACAGGCCAATATCACTGATGAACATAGATGAAAATATCCTCAACCAAATACTAGCAAACAGAATCCAACAGCACATTAAAAGGATCATACACCATGATCATGTGGGTTTTATCCCAGGAATGCAAGGATACTTCAATATACGCAAATCAATCAATGGGATAAACCATATTAACAAACTGAAGGTGAAAAAACATATGATGATCTCAATAGATGCAGAAAAAGCTTTCAACAAAATTCAACACCCAATTATGACAGAAACCCACAAGTAACTGGACCTAGAGGGAACTTACCTCAACATAATAAAGGCCATATATGACAAACCCACAGCCAACATTATTCTCAGTGGTGAAAAACTGAAACCATTTTCACTATGATCAGGAACAAGACAAGGTTGCCACACTCACCACTATTATTCAACATAGCTTTGGAAGTTTTAGCCACAGCAATCAGAGAAGGAAAAGTAATAAAAGGAATGCAAACTGGAAAAAAAAGAAGTAAAACTGTCACTCTTTGCAGAGGACATGATACTATACATAGAGAATCCTAAAGATTCTACCAGAAAACTGCTAGAACTGATCAATGAATTTGGTAAAGTAGCAAGATACAAAATTAATGCACAGAAATATCTTGCATTCCTATACACTAATGATGAAAAATCTGAGAGAGAAATTAAGGAAACAGTCCCATTTACCACTGCAAAAAAATGAATAAAATACAGAGGAATAAACCTACCTAAGGAGACAAAAGACCTGTATGCAGAAAGCTGTAAGACACTGATGAAAGAAATTAAAGATGATACAAACAGATGGAGAGATATACCGTGTTCCTGGATCGGAAGAATCAACATTGTAAAAATGACTACACTACCCAAAGCAATGTACAGATTCCAGAAATCCCTATGAAACTACCAATGGCATTTTTCACAGAACTAGAACAAAAAATTTCAAATTTGTATGGAAACACAAAAGACTCCCAATAGTCAAAGCAATCTAGAGAAAGAAAAACAGAGCTGGAGGAATCAGGTTCACTGACTTCTGACTACACTACAAAGCTACAGTAATCAAGACAGTATGGTACTGGCACAAAAACAGAAATATAGGTCAATGGAACAGGATAGAAAGCCCAGAGATAAACCCACGCACATATGGTCACCTTATCTTTGATAAAGGAAGCAAGACGATACAATGTAGAAAAGACAGCCTCTTCAATAAGTGGTGCTGGGGAAACTGGACAGCCACATGTAAAAGAATGAAATTAGAACACTCCATAACACCATCAACAAAAATAAACTCAAAATGGATCAAAGACCTAAATGTAAGGCCAGACACTATAATACTCTTAGAGGAAAACATAGGCAGAACACTCTATGACATACATCACAGCTAGATCCTTTTTGACCCAACTCCTAGAGAAATGGAAATAAAAACAAAAATAAACAAATGGGACCTAACGAAACTTAAAAGCTTTTGCACAGGAAAGGAAACCATAAACAAGATGAAAAGACAACCCTCAGAATGGGAGAGAATATTTGCAAATGACGCAACTGACAAAGGATTAATCTCCAAAATATACAAGCAGCTCATATAGCTCAATATCTAATAGACAAACAACCCAATCCAAAAATGGGCAGAAGACCTAAACAGACATTTCTGCAAAGAAGATACACAGATTGCCAACAAACACATGAAAGGATGTTCAACATCACTAATCATTAGAGAAATGCAAACCAAACTTCAATGAGGTATCACCTCACACCAGTCAGAATGGCCATCATCAAAAAATCTACAAACAATAAATGCTGGAGCAGGTGTGGAGAAAAGGGAACCCTTTTGCACTCTTGTTGGGATGTAAATAGATACAACTAGTATGGAGAACAGTATGGAGGTTCCTTAAAAAACTAAAAATAGAACTACCATACGACCCAGCAATCCCACTACTGGGCATATACCCTGAGAAAACCATGATTCAAAAAGAGTCATGTACCACAATATTCAATGCAGCTCTATTTACAATAGCCCGGACATGGAAGCAACCTAAGTGTCCACTGGCAGATGAATGGATAAAGAAGATGTGGCACATATATACAATGGAATATTACTCAGCCATAAAAAGAAACAAAATTGAGTTATTTGTAGTGAGGTGGATGGACCTAGGGACTGTCATACAGAGTGAAGTAAGTCAGAAAGAGAAAGACAAATACCGTATTTGTAGTGAGGTAGATGGACCTAAAGACTGTCATACAGAGTGAAGTAAGTCAGAAAGAGAAAGACAAATACCGTATATGGAGTTTTTTTAAAAAAAAGGTTCTGAAGAATCTAGGGGTAGGACAGGAATAAATACGCAGACATAGAGAATGGACTTGAGGACACAGGGAGGGGGGAAGGGTAAGATGGGACAAAGTGAGAGAGTAGCATTGACATATATACACTTCCAAATGTATAACAGATAGCTAGTGGGAAGCATCCACATAGCGCAGGGAGATCAGCTCGGTGCTTTGTTTCTAACTAGAGGGGTGGGATAGGGAGAGTGGGAGGGAGATGCAAGAGGGAGGAGATATGGGAATACATGTATATGTATAGCTGATTCACTTTGTTATACATCAGAAACTAACACACAGTTGTAAAGCAATTAAAGTCCAATAAAGATGTTAAAAAAAAAAAAAGAAGTCAACCTCCCGGGGCGGGGGATTGGGGGGGGTGGTGGGGAATATGGCACTTTTAACCAATATAATAGCGAAAAAAATTAGTTTATCAAAAGATAAAGTTGGGTTTTGTTTGCATCTTAGCTCTTGCAGATAGGAAAGGGAAGCATGTCTCATTTCCAGAAAGAATGGTTAGACAACTGTTAAAATTCATAAGAAAGTAATACAAAGGTAAAAATTATTAATTATCATGCAGATACAACATGAATATAATGGTGATAGTTTGATAGAGCTCTGTATTTATAGTATTTAAAATTTTTATATAGTCATTTTCATGTGAACTGAATTTCAAAAAGTATCATTTATTATAATAACTTGTGTTAATGCAATCTCTAAATAAATGTTGCTTTAGTTTTGACTTATTTTTAATTTACTTTTCCCACTGAATATTGTTTAACATAGTGGTTCAAACTCTTCCCAAGTATAGTTTTAATAAAAATAGAAAACACTGATGTCTATTTGCAAGTTGGAACAGCTTAAATAGTTTAATCGATTTCAAATACCATTTAAGAAAAAATTAATCAGAAACACGAGAATATTAAGCATAATTTAAAGTGCTTGGCAGGTAATAAAACTATATTTCCATATCATGTTATAGATAATAAACCAAAAATATTTGTAAATTAATACAAATTTTTAAGCTTCTCTTTTTCACCTTAATTGTCTGAAATTGTTGGAATGCTGCTCATTTTTAAACTATTACAATTTCCTTTCAAGATATATACTTAATGCGATAATCTTTTCCACCTACAAATGCAGTTAAATGGCATAAAGAATAAAAAGCACATATTAAGTCCAAATCATTAAGGATATTAAAAGAGGGATCATCTGGAGGGCTGAAAACTATAAGAAAGAGCTTAAATATGCAAAGAAGACAGAAGCAGCCCCAAAATTATTTCAGTATAATGCTGTGAACACTGGAAATGCCACCAAAAACACTTCATTGCTGGATAAGAGTAGGTACTCAAGAAAAAGCAAGCTAACCAACCAACCAACCAACATAACGTTTAGTTAAAGGGTATTGTTTGATAACTGGCTTCAGCAGAGCTCTACGACTCATCTTAGGGTCAGGTTTTAGGAATAGGAGTGTCTGCCCTCATGTGGTAACACTTAAGGATAAAACACAGATTTTAGAGATGGAATGTTAATTAAGGTGAACTGTCAAACTCTGAGCTACCAGAAGCACTTAAATTCAAAAGATTTTACCCTAGTGCTCTAAACCTTTCCCCAGATAACCTGCACAGTAGATACAGTAGAGTATCACAGGAAAAGCCAATAAATTATGTTTATATATATATATATATATACATATATAAATGCAGGATCTTTACAGAGATAATGATAAAACTCTCTGAATGACGTCCATAATAAAAGTCTTGAATAATTGAAATATGTTCATGGATGAAAATCTCAATATGACACTTATGCCAAGTTTATTCAAATTAATCAATAAATTTAGTGCAATCCCAATCAAAATTTCATCGAGGTTTCTTAAGGAAATAAATATTGTGATTTCATAATTAATAGAGAACTATTAGTTTACAAAAATTGTGAAGAAATTTTGAAAAAAAGTGAACATATTCTATCAGATATTAAGACTTTTTTAGCTATAGTAATTAAAATACTGGCTGCATTGTAATGGCAGGTATATCAGGACTTGATATACTTGTGTAGTTAAAGAAATAGAATAATTAAATGTAACATTTCAAATGACTGGGGGGGGAGTGCAATGAAAAATAAGAGATGTTGAAATAATTAACAATACATTTATGAAATATTAAAGACAGACCTGTATCTCCCATAGTTCAAAAACTCCAAAAAAACAAGTACAAATGGGAACACATTAAATAATTATATGTAAAATTATATAGAATCTATATTATTATTGTATATATAATATACACAAAATATATATACAATAATAAGGTATAGGCAGAACCACACTGAATTATATATAATACCTATAATACAATGTTATTAACTATATGTATAATTATTCATTGTGCTTCCATCTTCACCTTATTTTTGTGTATATGTATACATATATTCTATGTCTTTATAGGCAAAGAGATATAATCTTGGAGCGAGAGAGAGATACATATATATATATAGAAAGAGAGACAAAGAGACAGAGAGAGAAGAAAACATAGTATATAATCTGGTTATACCTTTGTATTAAACAAGGCCTTATTAAACAATACATAAAAAGCGAACATCAAAAAGAGAAAACATATTAAGTTAACAGACTGAATGGTTATGGAGATATAAACAGACACACATGTGCAAACTAAACAGCAGAAAGCATTGGAATCAAAACTATTGAAACAGTCTTCTACAAATTCTTAAGAAACAGATAACCCATTAGAAAAAATTGCGAAGTACTTTAAGATATTCACATTGTTATTACATATAAAATATTTAAATAAAAAATGAACAAGATACTGTTTTTCACTCATTAGACTTGCAGACCTCACAATGGATAATAATATAAAGTTCTGGAAAGAAATGGATAGCCTCATACTCTTAATACAAGTGTAAAGTGGCACCAATTTGTGCAGGGGTATAAGCAATAGTATTAAATGTGTATACCATTTTATTCAGAAACTCTTTTCTAGGTGCATATCTTAAGAATATATTTACACATATATATTAAGAAACATATACAAGAAGGCTAATTAAAGCATTAGCCTAGCAATAAAAAAATTAGAAATAACCCTCGATGTCCTTATTGGGGCAATAGTTAAATTTAAATTTATTTATATTATATTTAAATGTATATGCATATAGAGTAGTAAAAAGCATGAGAATAATTAATATACATGGCTAGAAGTGGTATCCAGGAGATATTAAGAAAAAAACACAAATTGCAAAACAATATATTCTTGATTATATGATTTATGAAAAACAAATAAAACCTATTTTTGAATAAATACATATTTATTTCGAACACCAAATCAGCTGTGTTTAATTTTTGGCAAAAAGTGATGTTGGGAGCCGTGGACAGGAAGGCAAAGAATAAATTTCACTTTGTATTTTTTTTAATAACATAAACATGTTTAACTACCACTTGTGGAGAAAAACTATCCTGTAGCTATAATCTGTCATTTCAGCCTTTCCTCCCTCCCTGTTAACACTTGACCGTTCCTCCTACTCCGCAAGGGGAAAAATGTCATCTCTGAAGTAGAATTTTGCCCCCCAAGAATAGTTCATGCCCTAGTTTCTGGAACTGTGAATATGATGAGGTATAACACCTGTGAATATGTTACCTTACATAGCAAAGAGACTCTGCAGATGTAATTAAGGTTGCTGATTAGTTGACCTTAAATTAAAGCGATAATCCTGGATTATCTGCATAGGCTAAATGTAATCCCATGAGCCTTAAAAGCAGAGGAGAAAACCAGGGAGATGTGATCCAGTGTGACTGCTGATCAGAGTCAGTGTCTACATGATCTCAAGTCAGACATAAAATGTCAGTCAGTTCAGGGCAATGAGTGCAGCATCTTAATAACTGAATTCTACTGGACTGGTGAAAGAGTATTTTATCAATGTCAGCTCTCAGATCATTACTGTTCAAATAAACCCGGAGCTGCTCCATAGTTATGACGTGTGGACCTTGTCCGCCAGGTAGTTTTTCACTCTTTGTGGAGATAAGATGAACACAGGTTAAACAATTTAGGAGCAATATCTTATACTGCAAGAACCAGGATTTACATAGTGTGGTACTAGACAGCCTTCATTCAAGTGTGCCACTTTTCCTTGGCTGAATATTTTCCCACACCAACTTTGATTTCTGGTCCTTTATTAACTGCATCTTCTTTGATCCAGGCCTTCTACCTAACCCTATGTGCCTGGTTCACGGTCCTCATCCTGCTCCTGCTCATTACCTGTCAGTGGCTCCCAGTGACACAGAGGGAAAACTCAGTCCTAGGGAAGCCTGTCATCTGGGAGACTTTCTCATCTCTTTTCTGTTTTATTTAATCTCCAAAGAACTCTAGCTTTTGTGTAACCACTGTAGTAACAGTTCATTCTCTCACGAGGTCGTGCGTTCAATTGGTGGGCAGCTCGACCTCTTTTTTCACTCTTTTTTGAGCCTCAGCTATCATGAGACCATGCAATAGTGGCTTTCATAAAGTTATTTTCTGTTTATTTCCACTGTCGATTAGACCTTTGACAAAAATATACCTAAATTAACTTCTACCTCCGCATTTACATTGGATAACAGCATATAAAATATGTGAGGTTTTTATGCCAAAATATACATTAAATCTGTTTGTCTTATTTCTCACTTTAAAAAAAATCACTGCTTCTTTTCTAGGGTCAAAAAATAGATATACATACAGAAATAAACTGAACAAAATAAGCTTTCAAATAAGCCATCAAATGCAAAGGTTTGCAACCTGCCTAATACCAATGTATCCTTTGACTTTTTATGGACAGGAAGAGTGTTATTATTTTTTTTCTCCCCATCCGTGTTTTAAAACTTACCCTATAAACTTAGTCTAGAGCACATGAGGCCTTAGCTTAAACATCACTTCATTGGTGAAGGCTTTTCTAAGCCCCGTAGACTTGCTTATGCTTTCCTTAACACTCACCTATAACACTCTGTTCTTTCCCATCTCAATCTCCAATTTTCATTATATTTTTTTTATTGAACATCTGTCCTCTATGCCGGATTTTCTCTATAACAGAACAATTATCGTATCTGCTTATAATTTCACTATTCCCAGTCCTATCAGGATCTAGCATCTAATAGCAACTCAATATATCTTTGATGAATGAATAAGAACTGGAACTTATTATGGTTTACATGGAAGAACCCATCAGGCATGAAAGCCAAGTTTTATTTTGAAAGCAAAACAGAGAAACAAACAAACATTAAAAAACAAACAAACAAAACCAAAAACCAAAAAAAAAAAACCCTTGGTAATGTGATTCTCCAATTCTGCACATCAAATTTCATAAGTATTAAAATTAAGGGATTGGAAGAGAGCAGAACTTTCCAGCTCTTGCAACCACATACTTTTTTTTTTTTTTTGCTTTGCATAGAACTTATCAGCTCTAATCCACACAGAGCTTGAAAAAATTAAAATAAAACTATCTGTTTATCATTTTCTACTTTTATGCAAGTAGAAAAAATATCTCCTTACATCCATTGGAAAATTTGTAGGACATAATGGAGGAAGTTAAAGTTAAAAATTTTTCCCTGTTGAACTTCACACTCTCTCTAAATTATATAAATATGAACCTAACAAAAATAGAAAATAAGAAAAAAAAGAAAAAACTACATTATGTATTTTTTAAATATGACTGAGTTTAACATGATTTGAAATGTTAAGGGCATCATTGTTAAATTTTAAAATAAAATGATTTATTTTGTACTCCATATTTCACTCTAAGAAATAGATTTCCTCTTCTGGCTTTTAAGAATGACAATAATTAAAACATTTGTTTTAATAACATATCTTTTGTTAATGTAAAAATGTTCCCTTTAGAATGGTGAATGTGCTTTGTTGTACAATTCCACAGTTGCTATGGGAATCACCAAAATGTCATTTCCTTTTTGTTTATCTTAATCTTCTGAATTAATTTGTATATCTCACAAGCTGACACATTCATACCTGTCCTTAATCAATATTTTTAAGAGGAAGAATAGCTAATTCAAATAAGAGATGTAGAGGATGAAATTTTCCTGTAAGAAAATCAAAAGCCAATAATGCATTTATTAATATCAATATATAATTAAATACAATAATGTAAGAGAAATGGCCTTGTGTACTTTCTCAAGTGAAGCCAGAATAATTACATTTTCTAGCATTTAAAAAAAATGAAAAAAAAATGGTATTAAATGATGGACAGATGGGAAAGTCTTGGGCCAGAGGTCATTTACTGTGACTTCTTCAAAATTGGCTACAAATCCATCATACTCTACAGTTGCAGAGCTGCTAATGAGTTCCTAATTAGGAATTAGTCACCCATATTTATAATATGTAACATCCCCCAAGTCTGTCAACAGGGGGGAAAAAACACTCACTATCCTGAATATTAGGGTTTTATTGATGTCTGCCCAAATAGGTGACCTTTGCTATAGTGGATACATTTTCCTTTTGGAAAAGTGGTTCCATTTCCTAAAATTACAGGGAATGATGCTCCAGAAAATCCTGAAAGAAATAAGTCCTAAAATACAGGCAAAGCATTTACTGCCAGTAAAAATTTCCTTTTAAATCTACCCCCTTTTAATTAATCAGTTTTTTATTCTTATTTTTTTTAAAAGATACCCAATGTCATTGGTTAGTGTAAATATGTGTGTATGTAATTATCTATATAATTAGAAAAGGGCAAAAAATTTTCTGATTATTTTGTTTCTGTGAAAGCCATTTCATTAAGTTTCAAATCTGAGATTTTAAGGGGTAAAGATATCACCTTTGGTATTAGTTTAGGATGTATGAACGCCTCAAAAATCAAACCAACGTTAAACAGCAGAACTTAAACATTAATGCTAAACTCAGTAATTGAAAAGAGAGAGATTAGTGTATTTTTCCTTAGCATAAACACATGAAAGAAGCTGAACATTGTGATTCCTATTCACTATTCTCACATTTCCCCAAGTGGAATATTTCACATAGCCTTTCTGAACAACACTGTTAATCATTACAATATAATTTAGACCAACACATATATGGCCAAAATGTTTTGGAGACATAGTCATAGAGTGGCCTCTCGATGACTAGTTATTGTAAAATTTCAAGACATCTGATGACAAAATAGCAAAGAAGTTTGGAAGAAAGAAAAGAAAAAAGGGAATTTGCTTTGATATCAGACAACCAGGAAAGACTGAGTGTATATATTGGATCTGTTCAGTTATTGGCTCAAAACATAAATAGATACAGTTAGAAACACAAGTAGCAAGAGATGTATGTCTTGGAATGACTCGCCATTTCGAATTATTAAAGTGAACAGTATTCAATGAATATCTTCAGCGATCATTGACTTCTTTGATCAACTTTGAAAAACATGTTTTCAAAAGAATTAAGCTTTATAAGTTTATTTTTACCAAAATATTTTAAGTATTCATCCACACTCTACTTTGAAATTTGTTTTTTAATGAAAACTATGTCCTTAAATAAAACACACACACAATTTTACTAACCTAGCTAGTTTGGGTTTATTTTTTAAGATTTACTTTATATCCATCCAGCAAGTGAAATGATTTTAATGTCAGGTTTTGCAGAGGAAGCTTATAGTCACAAGTACAGTGCAAGAAAAACTATCTAACCACAGAATTTTATTTATGTTGTTTTCCTAGCAGCTGATTTAAAGCAAGCCTACAGGTCTTAGCAAATATCAGATGCTAAGGAGGTTCTAGACATTTCTATTAAGGAAAAGCGTAATTCACTTGTATCCACTCAATCAAAATGAGTTTTTTATGGGAAAAAAATAACAACCCAGCTGTCAGAAGTAAATGGGTAGACAAGCAAGAGGAGAATCTGGAGGAAGGTCTAATCAAATCATGAGCCTCATGATTAAATCCTCCCCTACTACCCTTTTAGGAAGAGGCTTTAGGACTCTCCATGAACTCTAGGAACTATCGCCTAAGATTCCCCAGTTCATTCCTATGGGACTTAGCTCTGCTTCTTACACTCATTCAGTGTAAGATGGTTTTGTCACAGTCGTGGAGGCTAATCTTTTAGTATCTGAACAAAACGTTCATCCTCTATTTTGCTTTCTGATCTTGACAAACCATGAAAGATAGACTGACCACATATTTGACACTTGCAGACAGAAGCTGTCTTCTATCTGCATTGTTGCATTTTCATTTAAAGAACAGCCTGAATTTGGACACTGTAATTAGGAATGAGATAAGAGAGAACTAGTTTTTAAAATTCTCTGCTTTACTTGAGAATTTCAGGGAAAGTTTATTTCACTTTCCTCAAGTATAAAATGAGAATAAGGACAGTCATGCTCAAAGCTGATGGCACATAGTAAGAGCTCAGTCAATAAAGGCAGAAAAATATAGTAACATTATTTGTGTCATTCCTCTTTCAAGTGGGCCTTTTCTAAGTGTCCCCTCTAAGGATCAAGCTCCACTTGGGCCTTTCTTCCTTAACCAATTTATTTTAAGGTTTCCTTAGATCCTGATTCTTTCTCAACACTGGAAATTTGCTTTGTTCTCCTTTTTCTCCAAACCCACATATTCCTCAGGCAAACCCACTCTGATTCTTCACTTCTTAGGGATTAGGGAAAAAAAATCATAATAATGTGAAGAAAGGTTTTTCCACAGGAGACGATTCTTGGATCCTCTCCATACTGATTTCTCTCTCTCTCTCTCACACACACACGCGCACACACACACACACACACACACACACACACAGGGGACTTTATTAAATTTATATCATGGATACAACATGGTCTCATCTGTGATATACAACTGGGTTGTAGGTTTGACACTTTAGTCAGTCTGAGGAAAACTTGTTAAGTTGTAGGTACAATGTTTGACTTGAACAGGGTGTTAAGTTACTAGATAATTTTAGTGACTTTTTATGTGACACCAGTAATAAATGCAACTTTTTTTTCAAATAAGCATGTGATACAAATATGTTTGACTTGCAGTTGAAATAAGGAGCTACTGTTTATTGATATTTCATCAGTCAGAACACAGGCAAAAATCAGATGGTACATGCCAATTTGGTTACTTGAAAAGAATTTAATGAAGGGTCTATTGCAAAGCTCTGAGCAAGATGCAGGCACAACGAAAGGGGTAGTGCTAGGGAGCTACAGGGATTAGTAAGTGGGGAGGTGGTCTATTACCATCCTCAGGCTTAAAGGTTAAAGGTGGGAGCTGGCTGCAACCCAGAATGAGACAGCTGATTGGACAGGACTGTGTGAATGTAGCTATAAACGTGGTCTAGGGAGAGAGCAGGCCCCAAGGGACACTAATAGGAAGGAGTCAGAGAAATAAATACTTGACCTCACTCTGCTCCCTCCCTCCTACCTTATCTAACACTCCCTTTGGCTAAAGCCAACCAAAGGGCCAAAGCCAAGAGAGCCCCTTGTGGAGAAGAAAGAGAGTGGATCTGAAGGAACAAAGAGAGATTAGTGAGCACAGTTCTAATTTTAGGTGAAAATATTTCTTCCAGAAATAAAGTTATTACTTTAAAACTTTAAGTGATTAGCAAAATCTGGTATTATCTTAAGGTGACAACAAGAAAAAAAACGTAAGCACTCCTTTGGGTGATGTTATGTTAGACTGTAACTATTAGTGATAATAAAATTAAAATATACATATATATAACCAGTTCATTGAACATGCTATGAAGGAAATTTAAAACAGCAATTGGAATATGTATTGAACATTAAATGTAGTTATGAAAATGTGCTGCATTTTTTAAAATTGTATATGAAGGAAGTTAAAACATGTGAACACAATTAGTGTGACACTATTTTGAATTGAATATTTCAATTGTTTAATTTTTCTTTTTTTTTTTTTTTTGCTGTGTTGGGTCTTCGTTTCTGTGCAAGGGCTTTCTCTAGTTGCGGCAAGCGGGGGCCACTCCTCATCGTGGTGCACGGGCCTCTCACTATCGCGGCCTCTCCTGTTGCAGAGCACAGGTTCCAGACACACAGGCTCAGTAGCTGTGGCTCACGGACCCAGCCGCTCCGTGGCATGTGGGATCCTCCCAGACCAGGGCTCGAACCCGTGTCCCCTGCATTAGCAGGCAGACTCTCAACCACTGCGCCACCAGGGAAGCCCTGTTTAATATTTTAATATCGAATAAATTCTAAGAAGACACCATCTTTTGGCTGTAATAGAACCCTGATCAACCCCTATCTTCTATGTCATTTGCGTTGGCTTCTTAATATTGGTGCACAGGTAGGTGAGGATGGGAATTAGATCAAATCCTAAATTTATTAAGCTATGGAAATACCACTTTTATTTTCTTTAAGAAATTCACTACCCAGGTTAATACTTCTCTAGGTTCAAATCATGAAGTGTTTATACTAGACTCCAGTTTCGAGGGGCTATAATGCAAATTGCTTTTAGAAAATAAAAATTTTTCAATGATCATTATTGTTTCAATCAATATTCTCACCAAATATGTATGTTAAAGTCACTAATCTTAGACTCTTGGATACCTTTAAGCAAGATCACAATACCTGCAGTTGATGGAAATGAATGAGCAACAGCCTATCTAATAACTGTCATACTAATTCCAAACACATGTTCTGATTAGAGATTCTGGGGTGTCATTGGATTTTTTCCTCCATTTTTTAAACATAAAAATGAGGAATGAGGGCTTCCCTGGTGGCGCAGTGGTTGAGAGTCCACCTGCCGATGCAGGAGACACAGGTTCGTGCCCCGGTCCAGGAAGATCCCACATGTCGCGGAGCGGCTAGGCCCGTGAGCCACGGCTGCTGAGCCTGCGCGTCTGGAGCCTGTGCTCCGCAACGGGAGAGGCCACAACAGTGAGAGGCCCGCGTACCGCAAAAAAAAAAAAAAAAATGAGGAATGAATGCAAATGCCAAAGGAAAAATAAAATATAGTTTGGGTTCTTTAATATAAAAAGAGCAAAACATCAAAAAGGAAGTTGAGAGAATTTCACTGTTTATTATCCAAGCTATATATGAACTTTCCTGACACCCCATAACTGTTTATCTTGCACCAAGTGGAAAATAAATTACAAGCATCCAATATGTATGTATGTATGTATGTATGTACGTATGTATGTATGTATAAATAAATATTTTAAATAAATTTAAAAATAGAAAAAGGAAAAATAAAATATAGGAATTCATTATTAATAATAGAGATCATGTTTACTACAGTCAGGCTGCAGTGCTCTAACAAGAGAAGAGTTTATGATGCATTCCATTCCTCTTCCTCAAGAGAGGTTGCTCAGGGCTAATGGGATAACATGGTTACTGAGTCTGGGAAACTCCCTACTATTTTACTCAGTAATAAATGTGTGGACCTTCTTTTCCCTAGTGCTTCCAAACAGAGTAATTGACAGTGAGGGCCAACATAATTCTAAAAATGTAGAGGTTTCAAAGTATCTTATATAGGTCATTTTTCAAGAGGTGAGGAAACGTCGGGAGTATAAGAGAGTGGAGGAACAGAAAAAGATGGACAAAGAAGCAAACACTGTTGTGATTATGTTGGCTTTGACAAAACTGTTTATACAAATAATATTAAAAACACAGTCAGAAAGGCCCCCAAGAACCATTTTGTTGCGAAGGTATACTTAAATTACACACAAAATAACAGTCAACCATGACCAACACAAATATTGTCCATTTTATGTTCTCAATTATGTTGAATAGTGACAGTTTATCCTATCTGCAGATGACATACTATCTATAGAAAACCCTAAAGATGACATGAGAAAACTATTACAACTAAAAACTGATTTCAGTAAATTTGCAGGATACAAATTAATTCATAGAAATCTGTTTTATTTCTATACACTAACAATGAACTATCAGAAAGAGCAATTAATAAACCAATCACATTTACAATCAAAAATAATTAAAATACTAAGGAATAAATCTAACTGAGGAGGTAAAAACCTGAACACCTGTACTCAGAGAAGTATAAGACACTGATGAAAGAAATTGAAGATGACACAAATGGAAATATATACCGTGTTCATGGATTGGAAGAATTAATATTGTTAAAATGACCATACTAGCCAAGGCAATCTATAAATTCAATGCAATCCTTATCAAAATACCAATGGCATTTTTTCACAAAACTAAAACAAATAACTCTAAAATTCATATGAAAACACAAAAGACCCAGAACAGCCAAAACAATCCTGAAAAAGAAGAACAATGCTAGAGGTATCACACGCCTTGATTTCAAAACTATGCTACAAAGCTACAGTAATTAAAACAGTATGGCACTGGCACAAAAACACACAAATAGATCAATGAAACAGAATAGGGAGCCCAGAAATGAACCCACAGTTATATATATATAGTCAATTAATCTGTGACAAAGGAGGCAAGAATATACAATGGGGAAAAGACAGCCTCTACAATAAGTGATGTTAGGAAAACTGGACAGCTATGCAAAAGAGTCAAACTGGACTACTTTCCACATCTATATAAAAATAAATTCAATATGGATTAAAGACTTAAATGTAAAACCTGAAACCACAAAACTCCTAGAAGAAAATATAGGCAGTATGCTATTTGATATGGGTCCTAGCAATATTTTTTTTTTGGATATCTCTCTTCAGACAAGGGAAACAAAAGCAAAGTTAAACAAGTGGGACTACATCAAACTAAAAAGCTTTTGCACAGTGAAGAAAACTATCAACAAAATGAAAAAGCCAGCCCTTAAATGGGACAAGATATTTGTAGATGATATATCTATTAAGGGTTTAGTATCCAAAATATGCAAAGAACTTATACAACTCAACATCAAAAAAACAACCCAATTAAAAAATGGGCAGATAACCTGAATAGACATTTAATTTTCCAAAGAAGACATATAGATGGGCAACAGGAGCATGAAAAGATGCTCAACATCACTATGCACCAGGGGTGATATATAAACCTAGGGAAATTGTATTCTTATCACAATACTCTGCTGCTTTAATTTATGAATTAATGAATGAAGATATTAATGACTAAAACAAGAGAAAACAAATATATGCGGTCTTCAGCACTGCTAAAGATTTGTTGAACAAGAATAACTTATATTCACTGATTTCTTTGGGTGACTGATAGGGTTAGTAAGAGTTGTAAATGTTGAGTAAGAAAGATAATACACTAACTTCTGAATAAATGAGGATAGTAGTCATTTATATTTTTAGCAGCCACTGTGCACTACACATTCTGCATATACTACATCAATCAGCTCTCTGTATTCACGAGTTCCCCATCTAGGGATTCAACCAAACTTGGACTCAACCATACTTGTACTCCATCAACTATGGATCAAAAATATTTGGGAGGAAAAAAAAAACTCCAGAAAGTTCCAAAAAGCAAAACTTGAATTTTCCATGTGGTGGCAACGATTTACATAGCATTTATACTTTAAGTATTATAAGTAATATAGACGTGATTTAAAGTATATGGGAGGATGTGTGTAAGTTATATGCAAATACTAAGCCATTTTATATAAGGCACTTGAGAATCCGTGGATTTTGGTAAAGGCCAGGTTCTTGGAACAAAGTCCCTGTGGGTACCAAGAGACAACTGTACTGTGCTTCACCATCCCTTGGTTGTAAGCCATTTTCTGATTTTCCAGATGAAGAAACTGAGATACAGAGATGTGGAACAACTTGCCTCCAACCACAGAGTTTGATGGAGACAGATTTCTAGTCAAGCTTTAATAAATTCCAAAGCCTTTGCGCATTTCTTCTAAGATACATCTGATCCAATGCGCTGACGGTGTGTTACCTGAACACAAGCAGACAAGCCAAGTAGAATCACAGAGGAGGCATGTCTCCATGGCTCCCTTTCACCATTTCTCTGCCTCACTCACTGTTTCTTGTAAAGAAAGAAATAAGGTGATTGTTTAGTGGAGATCTAAAAATTCTCTTTTTGCAGTTACTGAACTAAAATCTCAATCATTCTAACTGGCGTTTAGAGATTCTCAGTTATCTGAGGATAAGGGATTTGGCAAAGTGTGTTTTTCTTTTTGCATTAAAACAAAGCATAAAAAAGTAAGTTGATATTGGCAACAAGTTGAAGAGAACAATTTCTCTTTCCTAACCAAGCTTAAAAAAGAATGTGAGACAATGTGTCCAATATTTTACTTAAGGTCCAAGTGCCTTTGTTGAGTACCAATCCCCTTCCTCTGATGGATGGGCTGCCGAGATGAGTGTGGTGAGGACTGCCTTCACAGACTGCAAGTTTGATCAAAGGGCATTCCTATTCCACTTAAAAAGGTCTTATTCTCATGTTGGGGAGAATATTCCATTCCCCATCAACATCCATCACTATATAAGCAGACTGCATGTTATTGTGTTCTATAACTCTCAAGGCACTAACAAGAATATATCAGAACTCTGTGTTAGGTACTCATGAGAGGGATAAAAAATTAAGGCCTCAAAAAATGTCAGTTATTTAAGAGTGGTAGTGTCAAACTTAAATATGACTAATAGATGGGACACACCAGTTAGTAATAAATAGTAATCACAGTGGTAGTAGTAACAGAAGTATAGTAGTAATAGCAATAGGAGTAATGATAAGTAATATTTGCTAAGTGCTTACATTGTGCTTTTGCATGCATTCACTTACCTAATGATCTGTCTATGAAGGGAATAGTGCACTGTGGTAGTCAAGAAACTGTGTCTCACAGACTTCCAACTGCAGGGAAGCTCCAGCTGCTGCACTTTGAAATTAATTGCCACCTTTGTGCTAGGGCTGCTCCCTGTCGATGACTGAGATCTATTCCCGGGAGACTCAGCACTCCTCTGACAGTCAACATTATCTTGAGAACACCCTCATGGCTTTGCTGACCCTTCTTGGACTGAATGGCAATCTGTAACACTTCCATCAAATCTCAATTCCCTCATTCTTTCATGTCGTGCATCACATCTTACAGTCTCTCGGCCTTTTCTTTCTTCTTCCCTGTTTTTCCTCACCTATGCATTTTCTGTAATAAAATCTTTGCCCATTTTATCCACTCTCGGCTTACACTTCTCAGAAGACCTGGACTATCAGATTCTTCTTCTTATTTTATTAGAGAGAAAGAGACAGACAGACGCTGTAGTTCAACAATGTTTGCCCAAGCCACATATCCATGAAGCTACAGGAATGGGGTTTAATCATAGGTTTCTGATTTCAGAACCCATGTTAGTAACCACTGTAGGGGTTCAAAACAAGCCTCCCCAAGATGTGCCACTTGGGCATGTGGATTATTTTGAGCTAAAGGCAACTGAGACCCTGTGTGCTCAAGAGAAGATATTGCCCCTCCCTTAACTACAAAGAAGAATTTATATCGGGGATTTTTCTAAAAAAGAGTTATTACCAGAGATACATTTTAGCTAGGTGTCCCCACCTATACAGCAGGACAAACATCTAAATACCAAATAACTGCTCTTCTTATCATCCTGTGAATGACCCTCCTGTTCTTGGAAGTCCCTTAGCTATCCTTAGCTCAGGATGGCATACAGACCTCATTTTACCTTTCTGTCTCTGAACCACTCATGTACGTGGGTTCCTGTATGTACAAATCAAATTACATTTGATTTTCTCCTGTTAATCTAGCTCATGTCAATTTAATTCTTAGATGAGCCAGAAGAACCTAAAAGGATAGAGGAAATTCTGTCCTTCCTGACACCACTCCACGACCTGGGAAAGTTATAGTAGGAAGGGAAGCAGACAGAAGAACTATTCAAATCCTGTGTCAGCTACTTACAGGGACTATGGAAAAACCTTAGGCTTCATATTAATAAAAAGGTGGCATGTGGCTTTCATTCTACAATGGCTCCTTCCAAAACTGGGGATTACAGGTGATCCATATCTTTGCAGGTAGATAGATCCTCAAACTTACTTTGCCTATCCACTATGAGCTCTGCCTCTATTTATATTCCCACACTTGTATATCCTTTCCTTGGGAACTATACACTGAAAGTACTGAAATAAAGTGCATGCTTTGTTACAACAATGATTTAAAAGTTTACTATATACTAAACCAGTAAACTTATGCTTTGTAAGTCTAATAAACCATCTTTGCCTCATACCACCAAATGATTTATATTTTTTTATAGGAGAACTAGTTGAGATAGGTTATGTATTTGCAAAATCAGTGAAATGTAGAATCCTGAGTCAGCCACTTACCATGACACTTATAGTATTTTATATCTATTCCTCTAAATCCCTAAGCTTAATATTAACGTGGACTGAGTCAAATGAGAAAAGGCCCATCTTGCTTATTCTGTTTTCAGATAATTAATTTTTCAACATTTTTACTAGAACTAACATCTTTCTTTCCTTTTTACCTCCCCCCCTCCTTCCTTCCTCTCTCTCACCCCCACCCCCACCTATAACAAGTATGAATATTATAGTCCTGTGCATGGGCATGACAGATATAGTGACCAAAGAATCTCAAAATAAGGTTATAGATAGCTTAGCATTTTAACATGCAATCAATTTTCACTAGTATTTTTAGTCTACCAAGTTTTGCAACTCTAAAAATACCCATTTTATCTTATAACCCTTCAGTTTTCCCTTTCAATGAGGCAAAGAAAGAGCTTTGGACCCTTAGGTAAGATATTGGATTTATTGTTTTTAAGTTATCTTCTGATACCTTCTTTTTATGAAAAACACTTCAGAAGATATAGTTCAGCACAATGATGGCATAGCTATGATAAAACCACTCCTGTGTTGAAAGCTGCCCCAATCACAGAACGCTATTCACTACTCAGTGAGAACGATAACCTAAAGAGATAAAAAAAAAAATGTATTTAATTCTTCAAGGTCAAGATATATAAAATTTTCAAGCTTACTCTTCCTTTTTAAAGGTCAAGAGGTTAGGTGATTTGGTCACAATTTATCTCACTAATTAAGCCCAAATGCCCTAAACTTCTTAACAAACTGCCTTCCATTCTTCACCTCACTTTGGAGCTGGGCCTGATATTTATCCAGATCTCTTTGTGAAGTTCTCACTCGGTTCCATCAATTATGTTCAAATGACTCTTCATTCCACTCCAAGCATACTGAGGGGAATGTCATTTTGGAGCAAGCAAGATCTTTTGATCTATTTGGAGTCATTTGTGCATTTCACCTTTCTGGTGACCCTACCCACATCTCATGTGCACCTTCTCTTTTTTCGTTGACAAAATCTTTACTATCATTTATTTGGGAAGAATAAATATGTTCACTGAGCTGTTTGAACTGCCAGATATTGCTTCTAACACTTGTAAAGATCTACGTTAGTATATTGATGGGAGAAAAAAGGATACTGTATGGTGGCTTGCTAGACAGTTTCAAAGATTAAAAGTTTCATAGAAAAAAAAAATCAGCTTTACTCCCCTGCAGTTTCCTTCTTACACATCTTATAACCCTTAATAAAAGGAGAATTGCAATGTTATTTGTCATCAACAATGTTTCACATAAAGAAATGCCCCCGTAAAGCAATTACACTCCAATAAAGATGTTTAAAAAAAAAAAAAAAAAGAAATGCCCCAAATCCGAGTATCTGTCATATTACCATAATTACTTATATGACTACTGATTAAACTGTTTACCGTATTAGTATAGTACGGGAGAGAATCTGCTGGCCTCTTTCAGAAAGTCACTGTTAAATTATTTAGAGTCTAATATACCTAAAGATAAAACCAATGAGTATGTTGTAAGTCAATTTAGGGGGAAACATAAAAGACAGACTGATTTTTTTTGCAATAATTTTTATTTGTATGGAAATAGTCTTTCCTCTGAATTTTCAATCTACAATTTGCATTTTAAAGGTGTTATTTGAAACGGGCATATTTTAAGCATATACTAATTGGATCATATAAGTGAATAGTCTGTATTGAAGTGTTTTAGTCAAAGAGGTTTTCTGGGAGTAGCCTAAGAGGTTTTAGTTTCGTGCAGCTGAGGGGATGGAGGTAGTTATCGCCTTCCCTCAGATATACAAATTTAAGGGTGCTTAGAGCTCTGGAGACTGGAGTTGAGAACTAATTGCCCTAAAACCAGCCTGATTATCTCAAATGTATTGTGTGCTCTTTCCTCTATCACTAACGCTTGCCTTTTCCTTTTCCTCCCTTTTCTTGTTTCACTCTTAACTTCCCTTGGCTTCTCCTGTTTTCAGACAGTCCAACCTGAATCTGGTGCCAAAAGACACAGCAGAGATGCACTGCCCACTGTGAACTGGCTCTTCGTATTAGCCAGCCAACTGTACAGAGAAGGATGGAAATCATGTGATATAAATATATTCACCTTGATCTGCTGCCTTTAACATGGGTTAAGATTCAGTAGAATTCTCACAGAATGGAGATAAAGAAAGGGACTGCTGAGCAAAACCAATTCTCACGTAAAAGTCATTTCACATGAAAACTTGTCAATTTTAATATCTGCTTTTATTTTCATGTCTTTTTATTTTTTAAATATTACAAAATAAAACATACAACATTTCCTGCATAATCCTATGGTTTCAGAAGTAAAACACTCAACTTCTAATTACTTTCAAATTTTTTGAAATCATCCCCTGGTATATTTTTTCCTTTCCACTTATTCCTCACCTTCAATTAGTGTTTTCTGCATCTATGCATCTTTCCCTTAAATAGTATAATAGGGAAGAAAATAATAAACTGTCATATGACTGATGCTATTAGGGTTACTTAAGACTGAATAGAGTCTGGTTTTCATAGCTCTATGAAGTAGAACTTCTACTTTCATAGGTGATTAGCTGTTTCAAACAATGTCTAGGTAGTTTAATAAGCTGGAATATGTTTAAAATATTTTATAAATTATAAAATTGTTTTGACTCAATTGAGCTGAGTTTCATAAAAGATAAAGAGTAAAAGAAGAATAATAACAACCAGTGATCTACTGGGAGAAGATCCTTGACAGAATCATAGAAAGTGCAATTTGCACAATAACTTGCCCCAGGAAGGTCTCATTGAATTTTAGAGCCAAGGAGTCAATATGGACCCAAAATAACAATTTCTTGCATGCCAATGGTCTCCAGACCAGATTTTTAAGAGGCCTAATGGTCTCTGTATTGTCTTTCGGAAGCAAAATGGAAAGATAAACAATCAGGAAATCAGTGGACAAACACAAGCCAAGATCCAAGAGGTCTGAGAGAAGCTGAATCAGAATGCAGAGAGGCAAAAATTTAATATCACCTCACACCTGTCAGAATGACTATCATCAAGAAGAATACAAATAGCAAATGTTGGCAAGGATGTGGAGGAAAGGAACCCTCGTACAATGTTGGTGGGACTGTAAATTGGTGCAGTCACTGTGGAAAACAGTATGGAGGTTCCTCACAAAACTAAAAATAGAACTATCATATGATCCAGCAATTCCATTCCTGGGTGTATATCCAAAAAAAACAAAAAATACTAATTCAAAAAGATACATGCAACCCAAGGCTCATAGCAGCATTATTTAAAATTGCCAAGATATAAAAGCAACCTACATGTCCAAAGAGATGAATGGATAAAGAAAATGTGATATATATTTACACACACACACACATACACACACACAATGGAATATTACTCAGCCTTAAAAAAGAATGAAATTTTGCCATTGCAACAACACAGATGGACCTGGAGGATATTATGTTTAGTGAAATAGACAGAGAAAGACAAATATGATGTCACTTGTGATGTGAAATCTAAAAAATAAATCAAACTAGTAAATATAGTAAGAAAGAAACAGACTCACAGATTTGGAGAACAAACCAGTGGTTACCAGTGGGGAGGGGCAATATAGGGATAGGAGATTAAGAGGTACAAGCTACTATGTATAAAATAAGCTACAAAGATATACTGTAGAACACAGGGAACATAGCCAGTAGTACTTTATAATAACTATAAATGGAGTATAACCTTTAAAAACTGTGAGTCACTATATTGTACACTGTTAACATATAATATTCTACATCAAATATTTCAATTTAAAAAAGAAAAAAGTTTAAAAAGCATGAGCTAGCTAGGGTATCACTTTGAAATTTATTAATACTCCTACATTGTATAGTATTAATCTCATTTAGTCTTCAAAACCCTCTAATGTAGAAATTATTATCCCTGTTTTAAAAATGAAGAAATGTCTAACCAAAAAAAAAAAAAATAACAGGCTGAAATTTAAGCCCACATACCTAATTATGTAGATGAATTCTATCTTCTTTAAGCTGGAGAATTTGGTTAGATATTTGTGTTAATCTTATATACAGCCCTACACTTGGTAGGTGCTCTATAAATAATTGCAAAGTCATAGGGCTAATTTTAGTATATGAAAAAAATTGTGGTATGACTCAATCTGATGCCAGAACCTGTGTTATTTACCATTATGCTTTATTGTCTCCTGAAAAGATCTCCAACTCCAAGTCAATGGTTTTGGGGGGTTTTGTTTGTTTGCTTGTTTTTTCTTCTGTTACACTATGGTCTTTAAGCCTGCAGTATCCAACAAATACAATGTGAGTCACATATGGAATTTTATATTTTCTAGAAACCACATTAAAACGGTAAACAGAGAGGGCTAAAATACATTTTAATGATATATTTAACTTATATTTAAAATAAAATCATTTCTACATGTAACCAATATAAAATATTAATGAGATGTTACATATTCCTTGTTTTGGACTAAGTCTTTGAAATCCAATTTGTATTTTACATTTATATCCTCCATCCCATCTCAATTGGGACTACCCATATTTGAAATGATCAGTGGTCACCTGTGATTAGTGGCTACCATATTAGACCATGTAGCTCTAAACTCTGTGTGTGTGTATTTGTGTGTGTGTGTGTGTGTGTGTGTGTGTGTGTGTGTGTTTGAGGAGTGAGTCAGTCCTCCCCTCATCTCAAGTATTAACTTGAAAATCCCAGGATTTGGTAAGTACTTATGTTTTTACAAGCATTCAAGGCAGCCAGAGTCAATAAGGCTTTTTTTTTTTTCCTGAGCATGAGTAGGTTTGCATGTACAAAATCTTGTAAACAGCCTTGTCTTGATACTCCATTTCTGCAGTGTTTTAACAGCATACAGACAGAGATGCTTCAAAGTGGTTCTCGTTGCCTGCTTTTACAGCGACGGCTTTTCTCTATGAACCCCCACGGCAGATTAAGGCTCAAAGAAGTTTGGTACCTGATGATAAACTTCACTAAGAATTATTCTCCATGCAGCTCCCTATCAAGCCAACTGCAAGTTTCCTGTTTTAAAATGACTTTGGTCTTCGAGAGGACATTTACTAAAATTTGTGAAATGATGACATTAGGGGTTACTGGATGAAGGCAACAGAGGAACACTGTCTTTGCAAAAAAGTGGACCTCTTATTTTTTTAAGAGAGAATCTATGGCTACTTCAGAATGATATAAGCTATGGTTGTTATGTCATCTGCCAAAATGAGCTAAGCAGGCAAATAAATGAAAACTGAGAAAAATTATTAAAATTATTCATAAAATCTGACTTTCAAAATTTGAATTAAATACCAATCTCAAATCTTTCTTAAACAAATTACTATGTAATGAACTTTTCTCATTACTAATATATTTACGTAAGTTTTTTAAATTAAGCACTGCTTATAGGGGTATAGCTCCTCTGGGGGGACGGAAAGCATGGAACATAGAAGTTGTTAAACCACATAGAGGTTTCCTGTACATCTCATATGCAGCCACCCAAGTAGCTGGGAGGTGTTTGTTTGTTTTTACTTTCTTCATTAGCACTTGGTTACTAAGTTATTTTTTCTTATTAACTACATACCATGTGAGGCAATGGATTTGCTATGGTCAGGGTAGAGCAACAGACTTTATTCTTACGGAATTTGGAATCTAGATGAAAAAAAAAACACTTTAAAATTATTACACAAAAGACTTCAAATGATTACACAAATAATTACAACCTGAGGTTAAGTGTTCCGAAGGGAAAATAATGCATTTTGAGAAGAGCTTATAACTATAATATCCAACCAAGAATAAAGAACCCAGAAAACTATCCCCAAATATCCTCTCTGACATTTGAGAGACATGCATAATGAATACATAGGAATTAACCAGGCAATAGAGAAAAGGATAATAGAGAGAGATAAGGGAGAAGCAATTCCAAGCAGAAGGGAGAGACCTGAGGGTTGAAGATATTTAAAAGTGTGAGAGAAGAAAAGTGAAAATGATGTGACACGAAGGCTGGAGAGTGAAGAGGATGTCAGACCATACACGGAGGCCTGGGAAAATATTAATATTTTTAATTTTATTGTAATACCAATAAATGTATTAAGATTGTCTTTTTCTTTCTTCTTTTCTATTTTTCATTTTTTTAAAAACCTGAAGTGCCTATGAATTTGACTATCTGTCCTGACAAAAAAAGGACTTTAAAAGTTAATCAGATGCATATCCTGATAAGGCTAAGGCAAGGGTTCATTTATTTATTCATCTATTTATCTTAAGTAGCAAATGCTAGAATGCAAGACATGATGCTGAGGACTGGGGAGGCAGGCTTGAAGAAGATGAAGTGCTGGAATTAGCTGAACTG